>NW_012267336.1:2274998-2320192 GCF_000151885.1 Dipodomys ordii | reverse complement strand
CTTGGACTCACGTGCCATCCTCATTGCTCCGGTAAAACACCAGGAAGGGGTCAGACTTCCCGAAGAAGTCTTTCTTGTCCAGCTTGTTGGCACAGAACTGCATGGTGACCACGTCCTGGGGGAGGGAGGCAGGTCAGGCACGGCCCGGGCAGCCCCAGTGCGGTGGGCACGCTGTGGGTTCTCAGTCCCGCCTGCCTCTGCCCGCTTCTAGCCGTGAGGGGGAAAACTGAGCCTGGGCTTCCCCTCTCTGAGACGGAGGGCGGCGCGTGGCCAGCAGCCTGCCTGGCTTTGCCGCCAGGAAGGCCCTCGGGCTGAGCCGGTGTGTCCTCAGATCCGCTTCCTATGAGGCCCAGCAGGGGCCCAGGCACAGCACCCCAAAATGAACACTGCACCCCAACATTCCACCACTGCACCCCAACATCCCATAGCCCAGGCTGCTCCCTCCCACAGCCCCTTTTCTCTCTTGAGAGCTGTGTCTTGGGGAACAAATGGGGAGCGGCCACCTCAGCGTGCAGGCTGAGCAGCGGGTGTGGTGGTATAAGGGTTAGGAGCAACCCCTGGTTGCTGGGGTCAGGCTGTGTGACCTAGGGCAAATTACTCACCCACTCTGTGCTCAGTGTCCTCATCTGTAAAGCAGAGGTAATGGTGGCGCCTACCTCACGGGCTTGTGAGGCTATAATGAGGGCATGAGGCAGCGCGGGGCCGGCTCTGTTTGTGTGTGGGGCCTGTTTCTGTTCCTCTCCACCCAACAAGCCTTCCCACCGGACAGGCACACGCTGAGCATCCTTCCCCACAGTCATTGCCATTTAACCTGCCTGCTGGTCCCTTCAAACCCCTCTGCCCGGACAGAGAGCGCACATTGCATGTCCCCAGACGCCATCTGGGTTTTTTGTTGGTGGGTGGGTGGGTTGGTTTTGCCAGTACTGGAATTTGAACCTAAGGCCTCATCCTTACTCTTTCTTGCTGTACCACATGAGTCACACCTCCAGTCCTGCTTTTTACTGGTTATTTTGGAGATAGGGTCTCATGGATTTTTCTGCCTGGGCTGGCCTCTAGCTACAATCCTCCAGATCTCAGCCTCCTGACTAGTTAGGGGTACAGGCATAGGCCACTGGCACTGGCTTCCCTGGTTCCACGGAATTGCTGAGTTCTGGGGACCCTGAGTTTGCGGTTGATGGGAAGGACTGAGTGCTAGGGACCCCAGAACAGCATTCCAGGTGGCAGGGGGCTCTGAGGAGTTGCCAGCGGGGGTGGGAGGGGGTGTCCTCTCTTCCTAATTTACCCAAAAAGAGAAAGCCCAGTGCGCCCAGGATCCTGGGACCTTCCTAGGTCCTGAGTTCAAGCCCCAGGACTGGCGCACACAAACAGCCATCTGAACAAATGCAGAGGCCCCAAATGTGGGTGCTACATGGCTCACCCCTTGACTGAGTGGGAAGCCAAGGAGATGAAGGAAAGCAGCCAGAGCTCCACAGGCGGCGAGGAATGAAATGCGGGGAGGTGTCTAAGGTTCCAGGTCAGGCTTGGCTTCTGCAGCAACAGCCTGAGGGGAGCTCTGAGTCTGGGGGGCTGAGGCTGGGGGGCTGAGGCTGGGGCGTCTCCCAGGCTGGGGTGGGGACTCTGAGCGATGCTGTTCCTCACCAGCACGCTGGGAGCCGGTCCCGGGAGGATGGAGCAGCTTCTGCAGTGTGTAATTTCCTGCAATTTCTGCCTTTCACCCTATCTTTTTAAAAAACATATTAAGTTCTTCTAAAACAGCAGGATTGCTTCCATTTACATCTCTCCGCATGCTAATTGAGCTGCTGGGGAGAACACTGCAAACGCCTTCCTCTCCTCTCCTCTCCTCTCCAGCCCCCCGGCCCAGGCCCAGCGCAGGGGTCCGGCCCAGCGCAGGGGCACCGCCGGCTGCCAGCCTTCCCTGCCTGGGCAAGTCTCTGGAGGGCAGAGGGCAGAGGTTAGGGCCACCGGCCAGGCGGATGGGAGGCCCGGGTCAGGAGGGGAGAAAAGAAGACTCGGCTGTTTGGGGGCTTGCGGGCAAAGCAAGCAGGGGATGAACTCGAAAGTTAGGTCCAAATCCCAGGAACCTAAAGAAAGAAAGACTTTTGGCAATTGAGCCCAGGGCTTGCTCAACCCTGTAAATTCCTTGTCTTTTGTTTTTTAGGGTTTTGTTTTTTCCTCTGGTTTGGCTCCTTCCAGCCCCCACCTATCCCAGCCCCCTGCCTTGGACCGCAATCCTCCCCCCACCGCGTGAGAAAATGGAAGGACAGACGTACACCCTCATGCCTGGCTCTCTGAATCCATAGTTTAAAATGATACTTAAAACAATAGAAATCAATGCTAAGATCCATGAGCAACAAAACGACTCATTTTTAAACGAAGACACACGTCTACAATTGAGTCAACTGGGAAGCACAGAGAAGGCAAATGACTGGCCCAGGGTCACACAGCAGGCCAGCAATGGCACTTGGTCTGGATCTAGATCCCTAGTTCTTAATGACACCGAACTAAAATCAACCAAGTCTACCCGCCCAGCTCAAAGGACAATGAAACAATTAGGACAGGGACTGTTCACTGCAGGATGGCTTCTGTTGTTTCCCTTCAGAGATCAGGTTCTGGCAGGGGCTGTAATCCTAGCTACTCAGGAGGATGAGATCTGAGGACTATGGTTTGAAGCCAGCCTCATAGAAAAGTCTGTGAGACTCTTATCTCCAATGGACCACCAGAAAACTGGAGGTAGAGCTGTGGCTCAAGTGGTAGAGCACTAGTCTTGAGTGAAAGAGCTCAGGAACATTGCCCAGGCCCTGAGTTCAAGCCTCAGGGCCTGCAGGAGAGAAAAAAATTCGGGGGGGGGGGAAGGGGGGAGGGAGCCAGGGAGAGAGGGAGAGAGAGAACTACATTGCAGGTGTGGTTCAAGTGATAGAGTGCCAGCTTAGCAAGCAAAGTCCTGAGTTCAAACCCCAATACTTCCAAGAAAAAAAGAATCAGTGCCAATAAGTGGTTTCCCACATATATAAAAATATATATCCATATATATAATATATATCTATATCTATGAGAAGAATAATAAAATGCCAAGTGTGGTAACACACCTGTAATCTTAGGAGGCAGAGGTTCAAGGCTCAAGTCAACCTGGGCAAAATCAAGAGATTTATCTAAAAAACAATAATACTCGGCTGTGGTTTGAGTGGTAGAGCACCTGCCTGGAAAGTATGAGAAAGGAAGGAAGGAAAGAAGGAAGAAAGGAAGGAAGGAGGAAAGAAAGAAGGAAAGAAAGAAGGAAGGAAGCAGAATAAGGTGCAATTATTAGATACATGTTTTCTAAGAATACTTAGCCAAGAAAAATGCAGGCTGTAAAACTAGATTAAAAGAAAAAGTATGTATATGTGTGTGAACACTCAGAAAACCGCCCTAGAGAAAACACATCAAAATGTCAGCAATGATTATCTCTGGGTGGTTCTTCTCGTCTTTGTATTTTTCTACATTTCTCAACTTGTCTAGAACAAATGTGTTATTTTTTGTTCCCGTGTCAGGGAGATTATTTCTCAGACTAAAACGCAGATCTCATCACCACTCTGTACCCGGGCCACTCACATCGAAAGGCAGAGATGAAGAGGGTCCAGGTTCTAGGCCAGCCCAACGAAAACCAATTCCTGAGACCCCCATCTCAATGGGACAAGCTGGGTGTGGTGGCACACGCCTGTCATCCCAGCTATGACAGGAAGCGCCAACAGGAGGATCGCGGTCCAGGCCTAGGCAAAAAGTGGAACACTATCTCAGAACAACTTGTTCAGAAACGAGGTATGTCTCAAGTGGTAGAGCACCTGCCTAGCAAAGTGTGAGGTCCTCAGGAGAGAATGAATGAAATGTATGACCCAGTATGAATGAACCCCATAGGCTTAAAGGATGTGGAGGCCCAGGGCAGCTGCAGTGTGACCGGTCAGTGGCCTGGGCTGGCGAGCGGGACTGGCCCCGCCCTGTGGAGGCCTCCCGTGGGCCAGCCCAGCTGGGGGGGGGGGTCTGGACTCCAGGGCCTAAGGCAGAGGAGGAGCTCTGGGCTCGGCATGGAAACCGCGCAGGTGCAGCGGGAGTCCACTTAGCACGGCCGCATCTGCAGAATGGAGCCGCCCGCAGCTGCCCAGCTCCAGCCTCACCCTGCGATCAACCATCACCCCCACAGTAGCAAGAACGATGGCTGGAACCCACTTTGTACTTTGGCTCTAGACGAGCAAGTCTTTC
The DNA here is from genome assembly GCF_000151885.1 of Dipodomys ordii. NCBI lineage: Eukaryota > Metazoa > Chordata > Mammalia > Rodentia > Heteromyidae > Dipodomys > Dipodomys ordii. The sequence continues at coordinate 2,315,959 of NW_012267336.1, read as the reverse complement.
CTCTCGCCTATCAAAGTACGGGGGGGGGGTGACACACTGGAGTCCACCCCATCCTCTGCCACCCCCGGCCGCCCACCGGTCCCCGTCCCTTCGGACCGAGGCCGAGCATCATTCATTCACGCAGGAAGCCACCGCCCAGGCTCCGCCCTCTCCCTTTGATCCTCCCACTGAACTGAACTGCCGGCCGTGCAAGACTCAGCCAAGCAGCAGTTCAGATGTAATTATTTTAATTCAGCCAGATGCTGGGGATTAGTCTCTTTGCCTCGCAAGGCTCGTGGAGGGGGCGGGGGGGGGGGGGGGGGGGGGGGACAACCGAGCTCAGCCTAGGAGGTGCCAGGAGAAAAGCAGCTGACAGCCTGGGAAGCGGGAAGCTCCCCCCACCCAGCTCTGGAGATCTGCTTCCCACCATCCCTGGAGGAGGGAGGAGGGAGGACGGAGGACGGAGGAGGGGGGGGGAGGAGAGGGATGGAGAGGAGAGGGAGGTGCCCTGAGGTTCTGCAGGAAGCTGTTTACCAACCGCTGGAGGACCCAGCCAACAGCACCAGCATGCCCTAGAGTGCTGGAATTTCCAGAAGCCTTTCTTGGGATTACCTGATTTAATTACAAATCAGGAGGAAGCTGTCAGTCAGGAAATTCAGGAAATTAGTCTTCAGGAAATTCAGAGCACAGCAGCAAGGTGGCCACCTTCCCAATAGATGGATAAATGGATCCACCCATGAATGGATGGATCAACACATGGATATAGATCCATCAATTGATGAATAGATCACCTTCATCCTCACAGTAACCCCTCTGCCTCTAAAGCCAGTGGAGGCGCGAGCCCAAGGCCCTGGGCAGCGCTGGCCTTCCCGGGGGGGAGGGGGGGCAGTTCCCTCTGGGGTCCGAGGAGCCAGGTCTGCTGTGGATGCTGATGGACTCTAACGAACTTGGCTTCCTCCAGTCAGCTAATTCCTAAGAAACGAGGCCGCACCGAGCACCGACAGAGCAGCCAGCCGTGGACAGGCACACTGGGGAAAGGGGTTACCTTTCCAGATCCAGGAAGTAAATGCACAGGGAGGGTGGATGGCCACCAAGACAAACAGCTGAAAATGATCCTCCCAGTCTCCCAGGGTCAAGTCTGTCCTGGGCTCTAACTGCACGCTCTGAAAAGCAGCCTAATGATGAAAACTCCCCGACTCTCCAACTGCGCTGCCGGCCTTCAACTCTCTTCTATTCAGTGGCTGTGTGGCCTTGGAGAGACCACTGAACCTCTCGGTGCTTCTGTTCATGGACACCAAGACCCATGATCCACCAGATATATAAAGCTTCCTGGTCCATGTTGTAGCTTATCACCCTGTGTTCTAAGGGTGTTGGCTGACCCAGTTAACCTTCTCTACCACAGGAATGCTGCGGGGGGCCAGGGAGGGTCTATAAAGTCAAAACTGTGATCCTAGTAATGCAAGACAAAGAGCTTTCCAGACAATGATGTTCCTGGCAGGAACATCACAGATTGGCTGTAGAAGCAGTACTTTTACATGTCATTCGGAACAGAACCCAGGGCGCCACACACGCTAGAGCATGCCACCCCGAGCTTCACCCGAACCTCTCTGGCTGTCTTGTAAAGCAAGGCCACTCTTCTGATTAAAGAATTTCTATGCAGCTAGGTGCTGGTGGCTCACGCCTGTAATCCTAGCTACCCAGGAGGCTGAGATCTGAGGATCCTGGTTCAAAGCAACTTGGGTAGGAAAGTCTCGTGAGACTCTTATCTCCAATAAACCACTAGAAAACCGGAAGTGGCGCTGTGGCTCAAGTGGTAGAGTGCTCACCTTGAGCTGAAGAGCGCAAGGACTGCGCCCAAGCCCAGAGTTCAAGCCCCATGACTGACCAAAAGAAAAAAAAAAAAGAATTTCTATGCAGCTAGGTGCTGGTCGCTCACACCTATAATCCTAGCTACTCAGAAGGCTGAAACCTAAGGACCTTGGTTCGAAGTTGGTGCAGGCAGAAAACTCTCACTCTGATCTCCAATTGAACAGAAAAAAGCTACCAAAGGAGCTGTGGCTCAAGTGGTAGAGCACCAGCCTTGAGCGAGAAAGCCCATCCAGAGCACAAGGCCCTGAGTTCAAGGCCCAGTACTAGTGCACACCCACAAAAGAATTTCTATGAAATAGCTGAGAGGCCCAGGGAAGGTCAGAAAGTCTTGTTTTTTTTTTTTCTCCTCACCCACTCGGTCCCACAGCACCGGGGTCCCCGGTATCTGGGCTTGGTGCCTCCTGCCACATGTCCATTCCTTCTTCTCTTCCCCAGGACCCCAGACTCCCCACACCAGGCACCTAACTGATCTGAAGGCTCAGCCTGGGAGGTTTGGGAGATGAGCCCAGATTTTAGAATCAGCCCGATCGGGATTTGAACTATGACTGCGCTCCCTGTGTGTGTGGGGGGGAGGTAACGCAGTCTTTGGGGTGGTGACAAATGATGGGCCGATGCGACTGACAAGCCACTGACACGTGACTGACACGTGACCGCACCCCGGTGACATTTCACCATTGCTGTGAGTCATCGGAACCCTGAGCCCCTCCCTCCTGAGTGGCCGGGCCACCCCCTGCTTCTATCCACGGTCCCAAGGTACTGGCAAGTAACCAAGCTGCCTGGAGATGCAGCCTGCACTCCCCAACACCCAACACCCTGCTTGCTCTCACACACACCCCCCTGCACTCACACACACCCCTGCACTCACATGCACACACCCATGCACACTCTCTTACAACTCTCCTCCCCGAGATAAAAATGGAACCAAATGTCAAGCGCCCAGGACTGAAAAGCCATCATTCTGCACGCGTCCCTCCTGCCGCCTCCAGTCCCCTGTCTGTCCAAGCCTCGCTCAGGTCTGTGTCCCAAGACAGCTGAGGATGCCCGGCCATCTTCCTGTCTGCCCTTCACTGGGGGGCTATTTATTTGGCCTATGGAGGTTGAGAGATTGAACCTGACACGTGGAACCCCTGGACCTGGGGTCTAAAAACTCTGGGTTTGCTTCCTGCTCTGTGCCTCAGAACGCTGAGTGGTAAAGAGGGGACCTTCTAGGGCCCCAGGAGCCCTGCCTACCTGGGGATCCCTGCAGGGACACCAATATGCTGGCCCGACCGGCCCCGCCCCTGGCCCCGCCCCCCGCCACACCCACTTCACTCAGCTCCGCCCTCTCCACTCACCCTGCAGTTGCTGAGTTCTTCTGCGGACAGGATGATGGAGCCACACTTCTTTCCGGGGACGCCTCTGGGGGAGAAGAGAGCAGAATGGAAAGCCAGACAGAGGGAACCAGTGCTGACAGTCTGGCCTCACTCCCTCCCGCTGCCGTGGGGGTTCTACCCACCCCACCCCCTAATCCCTGAGAAGACCCCGGTCTCCAGGAGTGCTTGTGACAGTGTGGCCTAGGGTGCTGGGATGTGGGGCCAGGAGTCCGGCCCCCCGGGACTGCCCACCCCCTCCTGTCTGTGCCCACCAGGGAAGGCTGTGTCTGCTGTGGAGGTTCTAGAATCACAACTGCATCCAGACTCACCCGGAGGCTTCCGGACCAGTGGTTCTCAAACTTTCCATCCAAACACCACTTCTGTGGGCAAAAGACCTGATGGGCTGGCCACCCTACCCTGCACCAGTGGCCAGCATGCCCCGTGTGCCAGCTCTGAGCCCCTGGGTATGGGATAGAGACTAGCAAGGAGGGGTAAGGTGCTGGGGGGGGGCTGGGGTCCTCTTGGTGGGCCTGGCCCAGGTTTTTCTTGAGTCCCTTAGCCGGGGTCTCCTTGGGAGCAAGAGATCCCCCCAAGCATGTGGCCAGCCAGCCACAAGTGGGGCCCATCTTGAAGACTTCTTCCCACATCTGAAGCGGGTCCTTTGGCCAGGGGACCCCACTATTCCTTTCATCAAATGGGACCCCCAAGATCAACCCATTTCACTCTGATGTTAGAGACTCAGCTAGAAGGATCTCCCCCCACAACCCCCGCCTAGCATGAGCTCCCAGGGGCTGCTGGGAGGGAGAGGTTCAAGTCATTACTGCACCCCTTTCCACGCCCTCAGAGGGGGTGATTGTTGCCTAGGTTGTACTGAGATTCACACAGCACCCAGCACCAGGCACAGGGGACACGCATGATCTTTTCCTCCAGGCTCCCTTCCCTTCCTTCATAACCAAGCAGAGAGCCAGTCAAATGCAGCCCCCTCTCCAGCCACGCCCAGAGCCCCAGATGGTGTCTGTGGAAGAGGCTTTGAGAACCACTGCTGGAGTACCTTCTTATCGCATCGGCTTTTGGAAGAAACGACTCCCAACCAAGGAGGCCCGGGAGGAAGGTGGACAGCCCAGGGTCTCCCTCTAAACTAAGCAGACAGAGCAGCGGCCACTACCAGAGCCTCCCCCAGCCCTGGGCAGGTGGCAGGGCTGCCAGCTTGTCTGTCCCCTAGAGGTGGGTAGCTGAGCTGAGGGGCCCAAAGTCCTTCTCCACCTGCTGGTCTGGGCCTCCATGGTGAGAAGGACTTGATGTGTGTGACCAGGCGGAGAGAATCCTCAACACCAGCCTCCTCAGCCCTTGCTTCTCCATCTGTTCTCTCTGCCTTGGAGGCCGGCTTCTATTTCTGCTCTTTCTCTCCCTCCTCTCCAGCCCCAACTGCTCCCACCAGCTTGGCCTTCCTTCCTCTTCCTCCCTCCTGCTCCAGCCTCCGTCCCTCTCGCTCTCCTCTCCCCACCCCCCTCTCTGATTCTGCTGGAATCTTCTCTCCTTATAAACCAGCCACACTCTGCCAGGGTTGAGAGCGGCCTGGGGCCCAGAGCCCTCATTCCAACAGGCAGAAAGCTGCCTTCCAGACCCTCCTTCCTCCAATGAGGTGTGGGAAGCAGCCAGGTGGGCCTTTCCAGCCAGAAGAGGAGAGGGAAGGCGGCAGGGAGGGCCTGCGAAGCACGCATTGCACGCAGTTGGTCTAAAGCAAGAGGGCGGCTCTGCACAGCGGAAGAGAGCTGCATCCACCGTGTGTGCGAGGAGGAGGAGGCTGGCATCAGAGAGTCGAGGAGCAGAGAGGGAACGGAAGTAGGGAGCCATGAGGGAGGAGGAAGAAGAAGAGGAGGAGGGGGAGAAAGACGAGGCAGGGAAAGGGTAGTAGGCGGGGTGTGGGGGAGAGAAGGGTGGGCAGTGCCCAGGCTAGCTCATCCCTGCAAAAGCCTCCTACCTCTGAGCCCTACCCTGATCTCTGAAGTCCCCAGAGCCTGGGCGCTCCAGCACTGCCCGCTGCCCCCGATGGAGGGGCCCGGCACGACCTGAGGGGTTCCCCATCCGGGTCCTACGCGGCCTAAGGCCTTGTGGAGAGGACTCAGGACTGTGGCCTTCCGATCAGGGCCTGCTTGCAGGTGCCCTCGGTAGAACTGGTGGGAGGTGGCAGGATGCCAGGCCTGGAGCTGCTGGGTGACTTACCCGTTGGACACAGCTGGCATGGGTTTGCCCGTCCTGGAGTTCAGGCTGAACGCCCCTATCCTGCAGAGAGAGGAAGAGAGCCTGCCATGAGCCTGCCTGCCGCCAGGGCTAGCTTGGAGACAGGTTTGAGGTGGTGAAATGAGGCGCAGAGCCACCGGCCACAGGAGACATTGTCCCACATGCGTGGTGGCGTCCAGGACAAGTTAGGCTGAGCTTCTCAAAGTGGGGTGTCCCAGCGCCCCTGGGAAGGTGTTCTGAATGCACCTTCTCAGGCCCACCCAGACCACAGCGTCAAAAATTGGGGGGTGGGGGAAAGCAATCCTTGCCCAGGTGACTCTGATGCCCCCTAGAGGTAGAGAACGAGCTTGCACCCCACTGGGCCTCGGGGTCCAGCCCATGGAAAGGAGACTGTTACATGGGACATTATGTTCTAGGAAGAACTGTGTTCCCCTCAAATTCATATGTTGGTCTCCCAGTACCCCACAATGTGACTGAATTGGGAAACAGGGCTTCGTGTATATGTGTATGTGTGTGTGCACGCTGGTACTGGGTTTTGAACTCAGGGCCTTGATGCTATCCCTGAGGGTTTTTTTTTGCACAAGGCTGGTGCTCTACCATTTGAGCCACAGCTTCACTTCGAGCTTCCCATCCCCCACCCCCAATCCTGAGGTTGAACTCTGAGCCTGGGTGCTGTCCCTGAGTTCCTTTTGCTCAAGACCAGCACTCCATCACTTGAGCCCCAGCACCACTTCCAACTTTTTCTGTGATTTAGTTGGAGATAGCGTCTCACAGGCTTTCCTGCCCAGGCTGGCTTTGAATTGCAATCCTCAGATCTCAACCTCCTGAGTAGCTAGATTACAGATGTGAGCCATTGGCTTCATCTTTTTTTGTTTGATTTTGGGTCCCAGATTTGGGGCTTGAATTCAGGGCCTGAGCGCTATCCTGAGCTTTTGTGCTCAAGGCTAGTACTCTACCACTTGAACCACAGCTCCACTTCTAGCTTTTTGGTGGTTAATTGGAGATCAGAGTCTCATGGACTTTTCTACGCAAGCTAGCTTTGAACCCCGATCTTCAGATCTCAGCCGCCTGAGTAGCTAGGATTACAGGCGTGAGCCACTGGCTGCATCTGTTTAATAGCTACAAAAGATTGCTTGCAGTCCCTCCTTTGGACAAGCCAGTGTCAGGCTGCTCTGGGCTCCTATATAAGGTGGGGCAGCGTTTGCAGGCGCCCTCCCAAGCTGTAGCTCTCCTCGGGAAGGAGGCACAGACCCAGGGTGCCCTCTGTGCAACTGCTGGTTGTACCATGCTGCAAAGTCGAAAGTGATGACAAGAATGAGGTCCGCGTGTGCTACACACAGATACAGTGCCCGTCCCCCTCCAGGTTTTCCACCAGGGGCTGGTTGACTCTATGAGGGAAAAACTCACACATATACCGAGGGCTGACTACACAGATCTCCCCAGCAAAGCGCTGACCCTCGTGGCTGGTCTAGAATAGATGCCCGGCCGACAGGAGCTGCCAAGATGGTTAGTCATGAGGGCGGCTAAGCTTAGACACGCGGAGCCTCAGTGGCTCAGGGATCCCTCTCTCACCGGCATTCCCCGCCACTGTCATGTTTTGCATCTGGCGTGTGCTTAGGCTCAGCTTGAAAGCCGTCTGCTGCACAAAGTCTCCCTCAACCCCCCAGCCTCGCCCAGATGTGTCCTCTACTGAAGATGGACATAGGAAGTGGACACAGCAGGCAGGAAATGGGCTAGTGCTAGTCCTGGGCTTCTCTCGACGGTTATTCCATCCAGGTATAGCCAGAACTATGGTATGGATGGGGCCAAGCACTTTGGTAAAGGTCAAAAGTCAAGGGTCAGTGGGCTATACTTAGACGATGGTTAACATGAGGACAGGCCAATGGGCAGGTGGTCCTGAGTTCTTCTGAGGTAGATAAAAAAAAAATCTAAAATTACAATTAAGTCAAGTATGGATGGCTCTCATCACAATCTTAGTTACTTGGGAGGCTGAGAATGGAAGGATTAGAGTTCAAGGCCAGCCTGGGCAGAAAAATCCTTGAGACCCCTCCTCCCCCTTCTTGACTCATAGGTTGGTACAGTGGCATATGCCTGTCATGCTAAGCTATCTGGGGAGGCTGAAAGCAGGAGGATCACGATTCCAGGTCAGCCTGAGCAGGAAAGTCCACAAGACCCCTTCATATTAGAGAGAAGTTGGACGCATTGGTGAGTGCCTGGACTTCCAGCAATGACAAGAAGCCTAAAATAGGCGGATTGTGGTCCAAGTGTGTGCCTGGACAGGAAGTAAGACTCTATCTCAAAAATAACCAGTGAAAAGCATAGCATGGCTCAGCTAGAGAAGGCTTGCCTAGCAACTGTAAGGCCCTGAGTTCAAATCCCAGTGTCACCGAAAAAAAATGCAATTGAAATTGGTTAAGGTAATCCTAGTTATGAATATCTGAGTCTTATGAGAATGTAAGTATAGCTGGGCATGGTAGTGCATGCTTGTAATCAAGGCTGAGGCACAGGTATCAAGAGTCTGAGGCCAGCCTGAACTGCATAGTCAGACCCTGTCTCAAACAAAAGACAAAATAATAAAAGCACCAGTGCTCACACCTGTAATCCTAACTACTTCAGAGGTTGAGATCTGAGGATCGAAGTTCGTTCAAAGCCAGTCAGCCGGGTCATAAAAGTCCCCATGAGATTCTTATCTCCAATCAACCACTCAAAAACTAGAAGTGAAGCTGTGGTTCAAAGTGGTAGAGCACTATCTTTGAGCAAAAAAGAGTTCAGGGACAGTGCCTAGGCCTTAAGTTCAAGCCCCATGACTGACAAAAATAAAAACAAGTAGACACTGGTTATTGACAATCATGATTTCCCTGTAAAATTTGTAAAAATTGCATTTCCCCCCACTTTTCCATGATTGCAAGGAAATCTTTGGTCCGTGCTTGCTGGCTGTGTGTTTTACTGTAGACCAGCTGGATTTCCTGACCGGTTTTTCTAAAGCTGGTTCTTTATAACTGTGCTTTGCTGGCATTTACCTACAGGTGGAAGCGATTCTCATTTGCAAACAATGGAGTACTTTCAGCCCGAGCTAAAGGTTGAGCTGGGTTAATTCTTAGGGTCCCCTTCCACCTGTAATTCTAAGTTAAATCTTGGTTGTTTTTTGTGAAAATCATAGATGGGTTAGGTTAAGTAAATAAAATGGGATTACTTCCCTTTTTTATTTTCCTTCTTTTTTGGTGCCAATACTGGGCTTGAAGTGTCTCAGTGCTGTCCCTTAGCTTTTTGCTCACTTCGAGGTCTTTTGGTGGTTGATTGGAAATAAAAGTTTTCCCGACGTTCTTACATACGCTGGCTTTGAACCTTAAGCCTCAGATCTCAGCCTCTTGAGTAGCGAGGGTAACAGGCCACCAGCTGCTGCTTCTTTTTTCTCCCAGTCTTGGAGCTTGAATTAAGTGTCTAGGCACTGTTCCTGAGACTCTTTGTGTTCAAGGCTAGCACTTTACCATTTAAGCTATAGTGCCACTTCTGTTTTTTTTTTTTCTGAGTAGTTTATTAGAGTCTCACAGACTTTCCTGCCTTGGCTGGCTTTGAACCACATTTCTCAGATCTCAGCCTCCTGAGTAGCTAGGATTACAGGTGTGAACCATCGGCATCAGGCTGACCCAGTTTCTTTTTTTTTTTTGGGTCCGGTTGTGGGGCCTGAACTCTGGGCCTGGGCGCTGTCCCTCAGCACTTCAGCTCAAGGCAAGCACTCTACCACTGAGCCACCTTCCCAGCCCCTGACCCAGTTTCTTGATGGAGAGGAGGCCTCGCTTACATTTTTCCCAGCTTAGATCTCAAATTCTTTTTTTTTTTTTTGGTCCAGTCATGGGGCCTGAACTCTGGGCCTGGGCGCTGTCCCTCAGCTTTTCAGCTCAAGGCTAGATTCTGCCACTTGAGCCACAGCGCCACTTCCAGCTTTTTTCTTTTTGCTTATGTGGTGCTGAGGAATCGAACCCAGGGCCTCAGGCATGCAAGGCAAGCGCTCTACCACTGAGCCACCTTCCCAGTCCCAGATCTCAAATTCTTTAAGCTTCAGAACTCTCTCTGTTCTTCAGACAGAGATTATTATTTTTCTGAGAGCCCAGAGATGGGAGCTTCTGGAAGACAAAAAGGCCTTCCTTGGGGCTGGGAATGCAGCTTGGTGGTAGAGTGCTTGCCTAGCATGCATGAAGCCCGGGGTTCAATTCCTCAGTACCACAGAAACAGAAAAGGATGGAAGTAGCGCTGTGGCTCAAGTGGTAGAGTGCTAGCAAAAGAAGCTCAGGGACAGCGCCCAGGCCCTGAGTTCAAACCCCAGTGCCTCCCAGAGGCTTGTTCCAGTCTGTAAGCTGAGCTTCCTTGGGGGTCTACGCCTGGTGGGGGCGGGGGGATAGAAGCGCGGTCACTTCTAGCACCTGGCCAGCCTGGCGGAGGTCACCAGCGGACTGCACTGTGGGCTCCATGCACTGCCCCACCAGCTGGCTCTTAGCAAAGTGGACAGTGGTTGGGCAGCCAGCAAGACAAACTGGACCCCATCTTCACTCACGTGAGTGGCTTCTCCAGACGGCTGCCAGAGGACCCCACGATCTCTCCGAGGGTACAGAAGGCCTGGCCCAGGAAATCCTGCAGGCACGAAAGATGGGTATCACACGCTCTGCTCCCGCTCTGCCTCCTGTCCCATCACTGGGACCTCGCTGTGAGGGGGTGCCAGGACGTGACACAGCACTGCACGCACGCACACATGCACACACGCACGCACGCCACTACATGGAAGGAGTTCACACTCATGGGCAGGCGCAGGCAGAACTCACGTGTTTGGATAAATCAGGGCTTTTGGAGTCAACGTCGTATCTACAGGAACAGAGAGACATGATAAAGGCAGGTAAGGATGCCTTGCCCAACCTTCCCAGGTTTTTCAGTAGAGTTGGGGCCCTAGGGCTGACATGGAAGAATTATAGATGTCATGGGTGATGTTCTGTGTGGATCTACGTGTAAACAGGTGCAGAAGTATATCCCAGAAGACATTTAAGATCTGTGTCCTTCACTGTGTAGATGATATTCATTGTTAAGAATTAGTCCAAGCAAACCGGGCACGGATGGCTCACGCCTGTAATCCTAGCTACTCAGGAGGCTGAGATCTGAGGATCAAGGTTCAAAGCCAGCCTGGGCAGGAATATCCCTGAGACTCTTATCTCCAATAAACTTCTCAGAAAAAGCCAGAAGTGGCGCTGTGGCTCAAGTGGTAGAGTGCTGGCCTTGAGCACAGAGAGGCTCAGGGACAGCACCTAGGCCCTGAGTTCAAGCCCCAAGACTGGTAGAAAGAAAATATTTAATCCAGGCACCAATGGCTCACACCTGTAATCTCAGCTACTCAAGAGGCTGAGATCTGGAAGATCAGGGTCCAAAGCTCGCCTGGGCAGAAAAGTGTCCATGAGACTCTTATCTCCAATGAAGCAGCAAAAGGCCACGGTGGATTTGTGGCTCAAGTGGTAGAATGCCAGCCTTGGGTGAAAAGGCTGAGCCAGAACATGAGGCTCTGAGTTCAAGCCCCACACAGGAAAGCAACACACACACACACACACACACACACACACACACACACACGAAGATGTACGCATCACACATTGTTAAAGATTGAAACCCAAATGGACACCGGCTGCGCCTCAGGTGGCTGAGCCGCGCGGCCTCCACTCGGCTCCTCATCCCGCCTTCACCCCAGCCCCCACCGCCCCTTCTGCCAGCGGCTAGGCCCAGCGTCCCTCCTCAGGGAACAGATGCTGCCCCAGCTGCCACCCGGAGCGCTCACCTCACCAAAGTGTCACCATCTGACTCCTCCCCCCAGGCTTGCGCTGTCCTCCACCGCAGCTCCTCCCCACTCCTCCAGGGTGCTCCTCCTTCACTGTTCTCCTCCCTCCCTTCCCCTCCCTCCTCTCCCTCTCTCTCTCTTTTTCTCTCTGTGGTTCCAGGGTTTGAACTCAGGGTCTCCCATTTGCTTTATGCTGAGCCATGCCTTCAGCCCCCCTTTTTTTTTTGCATGGACATTTTGCATGGGGCATGCGCCTGGACTGTGATCCTCCTATTTTGTACTTCCTATGGTAGCTGAGATGCCAGGCATGGGCCACCAAGCCCAACTTCTTCTGTTGAGATGAAGTCTCCTGGACTTCTCCGGCCAGGCTGGCTGGGAACTGAGATCCTCCCAGCTCTACCCCATGCAGCTAGGATGCCGGGCGCCAGCCACCGACCCCTGGTCCTTTCCCATGCTGCCTGCTGACTCTAGGACACAAATCTTAGTAATAGCTCCCACCACTCATCTCCTGAAACAACAGAGACTCAGAACTCGGCCTGCTCACCAGACCCAAGCCCTACGCTGACCTTTAACACCTGGACAAGGGTCTCCCCCTCTTCCAATGTTCCTGTAGATGCTCTTGAACGCCAGTAGCCATGTTAACTCTGGGGTAGGGGGGATGGAGGAAGCCCTGCCACAAAGCACACCAGCCTGGGGCTGGTGGCTCACGCCTGTAATCCCGGCTACTCAGGAGGCTGAGATCTGAGGATCGAAGTTTGAAGCTAGCCTGGGCAGGAAAGTCTGTGAGACTCATCTCCAATTAGTTACCAAAAGAGCTGGAAATGGAGCTATGGCTCAAGTGGTAAAGCTCCACTTGAGCAAAAAAGCTCAGGGACAGAACCTCCCCCCGCATACTGGGTATGAAAATAACAATAACAACAACAACCACACACACACACACACACACACACACACACACACACATATACACATGCACAACCACACACTCTGACTGAGGGCCAGTCAGCAGCACCTCTCGGTTACCTGGGGAGCAAGGAGGGTGAGATGCAGCCTAGATCTGTCCCTTCCCCTCCCCTCTCCTCCCCTCCCTTCCCCCCTCCTCCCTGCACCCAGTGCCCCTGGACCTGCTGGTGGGCACCTTTGTCCCCAATCGTCACCCGCTCCCCATGATGTCACTTCAACCTTGCCGACGCTAGGCTCCAGGAGTGTCACAGCTCCCCCACCCACTGGGGGAAGGAAACAGCTGTCCCCCCTCCCCCCCCCCCCCCCGCCACTCACAGGTCAAAACGGAGGTTCTGCTTCTCCTCGAAGAAGTAATCCACGATAAACTTGCGCACGAAGTCGGGGTTCAGCGTGTTGTCGATGACCTCTGTGCGGCCAAACTGGAAGAGAAAACGGGGGAGAGGGCAGCATGAGGTGTGTGGTCCTCAGTCCTGGCTCTGGGGGTCAAGGAGCCCCCAGTGCAGGAGTGAGCCCCGCACCCAGCGCTGGGGCTTACAGGGCCTTGGAAAAAAACCAAAACAATTAAAAGAAGGAAGTATGACTCTAAAAGGTGAAGCACCAAGCTGCTGCACTTAGTGGAGTATTATTCAGCCCTAAACCAGACACAGTCCCTAAACCAGACACCACAACATGGATGAACTTTGAGGACATTGTTCTAAGTCACAAAAGCCAGAGGGCTGTGTGACTCCACGCCCAGGAACAGCCACACAAGCGGCCGCCAGGGCGGGGTGGAGGGGAAAGGGCACTTAATGGGTATAGAGTGACCGTTTTGCAGGATGAAAAAGCTCCAATTAACTACCAAAAAGCTAGAAGTGAAGCTGTGGCCTGAGTTCAAGCCCAGGACCAGCACACATGTGTGCACACACACACACACACACACACACACACACACAGAGTTCCTAGAGACCTGCTTTCCATACTTAGAGAACCAGATACTTAAAACAGTTATAACAACATTTTCATTATTATTATTAATTATTGTTATTTTTAGTATTACTGGGGCTTGAACTAAGAGCCTTGTGCTTGATAGGCTATTGTTCTATCACTTAGGCTACGGCTCTATCACTTAAGCCATGACTCCTCTGTGTGTGTGTGTGTGTGTGTGTGTGCGTGTGTGCGTGCGTGTATGTGTGCATGCACCAGGAGTGGAGCTTGAACTCAGGGCCTGAACACTGTCCCTTAGCATTATTGCTTAAGGCTGGCACTCTACCACTTGAGCCACAGCTCCATTTCCAGCTTTTTGCTGGTGAATTAGAGATAAGAGTCTCACAGACTTTCTGGCCCAGGTTGATTTCACACCATGATCCTCAGATCTCAGCTTTCTGAGTAGCTGCGATTACAGGTATAAGCTATAGACACTCACCTGGCTATATGTGTGCGTGCATATGTGCGCATGTGCGTGTGCATGCATGTGCATTTAATCACATAATTCAAACACACAAGCCCCTTCACACCATTCATTCTAGATCTGCCCAGGCAGGGTCTTGTTGATGATCTTTCTCGGAGTCTTACCATGAGTAAGACAGACAGGTGCAAGACAACATATTTTAAATAGAACGCTAATCGTTCTAAATATATTAGCATGGAAAGTAATGACTAAAGTAAACAAACAATCTTCCTGGTTGGGGGCCTTCCCTGCCCTCCTGCCCAGACCCTCCCCCACATGGCTGGCGCAGCTGGGGTGTCTGGAATTCAGCTCCCTGCAGAGGGAATCAGGAGCCCTTGACTTAATGCCTTTTTGTCCCCTGTCCCTCAAGAAGCCAACCAGGTCCCAGCCAACCCCAGCCTCAAGGTGGCTCTCCTCTCCCCAGCGCCGCCAACCTCTTGTCATCTTTGCAGCCATAGCCTTCCCTAGGCTCCCAGGGGCAGGTGGAACCGCCAATGCCCCTACAATGCTGAACCCCTGCAGCACTGAGCCCCTGCAGAATGCCAGGGCCAGCTGATCCCTTGGGGGACAAGCTTCCCCATCTTGTAAGACCAAAGCACACAGACATTACCTAACTTGTCAGGAGCCACACAGCTAAGATTCCCCACCCCTCACCCCAGGCTCAGGGCACTTCCCAGCCATGGCCTGGGCTCTCCAAACCAGACGCAGCAGGGAGGAGAGAAATACTCGTGATTGCTGCTCACTGCCAACCAGGACCCGCACACGGTGGGCACCCACAGGTCGGTGAAATGAATTAAGGCGGAAGAAGGAGATGAATGAATGAGTTTGAGTTTTAGCTTTTGCCACGAGCTAACTGTGTGGTTTGATCAGAACCACGCTTCATCAGGAGATGGGCGTCTAACGTCCGTTCCCCCCCCCCCCCCCGCCTCAGGGATTACATGCGTGCGCTACCTCACCTGGCTACTTGCTCTACTTACTTGCTAGGGTTATCATTCAGTTAAATTCCATTCTTGCACATGTCTTTCGTTTTTGTGCTTGGGGAGGGGGGAGTGGATACCAGGCCCCCCAAAGGAGTAGGCTGCCCCCCCACCCCTTACTGCATGGCAGATCTGCTGGGAAGAAAGACCTAGGACCTGCAGGAAATCGGGGAGCAGGTGTCCTGTGTCCCGGGCTGGTGCAGGCATTGCCGCCGGAGGGGCCCCCACCCCGCCTTTGTCTTTGAGCTATAACTCTGAAAAATGTAGAGTGGCTCTTGGGGTGCAGAAACTCAGGAGAGCTGCACACGTGGAAATGCAGTTGGTCCTCACCCTGTAGGTACCAGCAGCACGCACACTGTTGGTAAATTTATTCCTGATTGCCGAGAAGCGTCTTCCTGCTTGGTTCATTAGAGCGAAGTGAAGTGAGCCTTTAGCATGTGCTTATCTTATGTGTGTACAGATGTCACATTTACCTTTTTTCAAAAAAAAAAAATCCATCCGGCAACAGGCACTTGTAGAATATACCTTAGATCACAGTAGCTCACGGGGCGCCGGTGGCTCACGCCTGTCATCCCAGCTACTCAGGACGCTGAGATCTGAGGATTGAGGTTCGAAGCCAGCCTGGGCAGAAAAGCCCCTGTGAGGCTTTAATCTCTAACCACTCAAAAGTGGATTAAATGGTAGAGCACACTAGCCTTGAGTAAAAGGGCTCAGGGACAGTGCCCAGGCCCTGAGTTCAAGCCCCATAATCAACCAAAAATAAGAATAAGTAGCAGGTGCATTTAGAATCTACCATGGCTTAAGTCCCCCTCCCCCAGCTAGACCAATTAAATGGGTACAGCAGGTAGGAACCAGACAAATGCTTCTTTCAGGTTCTCGCAAGCAGACAGAGTTGGGAGCAATTTACTATAGAGCAAGCAGGAATCTAATATTTCCTGAGTTACCAAATGGCTCAGGAGATCAAGTGGATCACTTTCTTATTCAGTGACGAGGAAAGGATCAAAGAGGTTGAGTACTTTGTCTGGGTCACACAGGCAGATACCACAAAGTTCATTCTCTTTTCCTTCATCCAACTGCAGGGGGCCATCCCACACTATGAAAATCAACCAAGGTGGAGTCCACTCCCCAAGCACTGGGAGGATGTGGGGTTGAAGGAGACTGGGGTCCTGTCTCACCCTGGAAATTCCACAACACTCCTTACAAAGGGGCACTCAGGGGTTCTGGGAGATCCCTGCTGTTGCTGAAGACTTTTGTCTTCAAACAAAAGAGAAATTTCTCCTTGTAGCATTCCTGTGGAAGCTTCCAGAATCCTCCAGAAAGACAAGACCTCCACTTCCCCGCCGAGCCCTGCCTGACTCCAAGGAATATAGAACCCCATCACTGGTGAGGACATGGTGCTAGAAGCTTCTAAAAGGGGGTTCCCTAGAGGCTGATGGTGCCTGTAAAACAAAGGGGGTTCTCAGGACCAGGGCAGGGTGCCCCCATGGGGGAGTGGAGGGGTGCAGGAGGGGCAGGTAATTAACACGCACGCGCGTCTCCAGCTATGGCGGCAAACCCACGGTCTGGGGAGGGATGAAGGATGCCTTTGGCTTCATTTTGTGAGCTAAGACCCAGAGGGATTTGAACCTTGGATTTGAACAATCCAAGAAGCTACCAGGTCCCTGTCAGGCCCAATGCCCAGACACAACCAAACTCACGTGAAGAAAAGAAGAGGAGGAAAAAGAAATTCATTTCCTTGAGGATTCGGTTTTACTGAGTCACAGAGTTGTGGGGGCAGAAGGGGCTTGGGGGTTGATGGAGGAGTAGCAAGAGGCAGGCAGCACAGGGAGGGAGGGAGGGAGGGAGGGAGGGAGGGGCTGACTGCTAGTGGATACGCACAGTTCTCTGGGGCCAGCCCCTCGCTCTGCCAGCTGCCCAGGAGCAACCCATCCACCCTTCTAACCCATCCCCAACAAGCCCTCTACCCACATTTTGGGAGGTCACATGGCTCACGCGAGGGCCACAGCAGCCCCAGTGAACAAAGGCTGAGGGAGCCCAGAACTGAGCAGGCTGAGCTGACAGACACAGAGAGGCCTGGGAAGGCTGGGGCGGTAGGCGGGTGCAGACGGGTGGGCTGCGGGCGGTGGAGATGGAGGAGGCGGCTGAGGGGGGCTGGGAGGGGAAGGGAGCCGGAGGGAGGCCTGCTCATGGCCCGGCAGCAAAACCCCCGCGGGAAAGGCCTCGGTTGGGCCACAAGAGCCACCCTGAGACCCAGAGACCCCTGAGACAGAGTCCCTGAGTGTCAGTGAAGCTGGGGAAGTGGCAGGGCGCCAGCTCCAGCGAGGACCCCCCCACGGGGGCTGAACATCACGGCTCCCAGGGCTCTGCTGTACATAGAGTTAGCACATACAGAGGCATGAGGGGCAGTGCGCCCCACTATTTCCCTGTACCCCACTGTGGTGCCAGGTGCGTCACCCAGAGGTAGTCGGGGCTGGCTGAGCTGCAGCCTTGCTGCTCCAAACCACACACACACACACACACACACACACACACACCCCTCAGGAGGGGGCCATGATGTCCCACACTAAGTTGGGGTCTTTGATGTAAGTATCAGTGTTCCTGAAGCCCCCCACTGTGTGTGCAGCCCTAAGTTTTTCCCACGACCACCTTAGGAAGTTAATACCATTACGGGTCCCATTTGTACATAAGAAATCAGAAAAGGCTCAGAGAGGTGGGGGGAGTCACACAGCCAAGTGAGCAGCAGGAGGAACCCAGGTGGCGGAGCTCCAGGGTCACAAACGGCTGATGGACTCACAAATCAACAAGTTCTCTTTTTTGGATTGTAGGGTGTAAAGTCAGTGCCTGGGCACTAACACTGGGAGCCGTAGCTAGGATTACAGGTGTGAGCAACAGCGCCCACCTTGAAAGATATTTTAATGGTGGGTCCATGGGTGTCCTCATCCCTGCCCCAGCCCGGCCAGCCTCTGCGCTTCCTCCATACGCACCGTCCCTCTCTCCTTTTCTTTTTTTTTGGGGGGGGGGTCTGGTCGCGGGGCCTGAACTCTGGGCCTGGGCGCTGTCCCTCAGCTCTTCAGCTCAAGGCTAGTGCTCTACCACTTGAGCCACAGCACCACTTCCGGCTTTTTTCTTTTTGCTTATGTGGTGCTGAGGAATCGAACCCAGGGCCTCAAGGCATGCAAGGCAAGCACTCTACCACTGAGCCAACTTCCCAGTCCGACGACCCTCTCTCCTTATAAACACCGCTGCAGGGCTAGGAGATTCCATTTCTCTACCTCCCTCCCCCTCTATCTCCTAGGCCCTCCTGTGATTCCAGTCAAAAACATGTTGATCAGGCTGGGAAGGTGGCTCAGTGGTAGAGCGCTTGCCTTGCATGCATGAGGCCCTGGGTTCCATTCCTCAGTACCACATAAGCAGAAAAAGCTGGAAGTGGTGCTGTGGTTCAAGTGGTAGAGCACTAGCCTTGAGCTGAAAAGCTGAGGGACAGCACCCAGGCCCAGAGTTCAGGCCCCATGACCAGCAAAACAAATAAAATAAAATAAAATAAACAAAAAAATGTTGATAGGGCTGGGAAGGTGGCTCAGTGGTAGAGTGTTTGCCTAGCATGCATGAGGCCCTGGGTTTGATTCCTTAGTACCACAGAAACATAAAAAGGTGGAAGTGGTGCTGTGGCTCAAGTGGTAGAGTGCAAAAAGAAGCTCAGGGACAGTGCCCGGGCTCTGAGTTCAAGCCCCAGGACTGACAAAAAAAAAATGTTGATAGACAGACAGTCACTGGGTAGCTTATGTCTAATCCTAGCTACTTAACAGGCTGAGATCAAAGGATCTCAGAACTAGCCTGGGCAGAAAAGTCCTCAAGACTCCATCTCAGTTAGCCAGAAAAAGCCAGGATGGAGGCATGGTTCAAGGGGTAGAGTACTAGCTGTTATGGAGAAAGCCAAGAGAGAGCACAAAGCCCTGAATTCAAACCCCAGAATAGGGGTTTACACACACACACACACACACACACACACACCATGTTGATTGACCTAGGATCTGAAGAGTGAAGAACTAGAATTCTAGTCCTCTGAATTAGCCAATGAGAGAGAGAGAGAGAGAACAGAGGCAGGGAAAGGAGGCGGGGCGTTCTCCTGGAGGCCACCCAGCTCTTAAGGAAATGGGCCTTAACAGGAGCACCGGGCTGCCTGAGCAGCCGAGCCCTAGCTCTCCAAGCAGCCCGCCCCGTTCAGGCTATCCGCCTCCATCAAACCCTCCTCCTTCTCATCCACACAGCCCTGATCTCGTGTTTTCCCCGCTGACCTTGCCCACATGCCATTACTCAAGTCCCCATTTTACAGCTAAGGAGCGAAGGAGTTCCCAGGAAGCCACCAGGGCCCTCCCAGAGCCACGTGGCAAACGGGGTGGCGGGAGGGGTGGGGGAGGCAGACTAGAGCACCCCAGAGCAAGGGAAGCATGGCACCCTGCCGTGTCCCCTCCGCCCCCTGCCTCAGTAATGAGTGGGTGCCTCTCCCAATGGCTGCCCAGGTCCGCAGCTCTTGTCTCCTGAAAATGGCAGCATGATGGAGACATCACCCCAGCTGCAGTGTCCCCCCCTGCCCCCCCCCCCGGCTGACAGACCTACCTCCAAGCTGCTCACTCTCCCCGGCCCAAGCGCCCCCTGTAATTTTTATATATTATTGATGGCTCCTTCATTAGAGATGCTAAAAGCGCCCGGCCCGGCCCTCATGAATCACATTGGGCACAACTAAAATTAGAGGCCTCTGTGCTGACTGAGACTCAGAGGGGCCCCGGGGGAAAGGGGACGGTGTTTCCCTTGGGGCTGGCCTGGGGACAGGGGCTGCCCTGGTGTGGCCCGGGTAGAAAGCTCCTGGCGGGTAGGAGGGGACCGGAAGGGTGGGTTCCGGGCCAGGCCTACCACCATTTTGCAAGGTCTTAGAAAGTGCTCTCCGGTTCTCTTACTGGAGGAGTCCAGAATTCCCCGTTGCCCAGTGAGGAGCGCTGGCTGAGCGGAAGGGGTGGGTCTCCGCTCCCCTGGTGCCAGGTCTTTGGGCCTTGCTACCTTCCTGCTTTGTGTGCAAGAACAAGAGTGAACCAGGGTCCCCAGGCTCCCAAGGCCTGCCTGGTTTGGGGAGGGTGGGTGGCTAAGCAGAGAAGCTTCCCTGGCTGCGCCCCAGACACCAGCAACAGGCCTGTGAAGATTTACTCAGCTTACCATCAAAGGCTTTGGCCCAAACCAGCTTGGTTCCTAAATGAGCCATTGTTCCAGATAAGCCGTTAAACGTCCCAGCTCCTGAGGGCATGGTCCTTTTGCCAAGGAACCTGGCTGCCAAGTGCCCACAAAACTGCCTTCCGGGCCTCCCCGACTTCTAGGAAGAGGGGTGAGCCAGCACTACCCTCAACACACCCCATTCTCCCTGAAGGTGTTGCCCTCCTGACAAGATACCCGCTCCTATTCTATGACATCATAAATCCTCCCCCCTCCTGGGAAAGCCCTGGTTTCTCACTCAGGCCTCCTTGTAAGAAGAGACATTATTAGCCAGGCAGTAGTGGCTCACTCCTGTAATCCTAGCTACTCAGGAGGCTGCGATCTGAAGATCACTGTTCAAAGCCCAAACTTGTCAGACAGATCTGAGACAGACACTTAGGTTCAATTATCCAACAAAAAGCCAAGGAACGTGCAGGTATAGCTCCATGGGTAAAGCACCAGCCTTGAGCAGAAAAAGCTAAGCAAGAGCTCAAGGCTCCAAGT
The DNA here is from genome assembly GCF_000151885.1 of Dipodomys ordii. Classification (NCBI taxonomy): domain Eukaryota; kingdom Metazoa; phylum Chordata; class Mammalia; order Rodentia; family Heteromyidae; genus Dipodomys; species Dipodomys ordii. The sequence goes on along the minus strand of NW_012267336.1, from coordinate 2,295,595 downwards.
TCAAGCCCTAGGATCTGGCCCATGCACAATGTGTATGAGTGCGCATGCGCACACACACACAAGAAAAAGTCATTATTGAGCAGGGGCTTTGTACGGTGGCTGGTCAGTATGGGCTCACGTGAGGTCTCTACTTGCTGCCCTGGCCCTGCCCCCACTGGGCAGGTGGCAGCCTTGCTCTCAGGACAGCTTCAAAGTGTAGCTGGTCAGCCTGCCGCAGGCTCTGTGCCGCAGGGGACCTGCTCTAGAGCCTGGGGCTGCTGGTTTTTGTTTTTTTTTTTCTGTTGTTGTTGGTTTTTGAAGACAGGGTCTCTCTCTGTAGCTCAGGCTGGCCTGGAATTTTTGATCTTCTGCCTCAAGCAAACGCCTTTCTGCAGATGACAACTTGGACACATGTCCACTGAACGACACAGAAAGTGGAATGCACTGCACAGTCCCAGGTGACCAGAGAAGCCTGCTTTGGAAATGAGTGGCCCAGCTGGGGATCTGGACTCAGACCTCTCAATACAGTCTCAGCTCTACCACTTTTTTTCTTTTTTTTTTTGTCAGCTGTGGAGCTTGAACTCTGGGCCTGGGCGCTGTCCCTCAGCTCTCCAGCTCAAGGCTAGTGCTCTACCACTTGAGCCACAGCGCCACTTCCGGTTTTCTGGTGGTTTATTGGAGATCAGAGTCTCAGGGACTTTCCTGCCCAGGCTGACTTTGAACTGAGATCCTCAGATCTCAGCCTCCTGAGTAGCTAGGATGACAGGCGTGAGCCACCAGCGCCCAGCAGGAACCCTTTTCTTACAGCAAAAAGGACACAGGAATCCCCAAACTCAACTCAATGAAAGAGCAGTGGAATAGAAGCCGCACGTGTTCACCCGGCCCTCCCACTCAACGATTCGACTTAAGATTTTTTTCTCCTTTGTGATAGGGTGGAAGAGATAAAGCAGGAAGCATCCTCTGGTTGTTCAGCTTTGCTTGTTTCTGGGGCAAGCGCTGCTGGCTCAGTCCCCTCCCAGGAGGCCATATGAAGCAAGCAAGACACCACAGTGCACTGCACTGCAAGCCTGACGCTTGACATGCTCAAAGGATTACACGCCTGTTCCCACCGGTTCATCGGGATGTAACTGTGTGGTAAGTCTAGAAGCACCCACCAGGACCACACAGATCTGACGTGGACCTGTGCGCGCCCCGGTGAGGAGGGGCTGCCTGGGGTACACAGAAGCCCACAACGCACTCTGTAAGCAACACTGACAGACCTGCGCTCCGGGCACAACGCCCTGAGATGGGAAGCGATGGTTTCCTCCTCGGTGGAAGGGGCTAATAATAATAATTAATAATAATAGCACCTCCACAGACCTGGGGATCCTTCCTCCCTTCCTTTGTTGTGCTGTGAGTCCAGCCCAGAGCCTCGTGCATGGTAGGCAAGTTCTACCCAGCCCGCCTGGGGCTGCTGAGCAGGCTGAATGAATGAAATCAGAAGAAGGGCTTAGAATGGCTCTGTGCACCATGGTTGTATGTTTGCTGTTGATATTCACGGTTTGCTGCTGCTGATTGTGGTTGCTTTTCTCTCTCTCCTTCTTTCTCTCTTTCTCTCTCTCTGCCCTCTCTCTCTCCCTTTTTCTCCCCTTCTCTTTCTCCCTCTCCCTCTGTCTCTCTGTCTGTCTGTCTCTCTCTGTCTGTCTCTGTCTCTTTCTGAACTGCTCCCTTTGTGGCCCAGCATGCAGCAGGCCTCTGCAGTGGGTGTGTGTGGAAGCCCGGGGGGGGGGGTACTAGGAGCTCTGGGCTGGTGCCGAGGTCATGAGGGTGGAATACTCGTGGGTGAGGGGAACCAGTGGCTTTTTTATAAAAGAGACCAGAGGGGAAGGTGGCTCAGTGGTAGAGCGCTTGCCTTGCATGCATGAGGCCCTGGGTTCGATTCCTCAGCACCACATAAACAGAAAAAGCCAGAAGTGGTGCTATGGATCCAATGGTAGAGCGCTAGCCTTCAGCTGAAGAGTTGAGGGACAGAGCCCAGGCCCACCACCAACAAAAAAAAGGGGGGTCAGAGGGCAGGGGGTTAGCTCAGCAGTAGTGCAGTTGCCTAGATGTGATCCGCAGCACCGAAGTGCAAAGGGGTTCCCAGTCCCTTCTACCTAGAAGGGCAACCAAGCAACCATGGGCCTCACCTGACAGTCTGTAAATTCGGCCCTCACTGGAACAAGGCCTTTGGTCACAGGGAAAGAGCATTCTACATGTTCACAGCGTGGCTCAAAAAGCAGGCTGAGCACTGGGCTGGGATGAGGGTGTGGCAGCTGGGGCCACACACACTGCACGTGATCTGAGGAGACCCACTGGGCACCCCAAGAGTCCACGATTCTACCCCCCCTCCCCCCCGCTCCTTTCTAACAGCTAGGACAGCTGCCTGTCCTAGGGAGAATCAGAGATCACACCCCATCTTTCCCTGTGCTTTTCCCTCTACCCAATCAGAGTGCTTCTGGGACTGGTCCTCCCAGGCACCCCGGCGGCCTCAGGCCCCGCACAACGCCCCGGCCCGGCTTGATGCAAATACTGCGCGAGTTCCTAGGCTAAAATTACCTCTTAAGAGTCAGTTTTCATAAAAATGTGGTGACAGATTTAGGTGCCGGGAAGATGGAATTTTCTCACAAGGCATAAAAATGACCCAAATGGTTAAAATCAGCCAAAGGCCAGCCGTCAGCGGCCGCAAGAGCAGACTCCTTGTTCCCAGCCTTGGCCGGTCCTGCGCCCAGCCTCGCCCGCCGCCCTGCCTCCCCGGGCTGGACATCTGCTCCCAGAGGAGGAACTCTGAGCCAAGATGCTCGTAAAGAATGATCTGCTGTGCCCAGGCAATGAACTGGCCAGGGCAGAAACTGGGGACTGGCAAGGGCAGCGACCACCCCAGACACTGGACTCTGCCGTGAGCGCTTCATCTCTAACACCACACAGAGAACCAGACAAGCAGCGCCCTCTCACCACCCCCTCCACACACATGTGTGCTTCATTCCTTCCTCAGAAATAGCCAGAGAAGTCATGCCCTTGGGATGGACCCTGTGGCTAGGCTTTGCCACCCTGACACACAGGCTCCGGGCACAGGTCCTGACCCCCTCTTTTAAACATGGCCAACCCCCTGAACTCCAGGGACTCTGCTGCTCTGACATTCGGACTCTAGAGCTACTTCAGAAACCACCTTGTCATGGGGCCCCAGGGCTGAATCAGGCACGGCTCCCCACTGCAGCCCTGTAGCCCACCCACCACTTCTTACTGTCCCCTTAAATCCTACTGCTGTACTTCAGATCCTGAACCCCCCCCAAGGCCCAAGTATTAAAGGCTGGGCTGGCAGGGTGGGCTGTGCTCCTGGGGGTGTGGGGGGCACCTTTGGGGGAGGGGCCTTGTGGGAGGACCCTAGGTCATTGGGGGGGTGTCTTCAACACAGGTTATGGGACCCCTGTTTCTTCCTCCTCTCTGCTCCTGATATGAGTAATTTTCTACTATCACAGGTTCTCACCAGAGGCCCACAGCAATGGGGTAAAGATCATGGATTGGAACCTTTAGAACAATGAACCTTTTCTCTCTCTGTCTCATATCAGTTGTGGGGCTTGAACTCAGGGCCTGGATGCTGTCCCTGAGTTCATCTTGCTCAAGGCTAACACTCTGGCACTTAGAGCCACAGCGTCATTTCCAAATTTCTGGTGGTTCATTGGAGAGAAGAAGCTCACGCACATTCCTGCTGGGCTGGCTTTGAACTGCCACCCTCAGATCTCAGCCTCCAGGGTAGCTCGGATTACAGGCGTGAGCCACCAGCGCCCCGCTGAACCTTTTCTCTTTGTAAGTGAATTCCCTCAGGTGTATTTAATTATAGTCCCTGGAAACTGACTAACAACCCTCTCATTCTCCAACGCCACAGCACCTGAGGGGAGCGCTCACCGACGCCTCCTTTCTACGCCTTTGTGCTGCCATCTTGTGCTGCGCCTCCCGGGTCCCCTCAAACCCCATGCGATGCCACCTCCTAGTCCCCTCCTGTCCCACACACCTCCCCTCCCTTCCCGCGCTGCTCCAGCGCCTCACAACGCTGCTTTCTCCTGCAATCATGGGCAGGTGCCAGAGCCCTTAGCAAAGCCCCAAACCTGCTGGCCGATGCTTCCAGAATGTTTCCAGAGCACTGGCAACGTCTCACAGATATCCGCAGTACCTCTATCATCTTGTTTCCCTTTACCCCCAAGCCTTAAGGTAGGTGTATCCCCATCTTACATCAGGGGAAACTGAGGCACCGACTCTAAGCAACTTGCCCCAGGCCCCACATCCTTCAGGGGTGGCAGCGAGGATGTACGGAGGCCCAGGCCTCTGATCTTCTCTGCTCTCTCACCTCTCTGTTGTCAGGCGTGACGACAGGGCTTGGATGATCTGGGGGGACCCTGATCTAAATGGAAACAAGTCACCATTCTAGAATGTCATGAACGGTTGGCGAAGCAGCGCTCTTCTGAAGAGGCGCTTCCAGACTCGGCCTCAGGAGTCACCGGGACAGCAGCGCATTCCTGGCGCTCATGTCTAGGAAGCTCAGCCAAAGGCCTCACCAGGAATTAGTTCACCTAAGGAGGCTAAACGTTTCCCTAGCAATCTGGCGGACGCTTCAATGGGCTTCCGTCCGTCTCAGAGCCCTGCCCGTGGATGAAGTTCCCGCATGACTCCACATCCAATTCACCCCTTTCAGCCACGTGCAGCAAGACCCGGGATCTCCCAGAGGAGCACCAACTGGGAAGGGAAAAACCAGCTTCCCCCCCTTTCCCCTCTCTCCCCTCCCCTCTCAGCTTGACCAGGCCTTGAGTCCCAGGAAAAGCAACCTCAGCTCTGTCTGCTGTTCCCACAGGAGCCCCTCACTTCCCCGCTTCCCAGGTCCCCCCATTCCTCCCTACACCCAAGAGCCTTATCTCCCGCGGGATCCCCGTGAGGGGGACTGAGGCCCAGCCAGAGAGGACACAACAGCACCTCTGGAAGTCAGCCTCCGTAGCTCTGCGTGAGATGCTCAAAGTAGAGCAGCGCCTGGAAGATGAAAGGCTCTGCCCGGTGAGGCTGACAGATGACAAGAGAAATACTGAGCCAGAGCCTGGCAGCCATGACAAGGGATAAGGGGAATTAACAACCAGGGGAGAGGCTGAGATGCTGGACCACAGGGTCAGGGAGGGCCGCCACACTGTAAGGATGCAGACAAGATCTGTGGGAAGCATGGGAGGGGCCACAGGGACATGTGGGGTACAGCCTTCAACAGCAAGTGCAAAGGCCCTGTGGCAGAAGGCCCTGTGGCCAACATGGAGGGGAGGAGCCCTGGGAGACAAGGTCAGCCAGGTGAAGGAAGTCTGACCAGCTGGCACTGGTGGCCATTGAAGGGAGTGGTTTTACAAGATGGGAGACGGGCCAACTACAAGCAGTGGAGGGACAGCACCCCGTTTTAGCGGGACCCGTTAGTACCCAGGTAGAAGAGCCTAAAAGCATCTTCTAAATTCTCTGGGGTTTTTGTTTGTTTTTTGGTCAGTTGTGGGGCTTGAACTCTGGGCCTGGGCGCTGTCCCTGAGCTCTTCAGCTCAAGGCGAGTACTCTACCACTTGAGCCACAGAGCCACTTCCAGTTTTCTGGTGTTAATTAGAGATAAGAGTGTCACAGACTTTCCTGCCCATGCTAGTTTTGAACCATGATCCTCAGATCTCAGCCTCCTGAGTAGCTAGGATTACAGGTGTGAGCTACTAGTGCCTAGCTAAGTCTCTGGTTCTTCAAGTCTGCCCTCTCCTCAAAGCGCCGATGACAAGGGACAAAGGGAACTGGAACCGCAGAAATAACAAAGATACACTGTGGATCACCCTTGGCTGTGGTGGGGCCTGGAAGTCAAATGGACATGGTGGGGTGGGGCGGGGCCGGGGGAGGCGTTGAGATTTGACCACCACAAATGGGTGACACTGAAGTCTTCTGTGCAGGAATCACCTGGCTGAATCCATCCCCACATGACCAGAAACACGGGGGGAGGGAGGGGGTGAAGGCGGGGGTGGGGGTGGGCAGGGAGGAGCAGGAGGAGTAATACCCAGGGGCCATGATGAGCCAGGACTCCCTCTCCCACACCAGGGCTCCCCCAGGATACAGTCCTGGACCATCAACCTGACTGGATGGAGACCCCCTAGGAAGGTGAGTAAGGCCCGCTTCTGGGAGCTGCAGCGGGGCGCTGACCTATCAGGGATTCAGCCCCTGAAATCTTTTGGTGGGCGACGGGAAAGCCACGTATGCTTCTTGTCGGCTGCCCACGGCCCATCTGCTTGTATTGATAATTCTGCGTGGCTCCTAATGATGTTATAAATATCCAAATGGCCCTTGGCAGATAAAAGGCTCCCCCGCTCCAATAGAAAACTGGGAGGAGGTGGGAGAAAGTAGGTCACTGGGGAATGTGTGACTGGGGGCTGGATCTCGCCTCGCCCCTCCCAGCTGCTGATCCACCCTACTTCCTGTCCGCCATGAGGTGAAATATTCTGCCACCAGGATGTTCCAAACCCAAGAGCCGAGGGGCCAACTGACCCAGGGCTGAGCTCCCTGAAACCAGAAGCCCAGATCTCGCTCCTCCTGTAAGTTGTTGTGCAAAAAGCAACTAATATCACCATGTCTCCCTCAGACTGGGGCTCTCTGAGGAAGGATGGGCACCATCGGCCCCATTGTCAGCGCTTGCTCTGCCATAGACTAGGACAGCCCTCTGCCTGCCTTCCCGCCTTCATGAGGGCTTGGAGCTGCAAGTGAACCCCCTCTGGTAGGATGGCTCAAGAGCTGGAGACAACAGACCGACACGATCAGGGACTGGCTGGTGCCCTGGTAGGCAGGGCTCCACCTACCTCTCGCCACTGCTTGTTCTCCATGCCTTGAGTATACATGACACACACTGGAAGAGAGAAGAGAAACAAATTAATTAATACTGCAGGCCAAGGGAGTTCCCGGATGGGGAAGGGACCTTGGCTGCGTGTACACCATGGCGGCCTAGAGCCTGGGTTGCTCTGGGAATTGGGCAGAGTGGTTACCGCAGGCATCCGGATCTTGATTTATGTTTCTGTTGTTGTTGTTGTTTGCAGTGCCGGGGATCAAACCCAAGCTTTGCCCATGCTAGGCAAGCACGCTACCCCCAAGTGACAGCCCCTCGGCCCCACAGCTCATGTCTAGGCATCAATTCACAGGAGTCAGCCTGGCAAAAGCGGCCAAAGGGGGCCACGCCTCTCCTTCTGCATGCTTTAGAGGAGGGGAGGACACCATTCATTCATAGACAGGTGGACAGGTGACGGAGGACAGGGTGGCAGAGTACATTGGAGCGCATCTGAAGGCACAGGGGCCCTTTATACCCACAGACCTGTTAGTCTCACCAACCCCCTTTTACTGATGAGAGAACTGAGATTCAGAGGAGCCCAAAGGCCTACTCAAACCCAACAACTGTCCCACCAGACCACAGCCAATCAAGGCTCAGAGTTTATCTGGTTTCAGCCAGGCATGGGCGGCTCACGCCTGTAATCCCAGCTCCTCACAAGGCTGAGATCTGACAATGGTGGTTTGAAGCCAGCCTGGGCAGGAAAGTCCAGGACACTTTTATTTCCAATTAACCACCCCAAACCCAGAAAACCCAGGGAGTGGAACTGTGGCTCAAGTAGTAGAGCACTAGCCTTGAAGAAAAAAAGCAAAAAAACAAAAAACAAAAATAACAACAAAAACACTCCGGGGCAGAGCCCAGGCACTGAGTTCAGGCCCCAGGACCACACACACACACACACACACACACACACACACACACACACACACCAATTATACTGTTCTCCCTGGGACAGCAGCCAACTTGCCCCTGGCCCCCCAGCCCCTCCCGACCTGCTGGGTCCCCAGGAGGCTTCATAAGCACGGTGGGGGGGGGCTGGGCAGGGAAACCCCAGTGCTCCCTCTCCAGCCGGTGGCCGGCAGTGATGCCTGAGCAGCCCCGCCACAGTGGGCACAGTCATTAGTCACAGTCGCTGCTGTCATTGTGACCGTTACTTCCGCGGGACTTACGTGGGTCTGACTTGGAAAACATGTCTTTGTCCAAGAGGTTCCTGAAAGAAAACACAGAGGAGTCAGCAAGGCGGAGGGGAGAGGCCCTGAACCCCGGGCGGAGGCTGCCGCTGGCCTGGCCTCAGGGGAACAGAAACGGAAGGCCATCACTTTAGCCAACCTTGATTATGTGTCCTTAATTGTCAAGGTGCTCGGTGGCCCCCAGATCCCCCCCCCGCCCTCCCCTTCCCAAGATGCCTGGAACTCCGCACCCCCCAAAGCTGCCCTCGCCCTGAGATTCCTGTGCCCTGGCTGCTTCTCACTGACCAAATCCCAATCAGCCCATTCCACCAGCCCTTTCTAGAAGTTTCTTCACCATCTCCAAAGCCATCTGCAGTGACAGCTTACAGAGCAACCGGTCCCCACTGTAGGTCACACACCCCAGCGTCCCTCTACGCCATAGCAGCCGGGAGCTGACACATGGGGTCCTCTGCTCTCCTCTCCTCTCCCCAAAGACAGCCACCACAGCCTGCCCTCCCGGCCCCGCTGGCACCCCACCCCTCTGCTGGTCCCCAGGAAATGGTCTGATAAACCTCCCAGCCCACTGCAGAACACGGGACACAGATGAAATGCCAAGCTGACCTGGACCCATCCTCCGGGGGTGCAAATTTTGGGGGTGCCTATCTTCCCTTAAGGCTGCTGAGGAGGGATCTCCAGCCCAACGAGCAGGGAAATTATGGGGAGATGTGGCTCCACTGAAGAGGCAGGTTTATCCTCCAGATCTCCATGAAACTCTAGCTGCAGAAAATTCTAGAGTGCTCAAGCTGGGAGGCCCGCCCAGTCACCTTTCCTAACTCCTCCAATGAATCAGGAGTGTGACACTCAGGGACAACTACTGGCTCCTCCCAGGGCCGGATCTCTGTCTCCTTCAAGCTTGGGTGGGGACAGGGGACAGGGGACAGGTTAGTCATGTGCAGGCCAGCCGGAGAGTGAGGCCCAGGATTTCTGTCTAGGATGTGTGTGTGTGTGAAACAGATAGAGGAGGAAGAAATAGTGTCTTATCTTCAACGACAAGTCAATGGGGCTGCTTTTCCACTGGGCCAGAGGTCCACAGCTTAGAAACAGAATCACCTGGTTTGTGTGGCCCCGCCCAGGGACCTCAGGACTCTGTGAGCCCTGGCCCCAGACCACAGACCTTCTGTCTACTGCACTGCTGAAATAAGAATACTAATAGCTGGGCTTGCAATGTGGCCCAGTGGTAGAGTGCTTGCCTAGCATGCATGGAGCTCTGGGTTCAATTTCCCAGTAGCACATACACAGAAAAAGCCGGAAGTGGCGCTGTGCTAGCTTTGAGCAAAAGAAGCTCAGGGACAGTGCCCAGGCCCTGAGTTCAAGACCCAGGACTGGCAAGAAAGAAAGAAAGAAAGCTAATAACTGTTTTTGTTATTCATTATTATAGACTGCTGACCCTGAGGCTTGAACCAGGACCTTGTAACATGCTAGGAACGTGCTTTACCACTGAGCTCTACCTCCAATCCTTGGTTTTTTTGGAAGCAAGAGTCTTCCTTAGATAGCCCAGGATGGCATTGACTATGTAATACCCCTACTTCAGCCTTTCCAGCACTGGGATTACAGGTGTGCGCCACCACACCTGGCTACAATTATTCTTACCACCTTTCCAGAGCCTTCCTACCCCTCTTCCTCAATGTGCCTTTCCTGGCTATTGCCCCAAACCACACTCCCCTCCCCTGAGCTCTCGCTGGCCTGAAGGGTTCTCCTCTTCCATTCCTGGGACCCTGTCTGTGGTCCCCACAACCTCTGTGCTTCTCCAGAGCAGGTCCCCCATTCTGCCACATGCCGGCCCAGTGCCAGAGGCCTGGTAGGTTGGATGGAGGAGGACCCAGGAGGAGGAGGGGGCCAGGGAGAGGAGCAGGCCTGTTCTCCTCACCTGCCTCCTCTGCCTGCAGTGAGTGGGGCGTGGTCAGATGCCCCATCTTCCTGTGCCCCCCCTTTCCCTCTCTAGTTCAAAGCTGCTCAGAGAGGAACGTGGAGCTCCTGGGAGCCAGCAAAGGCTTGTTTGTTCTGCGCGATGCGCAGGCTCACGGGGCAGGTGACAAGGGAGGCGCAACTACCCTCAGCCTCGCTGGTCCAGGGAAGCCCAGCCAGTCCCACCTCCCAGCAGCCCCTGGAGCGCGCTGTTTCCATTGGCTGAGCACTGGCCACGCCCCCAGCTTCAGCCCCTCCTCTCCTGCCTCCATCCTATCCCTCTCCCCAGCCCTAAGGACCCCCACACCGGATCCCTTTACCTCCTCCACCTGTCACCAGCTCCTGTCCTGACAGAAACCAAGGCCTGTGGACCCCGGCCACGTGGGCCTGGAAATGTGGCGTCCTCCATTAGAACTTCCCCGGGCTTACTCACCCTGCACCCAGGTTTAAAGGGCAGATCCTAACTCCAGGAAATGAAAAATGAGAGTTGTTTGTCTGTTTTTCCATTGAAGAAAAAAAAAAAGGCAGATCCTTGGGGCTGTTCCCAGAGTCTCCTTTTGTAGGTCTAGGGCAGGGCCGGGATGTCACTTTTAAATAGGGGTCTTCTTGTCAGCCCTCTCTTGTTTTTGTATGTACTGGTGTGTGTGTGTGTGTGTGTGCGTGCGTGCCCGTGAAACAGTACTGGGACTTGAACTCAGAGCCTCCTGCCCTCAGTTTTTTCCACTCAACACTATCACATTACGACTTGAGCTACACCTGCACTTCCAGCTTTTTGCTGGTTAATTGGAGATAGGAATCTCATGGAGTTTTCTGCCCAGGCTGGCTTCAAACTTCAACCCTCAGATTTCAGCCTCCTGAGTAGCTAGGAGTACAGGCATGAGCCACCAGTGCCCCAGCTCTTCTTTCTATTTTTGAAACAGGGTCTTACCAGGTGCCCCAGGCTGGCTTCAAACTCACTATCTTCCTGCCTTGTCCTCATGCCTCCTCCTATGTGCTGGGATTACAGGCATGCACCACCATGCCCAGCTCCCCTGTGCATTTCCAAACACCACCTTCTGAGGCCTAGTGTCTCAGGGCCTCAGCTTTACTACTGTTTGGCCAAGGACCCCAGCACAGGCCTGCGTGGTGCTTAGAAGCTCCCCCACAGCCAAGCACCTGCCCTGGATCCCCATTCACCTCATCCCTGAGCATCCCAAGCTCAGAGACTGACTTCCTCCAGGCACACAGCTAGCAAGCAGCCTGGGCAGGGAGGAAACCATGTCTTTTGACCCCAAAAAGGGCCCCAGCCCAGGGGAAAGACCAGCGCCCCAATGCCTTTGCCTCTACTTTCTGTTTTTGGAGAGCTCAAAGGGAAATTTTTTTTTTCTAACAGACAAAATGTATTTTTTCCCTAAAGAGCATAAAACCCTTCAGCTGTCTACCCAGCAGCGCAGAGCTCGGCTTCTTTTGTTCCTTAAATCAAGGCCCAGGAAAACAGAGCGTGGGGGGGGCAGGGGGAGGGTCCTGCCCATTCTCCGCTCTCCACCAAGGAAGAACCGTTTTTAATTCAGAGGCTGTGGGAAAATGGCATCCACAGGGTGGAAAGTCCGAAATCCCCGGAGCCCGATCTAAGGAAGAAAGCACTGGAAAGGTCAAAAGAGAGCCCCAGAGAGGTGCTACCAAGGCTGGAGGTGTGCTAAACGCTACGGGGTCCCTACCTCCTGCTCTTCCCCGCTGAGCCTGTCAGCCCCGCACAGTGGTTCTCAGAGGTGTGCTTTGTGTTGGAGGATTCCCATCAGATTCCTAGACAGACTGCTTGAGTTAGGAAAAGATGGTTTCTTAGCCAGGCACCACCTGAGACTGAGATCTAAGGATCATGGTTTGAAGCCATCCAGGACAGAAAAGTCCCCGTGAAACTCTTATCTCCAATAACTGGAAGTGGAGCTACAGGTCAAGGGGCACAAAGAGGCTCAGGATCAGCTCCCAGGCCCTGAGTCCAAGCCCCACAACTGACCAAAAGAGAAAACAGAAAAGATGCTTTCTTGGAATCGGGTGTAATAGTGTACGCTTGTAATCCCAGCACTTGGGCTACATAGCAAGACCCTGTCTCCCCCCTTTCCCCCCCCCTAAAAAAGTTGAGTGATGATGACTCACACCTGTAGTGCTATGTAGGCAGCTGGAATTGTGAGGCCAAGTTCAACAGAAGAAACTGCGGTGGGCTAAACCGATCATCCCAGCTCTGAGGGAAGAATAAAGCAGATAGATCCTCATCCAGCCACAGGCCTGGGCAGGAAGCAAGAACCTATCTCAAAAAATAACCAGCCCCAAAAAAGGGCTGAAAGTATGGCTCAGCAGCTGAGCACCTGCCTAGCAAGCACAAAGCCTTGAGTTCAAATCCCAGAGACAGTCTGTCTACTTTCCAGCCACCTACTGGTGGGCGGAGGACGCAAGGCCGGGCCTTGGGGCCTCCACAGGAGAGGAGGGCCTTCTTTTGGAGATGCCCAGGGGACGTCTGGGTCACCAAGTGTGCCCCGCCCATGTGGCCCACTGGACCCCCACCGATCTTGCTGCCCTGTTTCTGTCCCCAGTCCCATGGGAAGCAGAGTCAGAGGGCTTCCTGTGGCCACTACCAGCTCCCCAGAAACAATGAGGGACACAGGCCAGGTGCACCTGCCTCGCCTCTCACCCCTCGCCCCCTCCTCTCAGGTCCCGCTCATCCCCCTGACAAGTAGCCGCACTGAGCTCTGAAAACAACTGGGCCCCAGTGGCACACACCTGTAATCCTAACTATTCAGGAGGCTGAGATCTGAGGATCACGGTTCAAAGCCAGCCTGGGCAGGAAAGTCCCCTTGAGATTCTTCTCTCCAATAAACTACTCAGAAAAAACTGTTAAGTGGCACCGTGGCCCAAGTGGTAGAGCGCTAGCCTTGAGCAAAAAGTTGCTCAGGGACAGTGCCCAGGCCCAGAGTTCAAGCCCCAGGACCAGAAAGAAAAGAAAAGAAAAAAGCAATTTCCCTTCAGAAGCTCTCAAAAGTATTAAAATATGTAATATATGTTATATATTATATATAACATAGGACACATATAATATTTATTATAATTATTGTACCATTGTCTCTCCCGAGCTGCATGGCCAAGGGAGGAGGGCTGCGTGCAATCCCCATGGGTTACGGGGCCGCCCTGGGTCCGCGCAGGAGCACCAGGTGGCGGACCGCCTTGTAGAGGGGATGGGGAGCCACGGGCTTGAAGTGGGCCCAGCCCCAACTGCTGCCTCCTCCCTCCTTCAGGATCCCCACTCTTCCCCTTCTCCTCGCATCTGCACACTCTTCCCCAGGCTGACATCGCCTTCTCACTCCCTGGCCCTGATGGCGTCTTCCCTCCCCTCCCCTCCCCTCCGCAGCCCTTTCCCTGCCCAGCAATCAGAACATTGTTGTTTTCTGTGTTTGTTTTATAGAAGTTATGCTGGTATCGGGGCTGGAACTCAGGGCCTTGTGCTTTTGCTCGGCTTTCTTGGGCATTGCTGGTACTCTAACATTTGAGCCATGCCTCTAGCTCAGCTTTTTGCTGGTTAATTGGAGATGGCGTCTCATGGACTTTTTTGCCTGGCTTTGAACTGCCATCCTTCAGATCTCAGTTTCCCACAGTAACTAGGATTATTGGAGTAAGCCACTGGCACTGGGCTCAGAGCTTTGTTTTTTAAGTATTTTTTTCCCTGCCAGTCCTGGGGCTTGAACTCAGGGCTTGGACGCTGTCCCTGAACTTCTGGTACTCAAGGCTAGCACTCTTACCACTTGAGCCACAGCGCCACTTCTGGCTTTTTCTGTGTAGAGAGCTTGCCTAGCATTCACGAAACCCTGGGTTCCATTCCTAGTACTACAGAGACTAAAGATAAAAGCATAACCTGATACCACCAGGCACTGGTGGCTCATACCTGTAATCCTAGCTCCTCAGGAGGCAGAGATCTGAGGATCACGGTTCAAAGCCAGCCCGGGCAGGAAAGTCAGTGAGACTCTTATCTTTTAACTAACCACCAGAAAACCGGAAGTGGCGCTGTGGCTCAAGTGGTAGAGCGCTCGCCTTGAGCTGAATTACTGAGGGACAGCACCCAGGCCCAGAGTTCAAGCCCCAGGACCAACAACAACAAAAGACAGCACCCAGGCCCTGAGTTCAAGTCCTAATATTAGTGCATGTACACACACACACACACACACACGATATAAAGTTTATTTGTCTTCTATCCCAGCCCTGTGAGCTCCACAGGGAGCACAACGGCCTTGTTCATGGCTACAACCCCTGCAGTTCACCCCAGCGTCCCGCCCGGATCCTGTCACACGTGAAGATCCCCATCACTTCATGGAGTGACTGAAGTGCCACCGTCACCGGCAATCCCTGCGGCTGTTCCACTTGGCGCATTGCAGGGCAGAGAAAAGCCCCCAGGCCCGCTCCCCTCTGCAGAGCTGCCAAGCAGCACCGCCACTTCCCGCCATGCCGCGCATGGAAGAAGCAGAGGCCGGCCAGGGTCTCTGAGGAAGCCAGGCCCCGCCCTGCCTCTCGGGCCGGCCAGCTCAGTGAGAATCGAGGACCCCCCTCAGGCCCTGCAGGGGCCCGATGATCCAAGAGAAGGGAGGGGGGCGAGGGGAGACAGAGGGACCCTATGGCGCTTTGCCCTTTTTCCCTGCCTGGCAAGCAAGCAGCAAGACAGGCAGTCAGGGGTCTGTCCCTGACACCCAACAGTGACAGTCCACTGAAGCCAGCTCTCTGGGATGCCACCTCTAGGCCCCTGCTAGCCACTCTCCACCCACGAGCAACGTCCACGTGATTCAGTTCTGATAGGGCTCTCCTAACACCCAAGAACAACTAGCTCAGTGGAAGACAGCCGAGCAAGGGCAAGGCCCTGAATTCAGTCCTCAGCTCTGAAAAAAAAGATAGACTCCTGTCTTTAAGGGTAGAAATAGGACCTAGCTGTAAGCCCTGAAACAATGCTGAGAAATTTAGGGAGGAACTGTGCTTTCTCAGATAAAAGCACATTTTCAGAGAGGTCTTTTACTGTCATTGGATGTGACGGGGATGTCTGGTGCAGAGGCAGCCATTCTGTAACTATGCAGCTCACTAATGATGGTTGAGTTCTTCAAAGAGAAGTGACATGACAAGCTAGCCCTAAGATATGTCGCCTCCAGACTCACTGTGACCTGAGAAAAACAACCGCATCTCGAGTTTAAGCCTCCAACAGTCATCTTTTCTTATAGTGGAAGCATTCCTAACCAAACCTGACTCCTCCCTCTGCCATGGAACTTTCCAGCTTCATTTCCCTGAGGGGTAATGGTAGCTACTACCATACCATGTGGTACCAGCCAAGGCTGGCTTCTATTCTATGGCTTCGGTTCCCTAGGCTTCCCTGCCCAGTTACAAGTTTGACTCTTGGAAACATAGGCCTCCCTCAGCAAGCAAGGCCTCTCTCTTCCCTGGGGACGCTTCTTGGTCATGCCCATCTTGATGGTCCCCAAGCCCCACCATGGACTTCATGGAGACTGAGTCCCAACAGGGACTGGAGGCCAGTGGCTCACGCCTGTAATCCTAGCTACTCAGGAGGCTGAGATCTGAGGATCATGGTTCAAAGCCAGGTTAGGCAGGAAAGTCCATGGACTTTCTTTTCTCCAACAAACTACTCAGAAAAAACAGGAAGTGGTGCTGTAGTTCAAGTGATAGAGCGCTAGCCTTGAGCACAAAGAGGCTCAGGGACAGTGCCCAGGCCCTGAGTTCAAGCCCCAGGACTGGAAAGAAAGAAAGAGAGAGAGAAAGGGCGGGGGAGAAGGAGGAGACGCCCTTGGGGCTCTGAGTCTGAGGGACTGGATTGGATCTTCCTCCCCAGGACTGCGCTAGCTGTGTGACTTGGGCAGGCCCCTTAGCCTCTGCCAGCCTTGATTTCTTAATCAAGACTAAACACTACTTTCTGTCTTGTGGGAATATTCAAAATAGTCACTCAGGGCCCCAAGTAGCTCACATCTGTAATCCGAGCTACTCTGAAGGCTGAGAGCTGAAGATTGTGGTTTGGGAAATCAGCTTGGCCAGTAAAATCCATGACTTTTATCTTCAATGAACTGCCAAAAAGCTGTATGGGTGGAGCTGTGGTTCAAGTGGTAGAGCACTAGCCTTGAGTGAAAAAGCGAAGGGGCAGTAGCACCCAGGCTCTGGGTTCAAGCCCCAACACACACACACACACACCACACACACACACACACACACACACACATGCACGCACACACACGCATGCACGCACGCACACACGCAGTAAATTATGCTGGACAGATGTTAAGAACCTAGAAGTCCTGCCCTGACAAATACGTAGTGTCAGGACCTGAACCCATGGGTTCTGTGGGTGCCGGGTGATATTTAAAAGGGATCACAGAGCCAGGCACCGGTGGCTCACACCTGTAATCCTAGCTACTCAGGAGGCTGAGCTCTGAGGACTGCAGTTCAAAGCCAGCCCAGGCAGAAAAGGCCGTGAGACTCTTATCTCCAATAAAACACTAGAAAACCAGAAGTGGTGCTGTAGCTCAAGTGGTAAAGCGCTTGCTTTGAGCTGAAGAGCTGAAGGACAGTGCCCAGGCCCAGAGTTCAAGCCCCGTGACTGACAAAAAAAAAATGTAAAAAAGGTCCCAGTGAATGTATGTGGGATGCTTGCCTCCTCCCCCTCCCCCCCGGCTGAGGGGCCATCATTGGAAAGGGCTGCATGGCAGGCCAGCACCACCCCACGGAGCTGAAAGTCGCCAGGATCCAGTGCTTTAATCTCACAGCAGCAGGAAGGTAAACTCTGCCTAGCAGTCCCGATGCCATGACCTGGGCTTAGCTGTTGTTATGTGCCCTCCTGACTCTGCCAACCCAGCGCCTTGGTGTGTGTCCATGAACTGGACCTCCTTCTCCTAGTGCTGGCTGTGGCTGCGGCCACCATGCCCTCAGGCCCTCTGCCCCCAATGCCACCTGCCCCCTGCTGTCAGAAAGCGTTCCCAGGGGCACGCACACAGCTCCAGCCCAGTGCCAACCCGAACAGACAGCAGAAATCAACACCTCTGAGACAGAGGCCACAGCGGGGGCCGGCCGCACAGCAGCAGCAGCAGCAGCAGCAGCAGCGCACTCCCCCCCCCCCGCCCTCCCCCCCCTCCAGCTCAGTCTGTGGCACTGGGCTGGACTCTGCCAGACTGCCAAGTACCAAATGCAAAGCACATGGGGGAGGGGGAGGGAGGACCCCCGAAGGGGCAGCACTGAGCCAGGCACACTGCACTGGCACGCTGGCATGTTGAAACCCCTTTGTCTAACTACTTAGTTTTTTTTTTTTTTAATGAGAGTTAAAGCTGAGGAATGAGGATCGCAGTTCAAAGCCAGCCTGGGCAGGAAAGTCCATGAGACTTTAATCTCCAAGAAACTATAAAAGCAAGGGGTAGAGCACTAGTCTTGAGCAAAACAAACAAACAAAAACCTCAGGGAGGGGCTGGGAAGGTGGCTCAGTGGTAGAGTGTTTGCCTAGCATGCATGAAGCCCTGGGTTCGATTCCTCAGTTCCACAGACACAGAAAAAGCCAGAGGCGGCGCTGTGGCTCACGTGGTAGAGTGCTAGCCTTAGGCAAAAGCAGCTCAGGGACAGTGCCCAGGCCTGAGTTCAAGCCCCAGGACAGGATGCCAAGCGCAGCAGTGCAAACCTCAGCGCCCCCGACGGAGTCCTGAAAACTGACAGGACATTTGGGGAAACGCACAGGGACAGGTGAGCTCTGACCGGGAGGGAGCTATGGCTTAGCCAGGACGTGCTGTACCTGAAGCATGGTCTGAACACCTGCTCGGCCTTCTGTAGAGCCTGAGCCGGGCGTCCTGTGGCTCTGCACTCAGCTGGGAGTGCCCAGGACAGGCAGGGCAGGTGGCCTCCATCCTCCCTCCCCCTCCCCCCTCCCCAGCACAGGATAGAGAGCTCCGGGTTCTGCTATGGCTGCTGCAGTATCTCCAGGAGGAGCGGGGGTGGGGGGGCCAGCGGGGAGGGACAAGACAGCACCCCCATCTTTCCTGATGCCCATCTTGATGCCTGCTGACTTCTCACCCAGCTCCCCCTCTGCCTGTCCCACTGCCCGCTGCCGGGGCTGGGTCCCAGGAATTCTTTGCCAGCGAATCACACGGGTTCCTCTCCTGGGGTGTCTATGTAACAGGTGCGGGGCCGGGGCGGGATGGGGGGCAGATTCACCATGGCATAAGGAATAAACTAGAGCAAAAGCACAGTTTGAGTCTTCTCTCCCTTCCCCTCTCCCTCTCCTCCCCTCCCTCTCTGTTCTAGAACCTGGAGAGGTGGCCTGGTGGAAGCAGGGGTGGATGTGAAACTTTGGGCCCACCTTCCCTCCATTCCAAGGGGCACTTCCAGCCTCCCCGCTCCATGCCCAAACCCACCCACCTCCGTCCTCTAGAGGGTGGGAATACCCCCCCCACCCGCCTCCATCAGGCTCTCTGAGGGAGGGGAGGCCCTCAGAGTACAGATACAGCATCAACCCCAGAACCGTATCATCCAGAAAAGATGCACCTCTGAAGCGGGAGATTGCACCCAGGAGGTGCCAAGCATTGCTGCCTTTCTGTAATCATCAGTTATTTATTGAGCACCTACTATGGGCCAAGTCAGTGTATAGGAGGTGCTCTGTGCACCACGGCTCCTGCCAGTTCTTTTCTGGCCCACTGGGTGGCCCCTGTTTGCTGGGCACTGCTCTGTTCATACGAGCTACCCCTAGTGATCGAGTCTTTGTCCGGAAGATACCTACTTGGCCAGTGGGCTCAAAACTTACCACAGGTGGCAAATCAGAGATTGTGCTACTGAAGGCCTGGCTGGCTCTGTCAGCCACGTGGTCCTCTGCCTCCCTTCCTCCCCACTGGAGCGGGGGTTCGAGGGTGCGAGGCCCTGTCTGCGCTGCCTGAGCAGCTTAAATGGCTGCTCTTGAGGAGGAGGTGTCTACACCTGAGCTGTCCTAAGGAGGTTCGTCCTCAACAAGGCAGTGACCCTGTGACCCATAGAGTTTCCCCAGCAGCCAGTGACTGGAGCTGGAGTCTCGTGGGTGAGCAGTGGGGGTGCACAGGGCCTGGAAGGCAAACGTACAGCCTGCCTGGGGAACAGGCTCTTCCGAGGCCCGGAGGCGGGAAGCTCAGGTGACAGCGACTCTGAAGACTGAAGATGACAGGCATGCGACAGGCATGATGGCATGCCAGGGGCGGCTGTGCGGGCAGGAGGAGGGCAGGAGGAGGGCAGGAGGAGGGCAGGTGGGTGGTGAAGACTGGAGCTAATGGGCCATCAGGGGTCTCCTGGGAGCGTGAAGGCAGCAAGCACTGGAGCGGGACCCTAGGGGGGCCTGTGGGGAGCTGTCACGGGATCCCCTGGGGGACCTGCCTGGGGGGGCCTCCATGATTGCCCCTCACCAGCCCTCACTCCCAAGTTGTCAGGAGAAAGCCCCCCACCCCGGAATCTCGAAGCCAGCCTCTTTTACACAGCAGCCCTGCACGCAGGGGTCTGCCTAAATCTCCACAATGTCACAACTTGGTCATCAATACAGCGATGTAATAAAGACAGGGTGGACACAAAGCCTGACGGCAGGGAGACCCGGACAGAGACAGGTGGGGGGTGGGCGACTTGGCACCAGGGTGCAGCCAGGGCTCCAGCAATGTGGTTGGCTCTGGGGGAGGATGGGCGTCCAGGATGGGCTATGTCCCTGCCTTGCAGGGACCCCCAAGGCCAGCGACCGAGACAGGCTGCATCAGAGCACCCCGTTTCTCCACGCCTCCCCTGCTGCTGCGGGGGAGGCCCCTCTTCAGCTAGGTGAACCTGAGAGAGCAGCGTTCACAGAGAGGCAAGCGTTCCCACAAACGTATTCCTCCTACCTTGTTCTAAAATTTCACACCATTCCCCCTGCTTTGGCTGGAGATTTTTGACCCAAGTTAGCGCTTTTTTTTTGTTTTTAAGTTGGGGGTTCTCCTCCCTCTGACGCTTTTCCTCCGGAATCCCGTGGGGTGCTGGGGGGTATTGCAGGGACAGAGACCACCAGGAAGGAGAGGGAGGGAAAAGGAGGGTGCAGCGGGAGAGGGGGGGGGCAGCTCGTGAGGGATCCCTGGGGCACAGCATTAGGTCTCCATTTGGGGAGGATCTGACTAGAGAGCGCCTGTGGGGAGACCCCGGGACAAAGGCCCCCCCTTTCCCCTCTCTTTCCAGGCCTGCCCCCCAACAACACCCCGTTCTCTGGTCTTTATGCCATCTCTGAAGCAACAACCCGGAGCACAAACTTTCCAGGCTCTGACCCCAGCCTGCCCCCGCCTTCTGCCGTGGCCACCCCGCAGCGGGCCAGGGGCTTCGGGCAGGGGCAGGGGGTGCGCCCCGGGGAAGGCGTGCTCCCCGGGAAGGGGGCGCGGCGGCGGGGGGGGGGAACCCCGGGCAGCGGGCGGCTCACCTGCAGGACACGGTGATCTCCACCTTGGTGGCCGGGATGCTGCCCGCCAAGGAGTCGAACTCGCTCAGCGACGCCATGTCCTCGGGCTGCTCCATCACCCACCGCGCCCCCACCCCAAATCAGTCAATCCCGCCGCGGTTCGCGCCTCCTCCGGGCGGGCGGGCGGGCG
>NW_012267336.1:2254311-2274448 GCF_000151885.1 Dipodomys ordii | reverse complement strand
GGGGACGCGGCTCCGGTGCCCGTGCCAGCCACGGATGCTCCGGGTGGCTCGCGCCCTCCTCCGAGCTGCGCCCCGTCCCCGATCGCGGCGGCGGTGTGGACCGAGAGGACCCCCCGCCCGCCAACGGGTGCTCGCTCTGCGTCTCCTCCCCGAGGTGTGTGTGGGCGACCCCAGGGGCGGAACGGGGGAGGGGGCGCCGGGTCTCCCACCCAGGGCTGTGGGGCCCAGGGAGCGTGGGTCGCTGGGCGCTGGTCCGGCTCGCGGGGTCACAGGCCACCCTGAAACACGCGCCAGCGCCCTCCTCCTCTGCCTCCTCCTCCTCCCGCCCCCACCCCCGGGGCTGCAAGCTCCCCTCCTCGTCCCCCCCCACCCCAGGCTGGGCGACCCCACGCAGCTTCTCCACAACCCAATCCAAGTAGATGTCCGTGGGGCGGGGCTGCAGGCCCGGCCGGGAGCCGAGCACCTCCCCGAGGCCCAGCCCGCGCCCCTGGGCCTGGGGATGCAGCGTGGGGTCAGGGGGCGGCTGCGCAGGTAGATTCCACTCCACAGCCTTGGGCTAAGCTGTGCTGAGCTGGAACCGGCCTCCCAGTGCCCAGTGTGCCCATTGCCTGCACACGGGGCGAAGCCTGATGTGACTGCGAGGCCTCAGGTCTGGGATGCACTCCACGCAGGGCAGCGGGTGGCTCCCGCCCTTGTCTTTGACAGCCCAGCCACGCGGTCGCTCCCAGATTCTGTTTGAAGTCAATTTGCAATACATCAGACACAGCTAGAGTGGAAAACATACCTGAAGACTTGTTTCTGCAGGGCACAGGTGGTCACACCTGTCACCCTAGCACACTCAGGAGGCTGAGATATGAGGATGGCCTTTGGAAAGCAACCTAGACAGGAAAGTCTTGGAGACTGTGATCTCCAATTAACCATCCAAGCCAGAGGTGGAGCTGAGGCTCAAGTGGTAGGGCACTAGCCTTGAGCAGAAAGACAACAAACAAACATGTGCTAGGCCCTGAGTTCAAGTCCCAGTATACCGGGCACACACACACACACACACACAACACATTCCTGGGACTGAACAAGTGTTTTCTGTTTACCTATGGCTCAGGATTGGCTGGGTCGGGTTGTGGGGCCTGAACTCTGGGCCTGGGCGCTGTTCCTCAGCTCTTCAGCTCAAGGCTAACGCTCTACCACTTGAGCCACAGCGCCACTTCTGGCTTTTTTCTTTTTGCTTATGTGGTGCTGAGGAATCGAACCCAGGGCCTCATGCATGCAAGACAAGCGCTCTACCACTGAGCCACCTTCCCAGCCCCGGATTGGCTGGATTCAGTTCCTTCACCAGGGACCCACAGCAAAGGGCAAAGACAACCCAGTTCCCCAAGGCAGGAGGAGACGCTGTGGCTTGAGGCCTCACTGAGTCAGACTCCTTTTCTATGTTTTTAATTTTTTTCTGAAGTTTTATCATTTTTTGGGGGGGGGTTCTGGTCGTGGGGCCTGAACTCTGGGCCTGGGGCGCTGTCCCTCAGCTCTTCAGCTCAAGGCTAACGCTCTACCACTTGAGCCACAGTACCACTTCCAGCCTTTTCTGCTTATGTGATGCTGAGGAATCGAACCCAGGGCCTCATGCATGCAAGGCAAGTGCTCTACCACTGAGCCACCTTCCCAGCCCTTATTGTTTTTGTGTGTGTTTTATTTTTGCTCCATCCCCTCCCTCCCTCCCTTCCCCGAGGTTCTTTTTTTTTTTTTTTTGATTGTGATTAAGTGATTACATAATTTCTAAGTCACTAGTTCATTCTAACTTTCCTGGACAGCCCTTATTTTTAAATTCAAAATGAAGTCCAGTCTAAAGCACAAGATTCAGCTTGAACCACAAGTTGGAAAACAATGTTTTCAATGTATTTCTAAGGTGATTATTCTGTGTAGTAATAAACAGAACTAACAATAACGCACGATGTGAACTTTTCATTCCAGTGGTTTGTGTGTTTCCTTAGGATGAAATGAATTGTTAATGACAGTTAGCAGAATAGTACAAAAATTTATTTGGGGGGAGGGAAGCATTGAAGTTTGACCTTAGGACCTTGTATGGCTTAGACAGGCACTCTCCACTTTAGCTATACCCTAGCCTTTCTTACTTTATTTTTCATAGGGTATGGTGCTTATTGACAGGGAGGGATTAGGCCATAATTCTTCTGCCCCACCTTGAAGCAAGGATTACAAACAGGGTAGCTAGGATTACAAGCATGCAGTACCATGCTAGGCCCTCCTACTGGTTGCTTCTCTCCCCCCCCCATACCTGACCCACACTGTTCAAAATGTACTGGTAGGAGTTCTGCATTCAGTCCATGTTTGCTGAGCACTTGCTATGTGTCTTACAAGGTGCTCTGGCTACTTTATTAATAATCAGCACTATTTTGTTTTCAAAGAGCTGGGCCAGATACTACTCTTAGTTGTGGTTTTAAAAGGTATTTTTCGTGTTCCCTAAAAGTTTGTAATTCAGCCAGGCACTGGTGGCTCGCACCTGTAATCCTAGCTACTCAGGAGGCTGAGATATGAGGATCATCATTTCAAAGCCAGTCTGGGAAAGAAAGTCCATGAAACTGTTATCTCCAATTACTTACCAAAGAGCTGGAAGTGGAGATGTGGCTGAAGTGGTAAAGCACCAGCCTTGAGCAAAATAGCTGAGGGACAGTGCCCAGGCCCTGAGTTCAAGTCCCAGTACCAACACACACACACACACACACACACACACTGCCTCTTGGTCACTACCATTAGATCAGTTACCTGACAGATAGGAGAGTGTCCGCAACTGGAGGCTCACCTGGCCGCAGGCAGGCCAGCAGGCAGCCCAGCAGAGGCTGCAGACAGGCTGTCGGGGCCTGGCAACCAGATAAGAGCCAACCTTCACCTTGGCCCACCCACCACGTAACTGCCACTCGTCCCTCTGATTAGGAACTGCAAGCACGGAGTGGGCCATGCCCGGAAGATCTGAAATAACCAGCGTCAGCACTCTGTCTCCGCCGTCCAAGACTGCAAACATGCTCCCATCTGACCTAATCCTTGGTGTTAATGATAGCAGAGCAATTTCCAGAAGCGACTCCCAGCATTGATAAGGAGAGGAAGAGTGCAGGGGCTCAGGGGCAGATCCTCACAGAAGCAGCAGCTGCTCTCCCCGCCCCGCCCCTTCCTCCTCTTCCTCTCTCTTCAGAGTAAACACTGCCCTCTCATCTGCCCTGTTTCCTCTCCATGGTGGAGAGAAAAAGGATGTGCTGAAGGGAGTTGAAGCAGGAGAGGACCACGGGCTGCCCATGCTGCATGCTAGAACACACTAGAGAAAGACGATCTCCCTCTGACTTCCCTGCAGTCGGGCCGGGCATGTGGCTATATTGAGCAGTGTGGCCAGGATTTGCATCCCCACTTTTCCCCTTACCTGGGAGTTCTTTTCTTTTTTCTTTTTTGGTCGGTTGTGGGGCTTGAACTCTGGTCCTGGGCATGTCCTTCAGCTCTTCAGCTCAATGCGAGTGCTCTACCACTTGAGCCACATCGCCACTTCTGGTTTTCTGAGTGCATTATTGGAGATAAGAGTCTCACGGCCTTTCCTGCCCGGGCTGGCTTTCAACCATGATCTTCAGATCTCAGCCTCCTGAGTAGCTAGCATTATCGGCATGAACCACTGGTGCCTGGCTACCTGTGGGTTCTTCTTTCTTTTTTGGGTCTGGTCATGGGACCTGAACTCTAGGCCTGGGCACTGTCCCTCAGCTCTTCAGCTCAAGGCTAGCACTCTACCACTTGAGCCACAGCACCATTTCTGCTTTTTTTCTTTTTGCTTATGTGGTGCTGGGAAATCGAACCCAGGGCCTCATGGATGCAAGGCAAGCGCTCTACCACTGAGCCACCTTCCCAGCCCCTACCTGTGGGTTCTTATGGAGTCAACACCCTGCACCACTGTACCTGGACAGCAGCACTAAGGCCAGAGGGCGGGACAGGAACTTGAAACCATTATAGCAGTAAAGAAGGAGGGGCGATGGCAGTGTCTGATTCTATCCATTAGCAGAAATACTAGAAGGGGCTTGACTAGAGACCGTCTAGGCGGACGATCTTCATTTACTGGAAAGAGGGGGCCAGAAACGAAGGACTCAGGACATCTGAATATTCCCTCAATGAGAAGCTGCATTAATAACAGCCAGGTCGGATGCCCAGGGCACTGAGACCCAGTCTCAAGAGGAGAAGCTATGCTGGGGTACAGGAAGAGGCAAGAAGCTAGCCACGACTTCTCTGGAAAGTGGAGATGTCGGAAAGTGGTAGAGCATGAGCAGTAAGCGAAAGAGTCAAGCAAAAGCATGAGGCTTTGCGTTCAAGCCGCAGTGCTGGCGCATGTGCGCGTGCGTGTGTGTGTGTGCGCACACACACACACACACACCGACTTGCAGGCCTTCTTCTGGGAGGGGGATGACTAAGGTCCACATTCTCTGCTCACTGCCCCTGCCAGCCCACAGTGCTAGCTGTCGGTCTAGGTGTGCCAGGACAGAGGGGAGCCAGAACCTTCCTGGCAGCTCAGCAGCTTTTTCTGCCCCCTACAATCTACCCTGCCAGTCTTCTCCAGCCCAAGGGCCCAGGCTCTCTCTCCTCCCTCTTGCCTGCTTCAAGGGCTCCAGGAGAGGGAGGCCTTCCACCCCAGAGCTGGGCCCTTCAGAATACCTAGGATCTGCTTGCAGCCAATCAGGGTCCCCCCCAGGGCCTAACTCTCCCTGGCTCTCCTCTCCCTCTGCTAACAAGACATCTGGTTACCTGTGTATACCCAGCCCACCCTGTGACCTGGCTCCAGCCTCTTTCTCTCCCTTTTACTGTTCTACTGGGCCTTTGTGCTTGCTATTCCTGAAGCCTGGGGTCCATGGGTCCCTCACGTCTCTCTAAATGCATTCCTCTCTTGGAGCATGACTATCTGGGGTACCTCATGTCCTTCCCTTCCCTCCCCTCCCCTTCCTTTTCCTTTCTTCTCTTTTGTACGCAGATACTGAAGCTTAAATTCAGAGCCTCACATTGTTTCTTGGCTTTTTCTGTTCAAGGCTGGCATTCTACCACTTGAGCCACAGCTCCCCTTCTGGCTTTTTTTTTTGCTAGTTAATTAAAGAGTCTCATGGATTTACCTGCCCTGCGATCCTCAGATCTCAGCCTCCAGAGTAGCTAGGATTACAGGCTTGAGCCACTGGTGCTAGGCTTGAGACAAAGCCTCTTTAGGCAATCCTTCCATGGAGTGGGGTGCCCATGCTGAGGTTCTGGCCTGGGAGAGCTGAACCTTTATGGGTGGTATTTGCTGCATTTCTTCAGATAATAGAAGGGAAGATCCTGAGTGGAGCAGTAACTTCTCTGGTCCAAGTTCACACTGAGGGTACAAAGGCCTATCTTTTCAGCACTACAGCTGCCTCCACACCTCAGGGCAAGGCCTCTGCCCCCAGCTTCACTGAGCCTAAAATGTGGACATCACAGCCTATCAACCTCCTTCACGCCCCTTCCCTCCCAGACTCAACCCAATATCTAGCATAGCTGTACAAATGGCTTTAAAGGTAGTCTGTCTTCCAGATGTGGAAACTGAGTCCTACCGATGGGAAGAAATTGCTTCAAGCTCGCTTACCAATAAGGAATTGGTGATTTTTTTGTGTGTGGGTTTTTTGGTTTATTTTTTGTTTTGTTTTTGACAGTCCTAGGGTTGAACTCAGGGCCTGGGCACTGTCCCTGAGCCTCTCTGTGCTCAAGGCTAGCACTCTACCACTTGAGCCACAGCTCCACTTCTGGCTTTTTCTGCTTATGTGGTGCTGTGGAATCAAACCCAGGGCGTCATGTATGCTAAGCAAGCACCCTACCACTAAGCCACCTTCCCAGCCAGGAATTTTTTTTTTTTCTTTGTCAGTTGTGGGGCTTGAACTCTGGGCCTGGGCGCTGTCCCTCAGCTCTTCAGCTCAAGGCAAGCGCTCTACTGCTTGAACCACAGCACCACTTCCGGTTTTCTAGTGGTTTATTGGAAATAAGTCTCAAGGACTTTCCTGCCGGGGCTGGCTTTAAACTGTGATCCTCAGATTTCAGCCTCCTGAATATCTAGGATTACAGGTGTGAGCCACGGGCGGCTGGCAGGAACTGAGCTCCTGAATGCTGTGCTCTTGCTCCTCAGGCTCCCTGGAGGAGGGGTGGGGTCCGGACCTTCTACTGGCAGATTAGCATTAACATGGCATCTCCAGGCCTCCCACAACCAGGGCCCAGGAGATCTTTCATCTCACCTTGCTAGCCTCAAACCAACCAGCTTGCTTGCCCTGGGCCTTTCTTTCCTCTCTGCTTGGCCCCAATCCTACCTTTTTGTTGTTGCTGTGGTGATGGTGGTATGGAGGTTTGGACTCAGGGTCTTGTACTTGCTAGGCAGGCGCTGTACCACATGAGCCATACTTCGAGCCCTGTCTTCATCTTTTACATGTCACCTCTTCCAAGAAGCTAGCCTGGATTTCCCCAGTCTGCCAGTTTCTCCTCCACTGAACATCCACACTGCACTCTTGGGTATATCTCCAGCCTCAGCGTCCCATTGTTGTGGCTGGATTTTTTTTTCAGGGGTCCTCTCCCCACAATTGCAGTGTTGGAGATGGAACGTTTGTACCTGCTAGGCAAGTGCTCTGCAGCTGAGTTCATTTAACCTGCCCCCCCCCACTTCCCTCACTTCCCTGAGAGCAGCCAGGCGGCTCCAAAGCCTCTTGCCCGCTACACTCCATACAGCCCATTTCCCCTGGTTTGAGCATCTTCAGAAACAGACAATGAGTCTTCACATTTCATCAGTTAAGAGGAAAGCCAGCCCTGCAGGAAACTGCCCCTCACCCCCACCTCATGCCTTCCTGTTGGGCTGAGACATGGAGAGCAGCTAGCTTATCACCCAAGGACCCCTTCACAGTCCATTCCTGGAACACTTCCCTCTCCCCTGACCTAGTTGCTGTAAAGGCCTGTGCCCCCCCCTCAGCAGATAGGGGTGTAGGAAGGGGGGGCACTGATTCACCCCAGCCCTGATCCCAGCCACCACTTCTCCTTGGCATCTCCCCTGGCTGTATTCCCTAAGGATGAAATTCTTTTTTTTTTTCTTTTCAAACTCTAAATTGATTTTCATGCCAAGCTGCCTGTATTTGCTTGCCTGGCTGCGGAGGTAACGGAAACGTGCGCAAAATGCCACGAGGCCGCTGCGTGTGGAAGCTGAGGTCCCCGAGGTCCCCGAGGTCCCCGAGGCCTTCGGGGCGCATGCGTGCTGCTCTGAGCTGGCCGTGATTTCCCTGGGTTTATTAGCTCTGGCCCTGCCTGGGAGGGGAGCTCATCACACTTCCAGCCCTGCCTCCTCCACCTCTGGCTATGAACAGCTGGCCTGATTGTGGGAAGTGTTTGTTCCAAGTTCTCAGATAATTCTATCAGCCTTCTGGCCAGGCTTGAGTGTTGGCTTTCTGGGGTGGGATGGGGGGGTGGGTTACTGCTGACAGCCACTTGTCTGCCTGGGACAGAGGAGGGGTGCTCTGCTGGCTCTCCCCGCAGGTCCCCCTGGCTCAACATAGGAGGACAACAGGGCTGAGGGGCAGTGGAGTGGTGGAATGCTTGCCCAGTACAGAGAGGGTAAAACCCCCCACTACTTTTCCACCGTAGCTGAGAGCATGCCACCAAGTCAGGGCTGTGCCCCACATTGGGCAGAGAGAGGGCGGCTCTCATTTTACAGAACTAAGGCAGACATCAAGGGCATGTAGTGACTAGAAGTGCAGAGCAGAGAAAGGCAAGGGAACCTTCCTCCAGCCACCTCACCAGCACTCCACCCAGGGCTGCGGAGCTGGACACAAACCTGCAGTCCTCCAACTTAAGTCTCCAAACCCAAGTCCCCACCCTGCTCCGGCTGGGTCTCCATCACCAGCACAGAGAGAGGCAGCTGGGAACACTTCCTGTCCCTGCCGGTCAACTGTGGGTTCCCTTCCTTTGGGGGCCTTTCTAAGTCAATGTCAGATGGCCATGTGTCTAGTCAGAGGAAGGAGGCAGGGAAGTGTGGTTCTATTCTGCCCCTGATGTTTCGGCTGAGGAGAAACAGGGTCCATGGGCTGCAGCTTTTAATGGAATAGAGGCCAGTCCTGGCAGAGGAGAATGAGTGATTGCTCTAGGCAGGGCTGGGTGGTGAGGCTAATAGAGTTAGGACTCAATAAACACACTGATTAGGGGGGGCTACCCCCACCTTTCCCACAGGGCCTCCCAGGCTCTACCCAGGCTCTGTTGCAAGGAAATGACACAGCCAGGGTAGACACTGCAGCCTGCCAGGCACACAGCAGTGGTAACCCTGCCCTACACCAGATTCTTCCTTTCCTTTGTGTCATCTTCCTCCTGTGTATCAAAGGTGGAGATATCAGAGAAAGAGCTCAGTGTAAGATCAGAAATCAAGTCCTGGTCATGCAGGCTGTGGGCCTACATGTAACTCCCTCCCTTCATTCTCTCAAGGTTTGGTTCTCCTCAGAAGTTGGTTGGGAGGATTATGAGAAAAATATGAGTTGGTGGCTCAGGCCTGTAATCCTGCTCAGGAGGCAGAGATCTGAAGATTTCAGTTGGAAGCCAGTACAGGCAGAAAGGCCCAAAGCTATGAGACTCATATCTCCAATTAACCACCTAAAAACTGGAAATAAGAGCTGTGGCTCAAAGTGGTAGAGTGCTAGCCTTGAGCAAAAGACCTCAGGGACAGTGCCCAGAGTTCAAGCCCCACAATCGATTAAAAAAGAAATCAGAGGGGCTGGGAAGGTGGCTCAGTGGTAGAGCACTTGCCTTGCATGCTTGAGGCCCTGGTTTTGATTCCTCAGCACCACATAAGAAAAAAGCCGGAAGTGGCGCTGTGGCTCAAGTGGTAGAGCGCTAGCCTTGAGCTGAAGAGCTGAGGGACAGCGCCCAGGCCCAGAGTTCAGGCCCCATGACCGGACCAAAAAAAAAAAAAAATCAGAGAGCATCCTTAGATCATGTAAAAGGGACCATGACTGCTTTCTTCTAAAGGTTCTTCTGGTTTTCTTGGTGTTGGATGTGAGAGGGGCTCCAAATTACATTGAACAAATGAGCCCAACTGTAGAGAGGAACATTAGGTGGTCAAGAAGAAGCTGGCTCTTTGGGACAAGGCATGATGTGGAACTAGGCCCTGGGCTCAGGGCTCGGCCAACTTTACCACATGGGTTTCACCCCCACCTGGACCGCTAGACTGAGAACAGGGATGCTCAGCTGGGCCGTCAGTTTCCACAGGCTCCTTCTGTGCTAGGCTGACATCCCAATTCTAGTCTCTTGCGATCTGAGCAGTCGGTTGCTGGCTTTCTGTGTTCGAAGGGGCGGGCAGGCAAGGTTTAGTAAAATGATGCAAGGTGTTGGCAGGCTTGTGCCTTTTGAAGATATGGCAAGGCTAAACTGTATCCACAGTGGCCTCTAGTGGCAAATATCCAAAACAGCATGCTAAATGGGAATTGGCAGCTAACGGAACCTTCTCAGATTGACCTAGATTCAGACTTACGGCTAAAAGGGTTTGGCTGAAGTCTCCACTTGATGAATGACACATGTCAGCAATCGGGTGACTCCCTAGGGTCACACGAAGGCCGCACGCTGAGCGCACAAACTTTGCCAACAACTAGCCACCGGTTTCAGGCAGGGATTTTGAATTACCAAGCAGTTTAGAAGAACAGAGACCCGATTCCTCAAGACCAGGCCGAACCTAAAGAGGGAGAACTTGCCCTATTTTCTTCCCATGCATTCTCTTAAATCTAGTTTCTGGAACATTCTATCCTATTTACCTAAAAGTAATAACCCATTCTGCCAGGCGCCGGTGGCTCACGCCAGTCATCCTAGCTACTCAGGAGGCTGAGATCTGAGGATTGCAGTTCAAAGCCAGCCCAAGCAGGAAAGTCCCTAAGACTCTCCAACTAACCACCAGGAAAATGGAAGTGGCTCTGTGGCTCGAGGGGTAGAGCACTCACTTGAGCTGAAGAGCTGAGGGATAGCGCCCAGGCCCAGGGTTCAAGCCCCATGACCAACAAAAACAAAAATAAAAACCATTCTGCAGCTTTCAGTGCCTTCTCCCCCACACACTGTGTGATGCCAAACTGGGTCCTGGTGAGGGTCAGACTGGCTGGAAGATCTGGGTGCCTTGTGTTGGAAAAGCTATTTTGACATATTCTGGAAACACAGTCTAAAAATAAAAAAGCTGAGGCCTTCCAGAGGGCTGAGTGGAAAAGCCAAAGCCTGGGTCTGGGCCTGGGATAAAGCTCATTCTGCCAACAGATAGAGCATGGTACTTGATCTGTCTGGCAATGAGTTCAAAGCACCACGCAGGTGCAGGAAAGACCCACAGAAGACATGGCCGAGGTCAGAGCAGTGGAAGGGAGGTGAGCTAAGGTCAGCTATACTCACCTTTGGGATAAAGAGGCAGGGGATGGGACCACAGCATTATGTGATCAGGACCATTATCAATTTCAAAGTTGAGGAGAATACAGTAGCATTGAGCCACTGTTGGGCCATTTTAAAAAGCAAATAAGCGTTTTCAAAACTGCCAGTGAACAGGAAGCAAGCAAAGGCCACAGCATGTCTGCCTTAGGTCTCAGCCCACCACCTGTGCCCACAGCTCATCTCTCCCTCACACTCAGGGGCATCAGGGAATTTCTTTGATTTTGAGTGGAGTCTGCCGGAGACTTACTAAGCAATGTGAAACTCGAAGACAGGAGCTGTCATTTTACTTGCAGAAAATGGCCATTAGAGCCTCAGACAGGCACAGGAGAGTGGCTCAAATGGTAGAGCACTTGCCTAGCAAAGACAAATTCAAACCCCAGGACTGCCAGAGAAAGAGAGAAGAGAAAGGAGAAGAGAGCACTGCACAGTATTTAGAGACAGCAGTAATTTCAATCATCAATGGCATTTTACTTCTGAAGATTCTATGTATTACACAGACATTAACTTCCTTTCACTCCTACAGTCCCCAAATCCAGAAATAAAAAACAAAAATGTACAAAACACTCCAATTTCTCTAGTCTTGGTTAAAACGCCTAAGCAGTGTTTCCCTTGGGAACACAGAGACTTCCTCTCGGTATGTCCATGTCCCTATCACACCTTCTGGGAAACTTGACTGCAGGATGCATTTCCCAGGGTGGCTTTGTGTGTGCTGCTTAAGTGTACAGAGCAGCAGTGCTGGTGTGGCCTTGAGGAGAAATAAATGGACACACGGTCCCTGGGAAGAGTAACAGGGGCCTGAAACAGGGGTGGCACAGAATTAAGAAGCCGGACACACAACTTGCTTTGGAATTCGGTGGCTGTCAGCCCACCAGACTGCAGTGTGGGCTGGAATATAAATCTCCCAGGAACAAGTTTGCTGAGAACTGTAATATGACCGAGTCGGCTTCATTTTGTTCCAAGTGTGTCAGCGCAGACGTGACAGGAAGATGAAGGAGATGGAGGGCTGCGGGGCCCCGGTGGTGAGCAGGAGGTGGTGGATAAACACTTACGGATGTTTCTGCAAATGTCCTGTCAACCAGAGCACCAGGAGGGAAGTGCGCTACTAACGACAGCTCCTTCTCTAACTCACCCCAACCCCCAGGGCCTGCTTAGCTCCAGATGCCTGGCCAAAATGGAGTTCAGAGTTACAAGCCCTCTGGGCCCCTGGAAGCTGTCGCTGGGGCTGCCTGCAGCTCTGGCAGTGTCTGTGAGGGACAGCGGGCTATCCAGAGGGGTAGGCCTTAATGATCTTCACGTCGTCCACAGGCCGGTCCTGGGAGTTTGTCTCCACCATGCCCACTCGATTCACCATTCCTATACCCTGGCACACTCGGCCAAAGATGGTGTGTTTGCCATCGAGCCACTGGGTGGGGGCAAGGGTCACAAAGAACTGGCTGCCATTGGTGTCTGGGCCTGCGTTGGCCATGGCGAGAATTCCAGCCCCTGGGAGAAAAGACAATGAGGAAGAATATGAATGACTCCAGGGCTCCAGCCCAGGACGCTAGGCAGTCCCGGGGTGCAAGAGGCCAGGGCTTGGTTCTGGCTGCTGCTAAGGCTCTGTGGCCGCAGACCCCTTCTTCCTCAGGGCAGACCCTTGTCCTGCACAAAGGCCACACGCACAGCCCTGCTGGCCTTTACCCATTCCCGCAGGCACCCTGGCAGGGCCTTGGGGTTGTTATGAGCTTTCCATGCTCTTTAGTTTATGACACTCAAAAGCAGTGGTGTAGAGCACTCACACCAGCCCTTGGGAGTTGCTGAGCACTCTTGAGAGGCTCCGCATCCTTATCTGCCAGGGCTCTCTGTGGCGCCATGGCGGGGCAGCTACCTGGCACCATGCCACGGTGTCAGGCACTCGCCTTGACTCACAGCCAGAAGAGCAAGCTTTCAAATCCACCCTCCCTGCCGCCCAGGCCAGCCGGATCACACTTACCGGTGAACTTCAGGTCTGGATGGAGCTCATCCTCAAACTGTTTGCCATAAATAGATGCGCCTCCTCGACCTGTCCAAGAAGAAGACACGTGTGAAATGACATGACCAGCCCCACAGTGTGCTGAGAGCCAGGTCCACAGGCCGGGTCCAATTTCCGAACACAGCAAAGAGCGAGCAGTGAGCATGTGTGGCACTGCTGGAGACACTACAGCTACCGAAACAAGCAAATCACTGCTTTCATTCAGGTAACCTGTCTTTCTGAAATAACAGTGCTTCCCTGCTTATTAAGCCAATGCGTGTGCACTGCCAAAAGTGCAGGAAACACAGAACATTATCAAAAGACACACAAGTCCCCTGCAATCTAACCATCTTGCGAAAACCCATTCATACTCTGGCATGTTAAGAGATGTTTGACTTTTCCAGTTTGTGTATTGGAGCAGGAGTGCCACAGCCATTGCCCTACGCCCACCACAGGCACAGCTGCCCACCTGCGTGCTGCCCTGCTGGGCTCATATCTGCCCCCAACCCCACCAGTCCCGAGCTCTAGGCATTAATATTAACATGATGTATTATTATTTTTTCCTGCAGGTCCTGGGCTTTGAACTCAGGGCTTGGGCTCTGTTCCTGAGCCTCTCTGTGCTCAAGGCGAGCGGTTTACCACTCGAGCCACGTACTACTTCTGACTTTTTCTGCTTATGTGGTACTCAGGAATGGAACCCAGGGCTTCATGCATGCTAGGCAAGCACTCTACTACTAAGCCACATTCCTAGCCCAACCCTCTAGGCATCAATATGAAAGGTGCAGAGAAGGCACCAGCCAAGAGGGCTGAGGCCTGCAGTAGTCTGTAGTGAGCAAGCTGCGGGCATGCACCTCCAGGATCTGCCCTCTAGGACCTGAAAAGCAACACATAAACGTCCCCACAAATGGGTAGGGCATTAAGGGGAGCCACATGAGGCTGGGGACTTCAAGCCACCAGTAGACCAAAGGCCTCTTTAATCCCTAGGCCTAGTGCGGCCTGCAGCCAGCTTGCGCTTCTACAGCGCCTTCTATAGGGATATGTTCTTTTCCCAAAAGTCAACTCAGCCCAGCAGCAAAATCTCAGAAAGACAAACAATTCCATGGCAGACACGCCTCTGGCCATGCGTTACAAGGCAAAGGTGGCCGGGGTGGTCAGGAATACACAGGGCCTGGGGCATAGACGCCAATGGTGAGCTGAAAGCCAACGGCCTGCAGCTTTGCGGCTGGGCATCTGGGTGTCAGACCAGTGCAGACAACTGACCCTGGCACACACCTGCCTTCTTACCTCCTAGCTTCCACATTCCTCTCTCTTCAGTTCTCATTTATCTAGCTAGGAACCAGTGACTCACACCTGTAATCCTCGCTACCTAGGAGGCTGAGATCTGAGGATCATGGTTCAAAGTTAGCCTGGGCAGAAAAGTCCATGAGGTTATTATCTCCAATTAACCACCAAAAAAAGCCAGAAGTAGAGCTGTGGCTCAAGTGGTGAACACTAGCTTTGAGCACAAAAACTTAGGGACTGCTGGGAAGGTGGCTCAACGGTAGAGTGCTTGCCTCACACACATGAGACCGTGGGTTCGATTCCTCAGCACCATATAAACAGTAAAAAAAGGCCAGAAGTGGCACTGTGGCTCTGTGTGCTAGCCTTGAGCTGAAGAGCTCAGGGACAGCGCCCAGGCCTAGAGTTTAAGCCCCAGGACTGACAAAACAACAACAACAAAGAACAACTTAAGGACAGTGCTCAAGCCGAGTTTGAGCACCAGACAGGCACAAAAGGTAATAACAAAACTCCCACATTTCTCCAATATATACATTTTGGGCATAAAACACAAATATACAAAGAATAACATCTCCACTAAGAAATAAAGTACGGCAAATGCAGTTAAGACCACACCCACATCCAATGTACCTTTCTTGGTCCCTTCTGAGAGCCTGCCCAGAAGCCCATAGCTATTCTCAGTAGGAGTTCACCGTTTCCCTGCATATGCTTGCTTGGTCCTAAACAACCTGCATTGCTCTTGTGAATGCTTTAACTTTATATAACAATATTGTACTTCACATGTTCTCATGCTGTTAGTTTTCTAGCTTCCTGTTAGTGAGCTCTGTCTAGTCTGTCCCTGGCTGGCCTGGGACAGGATTCCACAGGATGGCCATCTTTTCTTGTGCTGGACACAAGTGCTGGGTAATACTCCTGCCTGCGACTGTCAAGGTGCTGAGCAACCACTCTGTGCTACCTCCTGACAGGAGCACGAGAGCTCTTGGGAGACCAAAGCTAATCAGGGCTCCATGGAGGGGGGGGGGGGAGGAGTCTTCAGCACTAGATCTTCCAAATGTCATTAAGGAAATGGGTGTCGCTAGGCACTGGTAGCTCACGCCTGTAATCCTAGCTACTCAGGAGGCTGAGATCTGAGGATCACAGTTCAAAGCCAGCCTGGGCAGGAAAGGTCGTGAGACTCTTATCTCCAATAAACCACTCAGAAAACCATTAGTGGCGCTGTGGCTCAAGTAGTAGTGCTAGCCTCAGGAACAGCACCCAGGCCCAGAATTCAAGCCCCACAACGGACAGACACACACACAAAAAGGGAGATGGGTGTCTCACAATCTTTCCTGTCTAGGCTGGCTTCAAACTATGATCATCAGATCCAGCCTCCTGAGTAGCTAGGATTATAGACATAAGCAATGGCACCCTGCACTCACTCATCTTTCTAAGTCCCAAATGCTCTTCCTTCTACTTCCCAAGAGTCAGAACTCTTCAGGTCCTCCAAGGCCACTTCACAGTATGCCTCCTTGCCATCCCAGCCTCTCCTCTGTACTGTTCCCTGATTATGAATACCACAACCCGTCCCACACACAATCCGTATCACGCCAGCAGACACCTGCATACTGTACTTAAACTGCCACTCTCTGTTCTCTCTTCTAGTGAACAGCTTGCTTCCTGCAAGGCTGGGAGTGCTGCAAAGGAAAACATCGCCTTGGCTTCTACTGCCAAATTCCCCTTGTGGGCCTTGAACGAGGCAGATACACAGCAGACCCGTGGCAAAGAGGCATCAAATGAATACAATTAACAACGAGATTGTGTTCATCAGGACAAATTTTAGGTGTTCCTGGGGCTACCAAGAAGAGAAATGAAATCAGAGCAAGAGTGACAAGTGGAATAATCAGCCTTAATTAATCATCAGATCCCAGCAGCTGGGGAGCCCTGGGGTGTGGGGCCAAGGGCAGAACGTTCAGGAGACCTGCAGGAAGGACTCCCTAGGTACGGGGAATAGAGAAGGAGGAAGGAAGAAGGAAAAGGAGGAGGAAGAGGCCAGGAGGAGCAAAGAAAAGATACATGGAAGGTGAGGGAAAACAGACACCAAAGGGCTTTCACAGGGGAGACTGTAGACAGAAAATGGCCACGTGTAGGGAGGGAGGAAGTGGAAGGAACCTAAGTGGTTAGAAAACATCTGGCAGACGCATCAGAGGACACCAACCGGAGATCAGTTCACCAACTTAAGAGCTCAGGACCTATACCTGCCCACCTCAGCTTTTCAGAAAAAAACTAGGCCACCAGGTCTGAGAAAGGCATCAGCTAGAGACCAGGAGAAACTGCCCCTTGTTTGCCTCTGCCACAGTCCTGCCAGTCAGCTGCCCAAGCACTCACTGAAGAGCGAATCTTCTGGGTGCCTCGATTTCATTAAAGTTTACCATGGAAAAGTAACATTAGGAAGGATTGCAAACCAGCTACAAACAACAGGAATAGCTGGACACCTGGCTCAAGTGGTAGAGGGCCTGCCTGGCACAAGCCAGGACAGGGCTTCCTGTGGCTGTCATGACAGAGATGGCTCAGCAGGAGTGAGAATCTCATAAAATAAGGCTCAAAAACCAGCTAAGAAATCAAAGAATAAGGTGAGAGGATCACAGAGCTAAGGACACAAATTGAAGTCCAAATGACAGCAATAAAGAGGCAATGAAGAAATTAAGGCAGAAAAGAACAGAAAACAAGACTGAAAATTGAATAAGGCTGAGGGAAGAGACTCTCAGTGGAGGCAGGGAAAGGAAAATCACCTCATCAAAGGAAATATGATAGGTATGGACAGCATGGGTCGCCAAATAGCATTCTCTGTCTTCCTGAAATAGAAATTCAATAAGTATCACTGGACAAAATACCCAGAAAGAGTTTTTCAAAAACTTCCCTGAATTGAAGGATCCAGTCAACCTGGCCTCAGCACCTTACAAATGCTTTGAATCACATTCAAAGCCAGACGGCGATGGATCTGAGGGAACGAAGGTGGCCAAGAACAGTGATGGCCTGCCAGGCTCTTTCCGACGTGAAAGCAACAGGAGCAAATAGGGAGATAAAACACCCTCCAGCCTTTGCAATAAAACCAACAGGTGAGAAGGCCTGCTTTGCGAACAAGGTCAGCACGTGGTGAGCAATGAACCCTCTGGAAGCAGACACCATGTGGGGCTGGGCTCTTGGTGTAGAGCAGAAAGCAATAAAACTACTTTGTTGAATGGAAACTTCTCAGTATAACTACTTAAAGACAATAAAAATGCTTTTAAAGCAATGAAATGAACAAAAGTAAGGGTTGGGGAATAAGAACGGGTAGAAAAGAAGTACTGACTGGCTTCATAGCAGTCAGTTTTTCTGTTAAAAATACAAATATAATACTTTTTGTTTTTGAAAAGGAGCGTATACATCTTACATCATTCTTTTGAAAACACTTCTATTTAGCTAGCTATCCATCCTTTCGACTAGATTGTGGAAAGAAGAACATGTGGCATGATGGCCACCAAAAAGTTACAGATGCTCACTTCTGAGAGGTAGGAAATAGGAGACAGAGGCTGGGTATCTTTACAACCCCCTTCACATACTTTACTGTATAGTGTTCTAAAATATTTCTGTATTAGAAGAACAAACCTGAATGCTTCTGGTCATAAAGAACAATTGAGAATGTCAAAGAACAGTAAGGTTCTACCACAGATAAAAATTCAGCTTATTTTAAAGGCAAAAGAACAGGAATTAGCAGAGAAAGGCAAACTGAAAGGTGAGGGTTCTTAGAACAAGCAACGTTCTAATAGTTTCACTAACTGCCAGTCCCTCCCAATTCATGTCTCCACACCAGATCTTCCCTTGATTCCAGACTCCCATATCCAACTACTCCACATATGCACTTAAAGATCAAGTATTTCAAATATAACATGTCCAACCATCAAATTCCAGATCTGCCCATCAGGAACCGAGAAGCATCCTTGCCCATTTCCTGAACCACCCATCCAATCTGCCAGCAAGTCCCAATAACAACCTGCATCCAGTCACCTGTAGCACCTTCTCTACGGTAGCCCTGCCTGAGCACACCGGCCCACACATCTACTCTCCAAACTGCCAGTGCTTGCTCTAAAGCCTAGATAAATCACACCACTCATTCCTTTACCAAAACCCTCCAGTGACTGTCATCAACTGAGAATAAACACATCCTTCTCTACTGCACGCCGTGCGGCCAGTGCATGCTCCAGCCTCCAGGCCTTGTGTTTGTTCTTCAGCCCATCTTGAATGCTTCCCCTAGTTTCAAGGCTCATTTTCTTCTTTTCTTCTTCTTTTTGTTGGTTGTGCAGCCTGAACTAGCCTGGGCGCTGTCCTTCAGCTTTTCAGCTCAAGGCAAGTGCTCTACCACTTGAGCCACCGCACCACTTCCGGCTTTATTTTTTTTTCTGCTTATGTGGTGCTGAGGAATCGAACCCAGGGCCTCATGCACACAAGGCAAACCCTCTACCACTGAGCCACCTTCTCAGCCCTCAAGGCTCATTTTCTTTCCTCATTCACATCTCTGTTCCACATCCCCACAGTTTCCTTGCTTTGTCCAGCAGGAATTGTCTCCTTGTTCACAGCTAAAGCCCTACCAATTAGAAAAATAGCTGACCCAAAGCTGGTGCTCAACACAGCTAATTAAGCAAGTCAATAAAGGGACCCAATTATTTATTCTTCTCAAGATGCCTTTTTATTTCTGGTTGTTCGAACCACTCTGCATCACTACAGGTCTGGCAAATAGTTTGCCCATGCTAAGGAGCATGAACATTATAGGAAACTCAAGGAAGGGAAGATTAGCAACTGGTGAACTCGATGTGTTTGAGGAAGGTGAAGGCAGGTGGGAACTGTCACAGAATCCCCCAACTTTACCCAGGTAAGTGGCAAGTCACCTAGCAGTAACGATTGAGACTTCAGAAACCTGTTTTGTTCAACTGTACCTGTCCCTGTTGGGTCCCCTCCTTGGATCATAAAGTCTTTGATGATTCTGTGGAACTTGGTGCCATTGTAGTAACCTCGACGAGCCAGCTCAGCAAAGTTCTTACAGGTCTTCGGGGCATGTTTCCAGTAGAGTTCCAATACGATGATCCCCATGCTGCAGAGGGCAGGCCAGCAGTCAAAAACATTGTGGAGGGAAGGGATGGTAGGGGAAAAACAAAAGAGGACGTAACAATGCTCAATAGGAAATGTACCTTACTCATGTAACTGAGACCCCTCTGTACAGTATTTTTACAACAAAAAAATGTATACAGTGCTCGCTTCGGCAGCACATATACTAAAAAAAAAAAATGAATACAAAAGAATAAACAAAAAAAATCACGATGAACAGGAATACTGGGGACTGCTCTGACTTATGACTTTTGACCTTAGAAGTCATGAAATTGTGAGAAACACGGTATTTCATGATCAGAAAAAAAAGAAAAGCCAACCCCACAAAACAATGCAACAAACACAGATGATCCCCTTTGAGAAAAACTATAAAGAGGTTCTGGTACTTCTAATCAGAGTAACTGCAGACAGCCCAAAATTCTAATACTTTATACATAAGTCACTGAAACCAATCTCTAGGAAAAAAGTTCCTACACTTGATTTTACTTGTTAATGTATTTTTCTTGGTAGTATAGTTTTTGTTCTTTGTCTGTTGTGGGGCTTGAATTCTGGGTCTGGGCGCTGTCCCTCAGCTCTTCAGCTCAAGGCTAGCGTTTTACCACTTGAGCTACAGCACCACTTCAAGTTTTCAGGTGGTTTACTGGAGATAAGAGTCTTACAGACTTTGCTGCAATCCTTAGATATCAGCCTTCTGAGTAGCTAGGATTACAAGTGTGAGCCACCAATGCCCAGCGTGGTATAGAATTTTAAATCAAAGCCTTTCCTTTGCTAGGCAAAGGGCTCTACCACTTAACCCACACTTCCAGCCCTTTTGGTTTTTTGTGTTTTTTTTTTGCTTTATTTTTTGGATAGGGTCTCACATTTTTTTCCCCAGGGCCTTAAGACTGTGACCTACCTAATTACATTTGCTGTGGACCTGGAATTAAAGATGTGAACTAGTTTATTTATTCAGATGGGTCTTGCTTACTTTTTTTTTTTTTTGGCTTGGCATGATCTTCCCAATCTCTGCCTTCTAACAAGGTGGAATTACAGGTATGAGCCACTAGTGCCAAATTTCCTAACAGCCTTTCTAACTGCAATCCTTTCTCTACAATGCAATTGTTTCTCATAGGTTAATCACTACTCAGTGTAAAGTCTGAATCTGGTGGCTATTTTTTTAGTATATAGAAAATAACCCTTTGTAATGACAATCAAGAAGTACATATGTGGGGCTGGGAAGGTGGCTCAGTGGTAGAGCGCTTGCCTTGCATGCCTGAGGCCCTGGGTTCGATTCCTCAGCACCACATAAGCAAAAAGAAAAAAGCC
>NW_012267336.1:2245904-2254261 GCF_000151885.1 Dipodomys ordii | reverse complement strand
AGTGGTAGAGTGCTAGCCTTGAGCTGAAGAGCTGAGGGACAGCGCCCAGGCCCAGAGTTCAGGCCCCACGACCGGACCCAAAAAAAAAAAAGAAGTACATATGTAATTCTAAAGTGTAAATACCTGAGCAATTTCAACTTTGAAGTACACATATTCTGTAGGAAAATCTTTAAAAAGTGCTTAAAGAGCCTGATGCCAGTGGCTTGTGCTTGCAATCCTAGCTACTCAGGAGGCTGAGATTTTTTTTTTTCAGTCAGTCATGGGGCTTGAACTCTGGGCCGGGGCGCTGTCCCTCAGCTCTTCAGCTCAAGGCTAGCGCTCTACCACTTGAGCTACAGTGCCACTTCTGGTTTTCTGGTGGTTTTCAGGAGATAGGAGTCTCACGGTCTTGCCTACCCGGGCTGGCTTTGAACATGATCCTCAGATCTCAGCCTTTTGAGTAGCTAGGATTACAGGCGTGAGCCACCAGCGCCCGGGAGGCTGAGATTTGAAGATCACATTGAAGCCAACCTGGGCAACAAAGTCCTAACAATCATCTCCAATTAAGTACCAAAAAGCCAGAAGTGGAGCTCTGCTCAAGTGACAGAGCACTAACTGAGCAAACAAGCTAAGGGACAACACCCAAGCCCTGAGTTCACGCCCTAGGGCTGGCCCAAGCTTGCCCTTGCCTGCATGCCTGCACGCACGCACGCGCGCGCACACACACACACACACATGCATATACACACACACACTGCTTGAAGACATAATACATCTATAACAGGGTGTTCATTATAGTATTTGTTAAAATAAAAAAACAGAAGCAATTTATGTGTCCTTGAA
The DNA here is from genome assembly GCF_000151885.1 of Dipodomys ordii. Taxonomy (NCBI): domain Eukaryota; kingdom Metazoa; phylum Chordata; class Mammalia; order Rodentia; family Heteromyidae; genus Dipodomys; species Dipodomys ordii. The sequence continues at coordinate 2,253,439 of NW_012267336.1, read as the reverse complement.
AAAGAAAAAAGGTGTGGCTCAGTTAGTAGAATGCTAGTCAATGAGCAAAAGCAGCTGCAGGTCCCGAGTTCAAGTTCTGGTCTTGGACCAAGAAAAAAAAAAAAGAAATTAGAATACAAACTGAAATTAGGATACAAACTGTACAAGATGCAACAAAATACTTGTGTGGAGACAAATCACAGAAAAGTACATATCCTGTGATCTCCATTTAGTTAAGAGATAAAACTCAAGAAATTAAGAGATATTTACATGTACAGAGTACAAAATGTAGCCCCAGTCCTCTCTATAAGCCACTTGAGTGTTTTCAGGGAGGGGGCTTTCCCGTATTATGGGAAATGTGGCTTTGTGGTAGAGTGCTTGCCTAGCATTCATGAAGCCCTGGGTTCAGTTCCTCAGTACCACATACACAGAACAAGCCAGAAGTGGCGTTGTGGCTCAAGTGGTAGAGTGCTAGCCTTGAGCAAAAGAAGCTCAGGGACAGTGCCCAGGCCCTGAGTTCAAGCCTCAGGACTAGCAAAAATAAATAAGAAAAAGAAAAGAAAATACGAGGGAATTCAAAGTTGGGCGTCTAAAGGGTAGACTTTTGCCACAGGAGTCTAGGAGCAAAGAACAACGGGAGCAACTATAGACAGGACGGGGGGGGGGGGTGGTAGGGGAGGGGAGGACTCGGCCTCGGGTTAAAAGCATAGAGAGCAAGAACAGAAAGCCAGGCAGAGGCCTTGGCTGGCCCCTGGCGGCGGATGAGGTAACAGCAAGGGCTGGATGGGGAAGGGGGCCACGTTCACCTATAAACTTTATTCTGTATACAGCAGCAAGAAATTCAAACTTAAAAAAAAAAAAAAAGGCTCCCTTTGCCTTTCTTCGAGAAAGATCCCCGTGAGCTTCTTCCGAAGGAGCATGGGAACGGCGGGGGATAAACACACAGCAGGTGCGGCGGGCCGAGCCAGCCGGGTGGCGTTCATCAGGCATCTAATCCTTACAATGCGACACTGCTGCTAACACCCGAGGGTGTTGCTGTGTGTTTTTTTTATTATTATTATTAGTGGCTAATTGGAGATAAGCGTCTCACGGACTTTCCTGCCCAGGCTGGCTTCGAACCGCGATCCTCAGATCTCAGCCTCCGGAGTAGCTATGGTGACAGGCGGGGGCCACCGGCGCCCGGCTCCTCCTCCTATGGGCACAGTAGTTGGTTGACACGGGCGGGCTACCTACGAACCCCGTATCCGCCCGCGGGGTGAGTGAATGAATGAGCGGAGGTGGACGCGCGCCGGCCGTGCGGTTCCCTCGGCCGCCGCCCGCGCTCCGCCACGCCACGTGCAGGCCCCGCACTGGAGCGGCGCGCGGGGAACCCGGCCCGCGGCTCCTCACCGCCCCGCCGGCTCAGCCCCAGGCCCGGCCCCCCGCTCACCTGGTCTCCAAGTACACGGTGGGCGGCTGCCAGGTGTCGGGGGGAACTGCCGCCATGACCGGGCCCGAGTTCAGCCAGCAACTGCCACTTCCGGAGCCGTTCGCTGGGGACCCGCCTCCGCCGCGCACACTTCCGGCCCCCGCCGTCCGACTTTCAATCCTGGCGACTTCAGGATTTGGGGGGGGAGGGAGGGGGAGGGAGGGAGAGGGAGGGAGGGCACCAGGACAGGAAGTGGAAGGACCTTTCTGCTAAGGCCGGGAAGAGAGGCACGAGACGAAAACTGTCAGCGCTCTCGGGCCGTGAAAAGCGCAAGATCGAGGAGAGGTGTTTTGGCGCCATGTCCCGGACGATAGGATTGGTTTGTTTAGTCAGGGAGGCGGGAACAGCCACCAGATCTTCATTCTGATTGGAGGGAGGGCCTCAATTCAAATTTAAAAAAATCAGTCCCACAATTTGTGTAGGAATGGAAGCGTTAGAAACCCAAGAAAGGCCTTTTCTTTATCAGAGTTTCTTTGGAAAAACCTCTTCTCAACTCTGCACCCTCCATCTCCTGCATACAACTCTTTTTTTTTTTTTTTGGTTGGTCATTGGGCTTGAACTCTATCTAGGCCTGGGCACTGTCCCTGAGCTCTCAGCTCAAGGATAGAACTCTACCACTTGAGCCACAGCGCCACTTCCAGCTTTTGCTGTGTATGTGGTGTTGAGGAATTGAACCCAGGGCCTCATGCATGCAAGGCAAGCACTCTACTGCTGAGCCACTTTCCCAGCCCCCTACTGCATTCAACTCTTAAAGTATGGGCTGTCTGGGGCAGTAATGATGCGTGTGTGCGTGCTTGGTGCTGATCCTGGGACTTGAATTCAGGGCCTAGGCACTGTCCCCACCCCCACCCCCACTTCGCTTTTTCATTCAAGACTGGCACTCTACTACCTTGGTAGTACTACATCCACTTTCATCTTTTTTTCTGGTGATTGGAGATGAGTCTCAAGGACTTTTCTGCCTGATTTGGGTTTGGAACCTTGATCCTCAAATCTCAGCCTCCCTTGTGGCTACAGTTACAGGCTTTGGCCACCAGCTATACTAATTATATTAATGATGGATGGCTTGCAGACCTGGGGTAGCTTCAGGCTGAGGACTGGTAACTAAAACAACCCAAGTGTGGAAGTGGATTGGGTTTTCCAACAGTGAAACTGATCCACAGTGGTCAATGATTTAGTCAATCATGTCTAGATAATTAATCCTCCACAACTTCCCCCACCCCTAAAAAGAGTATGGGGAGGTAGTGGTAGAGTGCTTGTCTAACTGACCTAGCCCTGTTCTTCATCTGGATCTTCTGTAATAAAACAGTTCAATTGAAGTATGATGGACATTTAGAAAAGTGGACAGGTCCTAAGTGTACTGGTTCAATGAACTCCGGCACAGTAAACCCAGCTGTATAGCAGGCATCAAATCAAAACAAAATGTTGAGCCAGGTGTAGGTGGCTCATACTGTAATCTCAGTACAAAGCCAGTCAAGGTAAACTGGAGAGACTTAAAAAAAAAAAATCTTTAACCACCAAAAAGCCAGCGGTGGCGGTTAGAGATGTGGTCCAAGTGGTAAAGCATCAACTCTGAGTGAAAATAAAAGCTAAGCAAGAGCTTAAGGTCCTGAAGTCAAGCCCTAGGATTGGTACAAAGATAAGTAAATTTCCAAGCCCTTAAAGCCTTGCACCAGCCTTCCCAAACTTTCTACCTTCTAATATCATAGGTTGATTTCCCCAGTTGAATTTTATATAAAGTCATAAGGTATTTTGCATCTTCTTATACTTAACATTATGCTTATTAAATATACCCATAGTTGCTGTATCTAATGGGTATTTTTAATCTTTCTGTGCAGTATAGTGTTCTATTGCTTGAAAACACTGCAATGTGTTCATATATTCTATTAATGGACTTTTGGGATGTTTTTAAATTGTGCCTCTAGCAAGTGTACTTCATGTATGCTTTTGTTTTTGTTTTAGTCAAATTCTCACTATGAAACTCAAGCTGTCCTGGAACTTGTGGTCCCTCTGCCTTAGCATCCTGAGTGCTAAGATTATAGATATGCATCACTGTAACAGGTACTGAGCAGGATAAAAGCTTGGCATTCCTGCCTCCATTTTGCAAGTACTCCAGCACTCTGAGTCTCTTCCCCTGAAATCCCTTTGGGTTACAGATAGGACAGGATTGGTCAATAACATCTGCATGAGAAATGAAATCATCCCCAAAGAAGAGATCAGTAGAGCCTTGTAAATAAGCACATTACATATGTAGATATCTATCTATCTATCTATGTTGGTGAGACTGCACCCTGGAACAAGAGAAATCAGCTCCTGCCAAGACTCAAGACAAGGATGATAAAGTGTTAACCTCCCTCAGAGCTCAGAACCAGAACTAGGCCACGTTCTGCCGGAGACTGTTTAATTATGTATACCCCTCCCCACCTCAGTTTTCCTCTATTTAAACCTAAAGTTCATGCCTCCGTCCTGAAGACAGGTTGAAAGGCTTACTTTGCTGCTTCCAGCGGTGTGTGCTCAGGCTACATAATCTACATCAGCGTTGGTAGAAGAGGTAGGACTTTGGAAGAACAACGGAGAATTTCGCAGAATTAAAAAAGAAAAAGGGGGCCTGGGAAGGCGGCTCAGTGGTAGAGCGCTTGCCTTGCATGCATGAGGCCCTGGGTTCGATTCCTCAGCATCACATAAACAGAAAAAGCCGGAAGTGGCGCTGTGGCTCAAGTGGTAGAGTGCCAGCCTTGAGCTGAAGAGCTGAGGGACAGCGCCCAGGCCCGAGTCCAGACCTCACGACCGACAACCAAAAGTAAAGAAAAAGAAAAAGGCCTCCCCTGTTCGGACGCCAGGGGGAGCCAGAAACTCAATCTCTTCAGATATCGCGAGAGTTCCTTCCCCCTTTTCCCGCTCCACCCCCCCCTTTCCCCGCCTCCGCACACAACGCGACCTCGCGCGCGTTCTGTTTTGGGCGGAAGCGCAAGACGGGAAGGCGGAGCTACCCGAGGCGCCAGGCCTGAGCTGCGGCCAGGAAGCTACTTCCGGGGTTGCTCTTCCGGAAGCCGGAAGTTGTCAGCCCAGCCCTCTTAAGTGGGCGGCTGGGGTCGCCGAGGCGGGAGGAGCCCGGGGGGGCGCGGGCCTGCATGTGAGTGAGTGGGGCCCGAGCCGGGAGGTGGGGGGGAGGCGGCCGGACGGCCGCGCCGCCATGCGGGCCCCGGGACGCCATCGCCGCCCCGCCGTCGCCGCCCCTTGACCGCAGCCGAGCTTTTCGGGAGCTGGGGCTGACCCTCCCCTCTGCCCCCCTCCTCCGCGCCCTCTCTCTCTCCCGGGCTCGGGCCGAGGAGGGGAGGACGAGGTCGCCTGCTCGAGCAGGGCCCCCCAGACCCTTTCGGTAGACCCGGGAGATAGAGTCCACTCCCCGCCCCAGCAGAAACAGCTTTTTTTTTTTTCTTTTCTAGTTAATTACTAAAGCAGAAACTATTTATTTACAAAGTGATGGACTTGTGCTTGACGGGAAGCCTGGCTCAAGCGTTAAGAGCACCTGCCTTACAGCGCCAGGCCCCGAGTTCGAAGCTCAGCTCAGCATCGCTAAAGCAAAGCGTGATCAGCCTGAATTCGATTTCAGAAAGGAACGTCTCAGTACCAGGAATTTCCTCCCGCCTGGTTGTTCTGTAGTACTTCTAAGATTTAGCCCTGCAGACTTTTCTTCTGGTCTGAATCTGCATAGATTTGTTCGTAGTGTGCATGTGTGTCAGTCTTGGGGCTTGAACTCAGGATCCCGAGCTGTCACTCAACTTTTCACTCAGAGCTGGTACCTACTGACTTGACCAGCAGTTTGCTGGCTAATTGGAGGTGAAATACCATGGACATTTCTGCCTAGGCTGACTTTGAAACGTCAGTCCTTCCTATCCGAGTAGCTAGGATTACAGGCATGAGTCACCATCCCTTGGCCAAAGAGTAGTATCTTTTTAAAGTAGTCACCAATCACCTTAGAGACTCCTATTTACTTACTATTCTAACCTTTCTGATTGCTCATTTGGTAATTTCCATGTTGAACTCTCCCTTAATAAATTTCTCCCTTAATAAGGCAGTTCTCCTGTGATAGATTTGTGTACTTGAATTTGAGTTATCACAATTTCCTCTAGAAAACACATGAATTCCTTGAAGCTTCCTTCTAAAAGAACAAATAACTAAATTCATCTTTGCCAGTCTGCAATTTTGACTAAAATGCATAACTTGCCCTATCAGATTTTTTCTGCCTTGTACTGAGTTTTCAAGATATAGTTTGAGTGTTCTTCCACACCTACTGTACCAAAACAAAAACAAACAACAACAACAAAAACTTGGTTTCTACCCTGCTCACCTAAACTGTCATCAGGCTGATGTATCCTGGGCAGAGTAAGGAGCCTTGGGCAATGCTGAATGTGGACCAATTGCTAGGTAGCAAAATGACAAAAAAAAATTAAGTCTTTTCCCATAAAATTGTTCATTGAACAGGTTACATATGTGAGGTGAATTTCTATGCCCACTGTTAGTTGGTTGGTTTGTTTTTTTGTCCGTCATGGGGCTTGAACTCTGGGTGTGGGCGTTGTCCCTGAGCTCTTCAGCTCAAGAGCGCTCTACCGCTTGAGCCATACTGCCACTTGCGGTTTTCTAGAAGTTTATTGGAGATAAGAGTCTCACAGACTTTTCTACCCTAGCTAGCTTTGAATTGTGACCCTCAGATCTCAGTCTCCTGAGTAGCTAGGATTACAGGCGTGAGCCACAAGCGCCTGGCATCATTGTTAAGTTTTTTGTGTTATTTTCTTAATATATGTTTGCTTTCAAGGAATGCATCATTTTACTGGGCTTGGTGGGACACCCTAGTAATCCTAGCACTCACCTAGGCTACATGAAAAGATCCCATCTTAAAAAACAACAAAGAAGGGAGGGAGGGAGAGATAAAAGGGTGAAAGAGGAGAAGGAAGTGGGGGAAGGAAGAGAAAGAATGAAAATAATACAAAGTGGTAGAGTTGTATAAGGTCCAAGGGCAAAATCCAAACTTTTACCAAAGCTCACTTTTTGGACAAAGCATGGGAGGTTTGGCGTTGTAGGCAGAATGATGAACAAACATGTAGAAGATGAGGCAGGACTGAAAGAGGATGAGACTGAATAGGTGGGCAGTGACCATACATAGGTGTGTAAAGGAACCTATATGTGTGTATCTTTGTGTACATCGGAAGTGGCTGTGGCTCAAGTGACAGAGGGCTAGCCTTGAGCAAAAGAAGCTGAAGGACAGGGCCCAGATCCTGAGTCCAAGCCCCAGGACTGGCAGAAAAAAACAACAATATTGTGTGTGGGTGTTATGTACTTTGGATATATGCCCAAGAGTTGTGAAGAAGGATTACAAGGTAGATCTATTTTTAGTTTTTTGAGGAAACGCCATACTGATTTCCACAGTAGTCAGACTAGTTTACATTCCCACCAGCAGTGTATGAGGATTCCTTTTTCAGCATTTTTTAAGCTTTTATTTTCCATAATTTGTTGTTCGTTTTCTTTTTTTTTTTGGGGGGGGGGTCCGGTCATGGGATCTGAACTCTGGGCCTGGGCGCTGTCCCTCGGCTCTTCAACTCAAGGCTAGCACTCTACCACTTGAACCACAACTTCTGGCTTTTTTTTCTGCTTATGTGGTGCTGAGGAATTGAACCCAGGGCCTCATGCATGCAAGGCAGGCGCTCTACCACTGAGCCACCTTCCCAGCCCTTGTTCATTTTCTTGATAGCTAACATTCTTACTGGGTAAGGTGGAATCTTAGTGAAGTTTTGGTTTGCATTTCCTTTATGGCTAAGGATTTTGAACATTTTTTCATCTATCAGCTATTTGTCTGAGAACTGTCCAGTTTATTTGCCCATTTATTCACTGGGTTATTCCTTTACTGTTTAATATTTTAGCTCTTTGCATTTTCTGTATAATGGGAAATTTGACTATGGGCTGAGTATTAGGTAATAGAGTTAATTTTTTTGTTGTTGTTGGTCATGGGGCTTGAACTCTGGGCCTGGGCGCTGTCCCTCAGCTCTTCAGCTCAAGGCGAGCGCTCTACCACTTGAGCTACAGCGCCACTTCC
>NW_012267336.1:2238756-2244149 GCF_000151885.1 Dipodomys ordii | reverse complement strand
CTTCAGCTCAAGGCTAGTGCTCTACCACTTGAGCCACAGTGCCACTTCTGGCTTTTTTCTTTTTGCTTATGTGGTGCTGAGGAATTGAACCCAGGACCTCAGGCATGCAAGGCAAGCGCTCTACCACTGAGCCACCTTCCCAGTCCTTGGGATAAAGGAGGATCTTTTGAAATGTAAGATTTGTCTTAAACTGATTTCCTTTCAAAATGGACTTAAGAACACATCTCAGATTGTTTAAGAAATAGAAGGGGGTGCAGGTATATGTTGAGATTACTTGTGTACTGATAATTTTATTTCAAAGACATCTTATGTAAATACAGTTCATTTTATTCAAACTAGCCAATCAGCAGGTTATGAGCCAGAGCTCAACCAATCCGAGCAGAGGGGCAGGGCCTGCTGTGTTAAGGATACATAATGGAGCAGCCTCCCAGCTGTGTGTGCCTGCTTGCCAGAGTTTTGTCTGATGGCATACTCTTCTGCAGAAGTACTTTGCCTTGCTGAGACAATTCTTTATCTTCGTGTCTATCATTGTGACTCCAGTGGTTCTGGGAGTGTATTAGTAACACTACTAACCCTTTAGACACTTAATAGCTATCTATATTAATGATTGTCACAACACTTCGATGCTCATGTTCAAGCAGCATCCCATCCCAGACTCGTGGCTAATGGTGTAATGTCCCTCCATCATTCACCCCACAGTGTCTCGTGGGCATTTATCATCTCACCATCACAGGGAAAAGAACACATGGACTATATTCAACAATTTTATTATTGGTTAGTATGCTGTTACTGTGCTTAATTTAGGAATTCCATTTTATCATAATTAGGGGTGTTATGGGGAAAGCATGTTACACCTACGTTCAGTACTGTCTTGTGGTTTCGGCATCTACTGGGTATCTTGAAACGTATGCCCCATGTATAAGGGGGGACGATTGGATGTCCAGGCTGTGTGTGGTGAGTTGAATTTAATAATCCCACTGATAATCCTGCCTGTGTTTTTGCAGGTTTAAACTACTGTTAGAGTCGTGCTCACTCTTCCAAATTTCCTGTGACCAAGCTTACTTCTGCCCGAGTTGGACCTTCTTTCTGGAGGTAAATGGATCACCATCAAGATGTCCCCCTTAGTCCCCTTCATGCTTGACGCTTAGCCATGACTTTATGGTTGGTTTTTTTTAAGGGGGCAAGCTTTTTGTTGTTGTTGTTGTTATATAATTAACATTACATTCAATTTGTAGTATGCCAAAAGATTATCTCTATCCCTAAAAGTTCTCCAGTTTCCACAGGAAAATGCTGTCTCTGGTTGCAAAAGCAATTTGTGAGATTTTGTGGGGAGGGGGGCAGTCAGTCACGGGGCTTGAACTCATGGCCTGGGTGCTTTCCCTGAGCGTTTGTGCTCAAGGCTAATGCTCTACTACTTTGAGCCACAGCACACTGGAGATAAGAGTCTCACAGACTTTCCTGTCCAAGCTGGCTTAGAACCGTGATCCTCAGATCTCAGCCTGCTGAGTAGCTAGGATTAGAAGCATGAGCCACTGGTGCCCTGCTTTGTGAGAAATATTATAATGAGTTATCATTCTGCCCTTCTTGCAGGAATCACTTAGGGGTAACAAGAATATGCATTGTTGCACATCTCTGACTGCACTTGCACACAGTGATGTTCCTTCAGGCCACAGACTGGGCACAGGTGGCTCATGCCTGAAGTTCAAAGCAGAAAAGTCCATGAAACTAATCTCCAACTAACCATCGGAAAGCTCAAGTATTGGAGTGCCAGCTGTGAACCAGTAATGCCTAGTTGAGTGCATGAGACCCTGAGTTTAATCCCCAGTATGGAGAGAGAGAGAGAGAGACAGAGAGAGAGAGAGAGAGAGGGAGGGAGGGAGGGGGAAGGAAGGAAGGAAGAAAAGAAAGAAAGAAGAAAGGTTGTAAGATTTTTGCTCCTCTTTATATCTCTATAAATAGGTCACTGGTTTTTGGCTCTACTGTACATTAGAGTTACCTAGAGAGCCTTTAATAAATGTTTACACCTGCTCACACTAGACAGAAGCACTATGTTTAATGGTGGAATGACAGGCAGTATTGAGTGGGGTTGGGTTGTCTTCTTTCTGATTTTTAAGAATTATTCATGTATTCTGAATATCTTGCCCTTATCAGATATATGATTTGCAATTTTTTTTGTGTGTGTGTGGGGGGGTCCGGTCATGGGACCTGAACTCTGGGCTTGGGTGCTGTCCCTCAGCTCTTCAGCTCAAGGCTAGCGCTCTACCACTTGAGTCACAGCGCCACTTCCGGCTTTTTCTTTTTGCTTATGTGGTGCTGAGGAATCGAACCCAGGGCCTCACGCATGCAGGCAAGAGCTCTACCACTGAGCCACCTTCCCAGCCCATGATTTACAAATTTTTTCTCCCATTGTATAGCTGTCATTTTTCTTTTTTCCTTTCCTCTTTCTTTCCCTCCCTCCCTCCCTCCCTCCTTTCTTTTCTTTTCTTTTCTTTTTATTATTATTATTATTTTTTTCGGTCGTGGGGCCTGAACTCTGGGTCTGGGCGCTGTCCCTCAGCACTTCAGTTCAAGGCTAGCGCTCTACCACTAGAGCCACAGCGCCACTTCTGACTTTTTCTGCTTATGTGGTGCTGAGGAATCCAACCCAGGGCCTCATACATGCAAGACAAGCTCTACTACTGAGCCACCTTCCCAGCCCCTTTCCCTTTCCTTTTCCCTTTTCCTTTCCTTTCTCTCCCTCCCTCCCCACTTCCTTCCTTCCTTTTTCTTTCCTTCCTTTCCTTTTTTTTCCTTCCCTCCCTCTCTTCCTTCTTCCCTTCCTCCCTCCCTCCCTCTCTTCCTTCCTTCCTTCCTTCCTTTCTTCCTTCCTTCCTTCCTTCCTTTCTTATTTTCTTTGTACTAGGCATTGAACCCAGGACATCTGTAAGAAGGGCTCTACCACTGAACTACATACACCCTTTACCAAAGATACATATTTTTTTTAAGAGAATTTTCATCAAATTCTGAACCTGAAATGAAGATTCTAAATTTTATTTGAACCCTGAAGTGAGGGCCATGCAGTCTTTAAAAACAAAATAAAACAAATCACTGAGTAAGAGCAAAAGGAGTTCTGGGGAGTGATCTGCTGGGATAGGAGGCACTCTCCTGTGTGTGTGACAGTTTAGGGCCTCTGCCCTAGACACATGACTGTCATCTCTACCCTACAGGTGGCAGCATCTTCCTACTGAACACGGCTACCACTTAGTGCTTAGCAAGGTTTAGAAACACTTTGAGAATGAAATATATAAGAAGACCTTCAGGAAGGAGGGAAGAGACAAGGGCTGGACAACTCCCAGTACTACCAAAGCAAATAAACAAAACAGCCCAGTAGAAGACAATATCAACCTTACATTTTGTCTTCTTTTCTTGTGCGGGGCCCGGGCTTGCACTCAGGGCCTTGGCACTGTTCCTGAGATTTTTTTGCTCAAGGCTAGTGCTCTACCACTTGAGCCACAGATCCACGTCCAGCTTTTTGGTAGTCAATTGGAGATAAAGTTTCCTGGACTTTCCTGCCTCAGCTGGTTTCAAACTGCAGTCCTCAGATCTCAGCCTCCAGAGTCACTAGGGTTGCAGGCCTGAGCCATCAGTGCCCAGGAGGCTTTTTTCTTCCTCATGAAAAGAACTATTATCTAATTTCTTTTCTTTTCTTTTCTTTTTGGTTGTTGTTGGTCTTTGTACCTGAACTCTGGGCCTTGGTGCTATCCCTCAGCTCTTCAGCTGAAGGCTAGCGCTATACCACTTGGGCCATAGTGCCACTTCCAGCTCTTTCTGCTTATGTGGTGCTGAGGAATTGAACCCAGGGCCTTATGCATGCAAGGCAAGCACTCTACCACTGAGCCACCTTCCCAGCCCCTATCTAATTTCATTGTACAAATTATGCTGAGAGAACTCTACTCTGCTGCTTAAGTTTAATCCTTTTATCTGAAGCCATTGTGAGTCAATCTTCATTAACTAAAAAGTATTACAGTTCACAAATTGAATAATGAAATTAATGTCCATCTTGGGTCCTTTAAATACACAATACAAATAAAATGCCCTTTATTGTCTAAAATTGTGGGAAGGCTCTGGGCGTACAAGCTGCAAGGGCCATGTGAAGAGCTTGGTATTGTCTGAAGTTCTTGCTCTGGCCAGAAGCAAAGCTTCTCAACATGTTTCTCACAGTAAATCTTACCTTCCCAGATCAATTTTTCCTTTTGGTTGTTGAAAGATATCTGGTGTAATTGCAAGAAAATAAGTGGTCAGTATCATTATCTACATTCCACTCTTTTTTTTTTTTTTGAGTAAATGACCAGTAGCAGATCTCTAATTGGCCTTAGAAATCTTTTTGGGTGCCATTAGTACTTCAGAATCTCAAGGATTTATTATGAACCAAACCAGTGCTCCTCAAAGTGTTCAGGAGGCCAGTACCCGTGGATAAACTGTTTCTAGTACACAGTTACACAGATAAGTAACATTTAAAAACTTACACATAAGTTTGGCATGGTGGTGCATTGCTGTAGTCCCACCTGAGGCAGAAGGATTGTTTTAGCTCTTCAGTTTGAGAGCAGTCTGTACAACATAGTGAAACACTACCTCAAACACACACACAATAAATAGTAATAAATCTGTACATGTGGAAGTGGCATTGTGGCTCAAGCAGTAGAGTGCTTGCCTTGAGCTGAAGAGTGCAGGGACAGTACCCAGGCCCAGAGTTCAAGCCCCACGATCAACCAAAATCTGTACATGAAACCGTTTTATATTCTCGCAACATACCCACTGTGTGATTCTCCCTGAGGAGGTAGAGAGACCTTGCTGTAAAGGAAGTAGCTTTGGGGAGAAAGTACTCTAAAGAAGTCAGCTTTCTCTTTTCATTTGTATTCTCTCTCAGGGATTTTGTGTTGGAAGACATGGATCTTGCTGCTAATGAAATCAGCATTTATGACAAACTTTCAGAGACGGTTGATTTGGTGAGACAGACAGGCCATCAATGTGGTATGTCTGAGAAAGCCATTGAAAAATTTATCAGACAGCTGCTGGAAAAGAATGAACCTCAGCGGGGTCCACCCCAGTATCCTCTTTTGATTGCTGTGTATAAGGTAAAGCACTTACAGCACAAACTCCACTGTTTACACATCCCACCACAGAACCTTGGGTTTTCTGCACATGAATCCGCCTTTGCAGGACTGGGAATGTGGATTAGTGGTAGAGTGCTTGCCAAGCATGCATAAAGCCTGCATTTGATTCCTCAGTACCACATAAACAGAAAAATCCAGAAGTGGGTTGGGAAGATGGCTCAGTGGTAGAGCGCTTGCCTTGCATGCCTGAGGCCCTGGGTTCGATTCCTCAGCACCACATAAGCAAAAAGAAAAAAAGCC
>NW_012267336.1:2214698-2236471 GCF_000151885.1 Dipodomys ordii | reverse complement strand
CTACCGCTGAGCCACCTTCCCAGCCCGAGGATCACAGTTTGAAGCCACCTCAGGTAGAAAATTCCACTAGATTCCATTTCCAAAATAACCAGCAAACAGCAAAGTTGGAGACATGCATGGTTCAAACGGTAGAGCACCAGCAGAGCAAATAAGGCAAGCAAGTGTAAGGCCCTAAGTTCACATCCCTGTACCATCAAAAGCAGTGGCATTTCTGGCAGCAAAGTTTGGGGCATCTGGAAGAAAGAGCCAGAGAGCCTTATCAGTGAGGCCAGCGTGCTGTCTCTTCCAGCCCTGCCTGGCTGTCTCCCCTGCCTTTCAGCAGCTTCCGCTCTTTGTCCCAGGGATAAAGCCAGCAGGAGCCAGCTGATGGCATTTACTTTCTTTGTTCCATGAGCTCTGTGGTAAAAAAATTCGGATCATAAAGGGACTGATTACTCCTACTTTAAATCATGTTTTAAAGTTGAAGAAACTCCAGTGTCTCATCAGCGATCTGGATAACTCTGCTTCAAATTAGTATTTTGCCTTCAGATGGAAATCCAGTGAATCCTGGTGCTCAGTCTTAAGGGGAACATTGGAGAGTGTGGTTTTAGCTCTTTAATGTTGTCAGTGCAACGAAGTGCCATTTTATTGTAAATGTGGGTATAGGTGCACCATTTTCCGCTGTGGGACTCTGCTTTGCATGGCGTTTGGAAAGAAAGTAGACTCACCTCTGGAGACAGAGTTTTACAAGTGAGGACTCAGGAAGACAGAAGGACTATGTGCTCTTGGTCTCCTCTGTTCCTGTGTGTGTGAAAGGGTCCCTGGCATGCTGCCCTCCATGCAGGGGACCTGGCAAAAGCCAGGGTGTTGGAGGAAGTGCTGTGCAACACAAGCGTGGCAGAGTAGCCTGATTAAATAGCACATTCCAGTGAGAGCCAGGGGCCTTTGTCGTGAGTTTTGCAGGTTTTTATGGGGACCTCTCACCTAAGATCATTCACTTCAGCTTTATTTTGAGATTCCTGTGAATTCATGCTGCTCATCTAGTTTTTCTTCCCATTCATTTAGTCCTATTGTTAAAGATTTAAAAAAAGGGTTGAGAGAGATTCTACATAATTTCTTCTTGGAGAGACCCTACTGTGTGCCAGGCTCTGTTCTTAACAGAGCATTGACCAACACAGACAGCCCTTTATTCTCGGTGAACTAGCATCTTCACACTCTCTCCTCCCTCTCTTCCCCTTCTTTCCTTCCTTTTGTGCTAGTACTGGGGCTTGAACTTAGAGCCTCATGCACACTCAGATTGGCATTTTTGTTCCAGGCTGGAGCTCTATCACTTGAACCACACCTCTACTTCCCTCCACCCCCATTCTTTCTTCCCTGTTATTTTTACAGACAGAAGCTTTTGTCCTAGAAAGAAATCTTTAAAAAAAAAAATTCTTTTTTCCAGGTTAGTAATCTGTGAACAGGTCCTCACCACTGAAAATTTCAGGGTGTGCTATGCTGTGCATGGTGAGCCCTCGGAGTAACTTTTCTTTGTAAACAACTGTGGGTTACCCGGAAGCCTCCTGAAGATCAGCTCTCTGCCCACCCACTTTTTTTTCATTGTACCCAACTCCCCGGGAAGGGTGGGCGATTACACCACCAGGACTTCCAGGCAAAGCTGGGTTTGGTCTGAAGAGCTGTTTTGTGACATTTCGAATTGAAATGATTCCAAATCAGTGTGAGAAGATAGCCATGGCTCTCGCGTGCAGTTTTTCTCCTTTTCAATCACATTGTGTGTCCATTACCCAGAGTTCTTTATTTTGAAAGGATTTATGCTTGACCCCTCATAAGGACCACTTGAAAATATTACAGAAAGAAAAATAAAATCACAGTCCCAGTGTACTATTGAAAGAAGTGGCATGGAGAGTTGTGCTTGGCCCTAGATGCCCCTGGAGAGCCATTGGGAGAGAGTCCCCCTTGTATTAGAGGGGTGCCACAGAGGTTGAAATCTGCCTGCAATCCTGGACTGGCTGAGAGAGGCAGGGCCGCTGCCTCTGGGAAACCCTGAGACTGTTGGCAGGATATGGAGGAGAGACTGGGAGAACAATTGTAACCCTTCCCCAGGAGGATTTCCCTGCCTTAAAGAAAACCAAAAGCTTTCCACCTAATCTAACAAACATAGGCATTGGTGGGGCGCTGGTAGCTCACATCTGTAATCCTAGCTACTCAGGCTGAGACTTAAGGATCATGGTTCAAAGCCAGCCTGGGCAGGAAAGTCTGTGAGACTCTTTTTTTTTTTTTTGCGGGGGGAGGGCCCGGTCATGGGGCCTGAACTCTGGACTTGGGCACTGTCCCTCAGCTCTTCAGCTCAAGGCTAGCGCTCTACCACTTGAGCCACAGCACCACTTCTGGCTTTTTTCTTTTTACTTATGTGATGCTGAGGAATCGAACCCAGGGCCTCATGCATGCAAGGCAAGCACTCTACCACTGAGCCACCTTCCCAGCCCCTCTGTGAGACTCTTATCTCCAGTAAACCACCAGAAAACCGGAAGTGGCACTGTGGCTTAAGTGGTAGAGCACTAGCTTTGAGCTGAAGAGCTCCGGGGTAGTGCCCAGGCCCAGAATTCAAGCCCCAAGACCAACCAAAAAAAAAGCATTGCTTAGCCAATCAAGTACTTAGTTTCTGTGAGAATAAATGAAGGGGTCAGTCTGATTAAAGTATGGTATACACTTATATGAAATACCCTGGCAAGACCTCTTTGAAAGTTTAGCAGTACTTAAGAAATAAATAGCAAATGGGCTGGCAAGTTGGCTCAGTGGTAGAGCGCTTGCCTTGCATGCCTGAGGCCCTGGGTTCGATTCCTCAGCACCACATAAACAAAAAGAAAAAAAGCCGGAAGTGGCGCTGTGGCTCAAGTGGTAGAGTGCTAGCCTTGAGCTGAAGAACTGAGGGACAGCGCCCAGGCCAGAGTTCAGGCCCCACGACTGGACCCAAAAAAAAAAAAGAAAGAAATAGCAAGAGTTTACGACAGTCCCTGTCTGGGGCATGGGTACTAATTAGAGGAGGTAGGGTGAATGGCCAGGGTGGAGGGTGAATATGGTTAAAATGTTTTACTCCATGTGTACACTGACACAGTGAAGCCTGTTGAGATTGGTGTAGAAAGCAGGAAGCAGGTAAAGGAAGAGCTAGAGGGAGTGAGTCTAATCAGGTTTCATTGCATACATATATAGAAAGGGTAAAATAAAAGATCCTGGTAAGCCAGGCGCTGGTGACTCAAGCCTGTAATCCTAGCTACTCAGGAGGCTGAGATCTGAGGATCATGGTTCAAAGCCAGCCTGGGCAGGAAAGTCCGTGAGACTCTTATCTCCAGTTAACCACTTAGAAAACCGGAAATGGTGCTGTAGCTCAAGTGTTAGAGCGCTTGTCTTGAGCTGAAGAGCACAGAAACAGCACCCAAGCCCAGAGTTCAAGTCCCACGACCCTCCAAAAAAAAAATCCTGAGTAACTAATTGATGCAAAATAAAAAATGGGGGCGGGGAGAAAACAAAATGTTCACTGCTGATTACTGGAATGTTTTGTGATTAATAGATAATCCCCAAGTGCCTTTATTGATGTTAAAAAAATCGATAGTGTTTTGGCCCAATTGGGTTGTCTGTTGCCCTTTGTTTTAGGCACTCCCCTGATTGGTTCTATTAGGTTTTAATCAGAACCATCTTGTGAAACATTTTGGATTCAACTTAGAGTTTAAAACAAACACAGCTCTTCAAGAACACAGATGAAACCCAAAACGGATCGGAAAGTAAACAAGAAATAATGAGTAGCTTTCTGGACAGGATATTGACAGGGGAGAGGAACAGAGAAAAACTATGAAAGCAAGACCTTCAGAGGCACCCAGAGAGGGTATCAGGCAGCCAGTTGACTAGTACTACATCAGAATTGGTGGCGGGGGTCTTCCTTCTAATCAACCTGCTGATTAATTGATCAATTATGGAGTTCAGGTCAATGATTATTAGTAGTGTCACCCATTCTGGACATTGTCGTATGGGCACAGGCAATTCACTGTATACCAAAGATACCCTCAACAACTGACTGTAGCTTCCCCAACCCTGTCCTCTTCCTGCCCTTTCCTCACACCTTCTGAGAGTTGTCTTGGCTCCCACTAGTGCGTTTGTACGTCAGAGTGTGCAAGGTGACAAGCATCAGGATGTGTTGGTGATGTAGAACCACCAGGAATACCACTCCTGTTGTGCCCTAGACATTCCAGACGCCTGGCCCCAGCTTGGAAAACATTCGGACTGAATTGCTGAATGCTTCCTCCAGCTGTCACTCCTCAATCTACTGATCTGATAAAGGAAATGCACGTGCATGCTAACATGGACACAGAGCATAGAAAAGCTGCAGAAGCAAATGCTCTCCAGCCCTGGCCTCTGGGCCCTCTCTTGTCAGAGGCTGCTTGTTTTTCTGTTTTTCCTGTACCTTTGCAGAGCTGTCCAGTGTTCCTTGCTGCTTACATGTGAAAAGTTACATATAACTGTCTACCTTTATCCCAAGCTAACTACCTGTATTTACTTCCCCACCCCCCATTTAGATTTTGACTTCTCTCAGATTTGGACCAACAACTGTGAGCAGAATCGGTCGGAGACGGTCCCTGCTGACTGCACCGGCTGTGCTCACCAGTTGCCCCTCAAGGTGGTACTTGTGGAAGATGTCCCGAAGAACTTTGATGGCCTCCATCCTCTGGTTATCAAGGTGAGCAGAGGCCTGCTTCTCTCCAGGCTGGCTCCCATTCCAGGGCTGGATCAAGACCCCCAAAATTTACTGTCATAAACTTGTTCTTGTTTCCCTTCCTCCTTGCCAAGACGGGCCAGCCTGTGATGTCTGAGGAGATGCAGCACTTCCTGTGCCAGTACCCCGAGGCGACAGAAGGCTTCACGGAAGGGGTTTTCGCCAAGTGGTGGCGTTGTTTTCCTGAGCGGTGGTTCCCATTCCCTTACCCATGGTGAGTATGAACACGCTAAGCTTGTGTGTAGGAAAGGCGTAGGCTACGTGTCCAAGCAGCAAGAGCCACCAATTCCCTTTGGTGAGGCACCTACCAGCACCCAGTAGGCATCTGCTAGCTTCCAGTTATGAGAGAAGAGCTCACAGATGAAGCAGCTGCCCTCCAGCAAGACAAGGAAGGCCCGCTTCCATGCAGAATCCTTTCAGAGGACTAAAATTGCTTTTTCAGATATTTTGTTGGATTTTTTTTCTTTTTGGTCGGTTGTGGGGCTTGAATTCTGGGCCTGAGCGTTGTCTCAGCTCTTCAGCTCAAGGCGAGCGCTCTACCACTTGAGCTACAGTGCCACTTCCAGTTTTTCTGGTGGTTTATTGGAGATAGGAGTCTCACGGTCTCTCCTGCCCCGGCTGGCTTTGAACTGCGATCCTCAGATATCAGCCTCCTGAGTAGCTAGGATTACAGGCGTGAGCCACCGGCGCCCGGCTTGTTGGATATTTTTTTTAAGGCTTCCACCTTTCATTCTTCCTTTTATTTGTTCGTTTGTTCATTCTTTTGTGCTGGTCCCGGGGCTTGAACTCGGGGCCTAGGTGCTGTCCTTGAGCTTTTTTGCTCACCGCTAGTGTTCTGTCACTTGAGTTCCACTTCTGGCTTTTTGGTTAATTGGAGATAAGAGTCTCACAGACTTTCCTTCCCAGGCTGGCTTCCAACTATCATCCTAAGATCTCAGCCTCCTTGAGTAGCTACAATTATGGGCATGAGCCACTGGCGCCTGGGCTCCTCCACCTTTCTTAAAACTTGCCATTTATTTCTGTGATAGAATGCTTAGTTTAATAAGTTAAGTGGGCTCCCTTGCCCCATCTGCTCCCAACAGAGGATTATGCTTTTTATCCCCTCCACCTTTCTTCTCTCCTCCCTTCCCTTTCCTTGCCCTTTAGCCTCTTTTCCAAGACAGATCAAGTAGATTGTTTCTTGCCCTTATATGTTGTTTCAGCTGGATTTTATAAACAATCCACCCGCGCATACAAATGGTGGCAGTAGAGTACATCTGTATCTGTGTATGTGTGCGCATTTATCACCCGTTGACTGCACACACTGTTCTTTGTGGACCTAATACTTAGGACATTATACTGCTGTTTTGTTCTTTTCGCTCCTCTGTGTTCCCCACCCTGCTTGGCTCTGTTTGTCCTGCAGAAAGGCTGGCTGACCCCAAATAGTGTCTTTTTCTCTGCTCAAACTTTACAGGAGAAGACCTCTGAACAGATCACAAATTTTACACGAACTTTTTCCTGTTTTTAACCATCTGCCGTTTCCAAAAGATGCCTCCTTAAAAAAGTGCTTCCGTCTCCACCCAGAGCCTGTTGTGGGAAGTAAGGTAGGACATTTTTTTAAGAGGACCTGGATCTAGGATTTTCCTCATTTGGGACCTGGACTGATGTTATAGTCAAATCCTTCCCTGCACATCAATTTAGGAAGTGGGCAGAGCAGTGCCCACAGTCTGAAGTTCTCCCCTCCTGCTGGTAACCAGGAGACTTGGTGCCAGGTTACGGAAGCAGTTTCCCAGAAAGTCTCCTTACCATACCAGATCTGTTTCCTGTCCTGTCCGTAACACCTGGGGCAAGCTACTTTTCTGTATTCAAGGGAGTGGAATCTTAAAAGGTGAAGGGACTTGAATAGGCAGTTAGCCTGACTTCTCCATCTCAAATTAAAAAGTAGATGAGGGGTCTGGGAAGGTGGCTCAGTGGTAGAGTGCTTGCCTTGCATGCATGAGGCTCTGGGTTCAATTCCTCAGCACCACATAAGCAAAAAGAAAAAAGCCAGAAGTGGCGCTGTGGCTCAAGTGGCAGAGCGTTAGCCTTGAGCTGAAGAGTTGACGGACAGCATCCAAGCCTAGAGTTCAGGCCCCACGACCGTACCCAAAATAAATAAATAAATAAAATAAAAAGTAGATGAGCCCTAATAAATAGTACGTAACTGAATAGTCCAACTTCTTCATTCTTTTTTTTGGCCAGTCCTGGGGCTTGACCTCAAGGCCTGAGCACTTTCCCTGAGTCTCCCTGTGCTCAAGGCTAGCACCCTACCAATTGAGCCACAGTGACACTTCCAGCTTTATGTGTTCATATGGTATTGAGTTTATATGGTATTGAATCAAACTCAGGGTCAGGGCTTCATACATGGTAGGCAAGCACTCTAAGCCACTAAGGCACATTCCTAGCCTAACTTTTTCATTCTTTAAAATATAATTTTAGCCGGGCGCTGGTGGCTCATACCTGTAATCCTAGCTACTCAGGAAGCTGAGATCTGAGAATCACAGTTCAAAGCCAGCCAAGCAGGAAAGTCTGTGAGACTCCTATCTCCAATTAACCATGAGAAAAATAGAAGTGGAACTCTCTATGGCTCTAACTAGTAGTGCTAGACTTGAGCAAAAAAGCTCAGGGACAGCCCCCTGGGCCTTGAGTTCAAGCCCCACAACCAACCAACAACAACAACAACAAAAATATTTATATATATATTATATGTTTATATTATTAAGGTGTACAGAGGGGTTACCATTTCATAAGTCAGGTAATGAATACATTTCTTTTTTGAACAATGTCACCCCTTCCTTCGCTTTCCTCCAGATTGACTCCTCATTTTGTACATAGGGAAATATAACCCTAGAGAGACGAAATTATTTCCCCAAGGACACAGAGTAGGGCTAATAGGAATCCCCAGCCCCGCTTCAGGTGCAGGGCTTGCAAGTCAAGGTTTGCAGGCGTAGAAGACTTGCTGGGCACAGAGGAGGCAGGCAGCCTGGCTGAGGTACAAAGACTCACTGGTCCCTGTCACTGGTTGCAGGCCAGTAGACTTGGAGAAGCTGTTCTGTATTTGCTTTTTTATTGTTTCGTTTTTTTCTCTCATTGTTTTGCTCATTTCTGTAATTTTTTTGCGGTGGGGGGGGGGGGCGGTGTCCAGTCATGGGGCCTGAACTCTGGGCCTGGGCACTGACCCTCAGCTCTTCAGCTCAAGTCTAGCGCTCTACCACTTGAGCCACAGCGCCACTTCCGGCTTTTTTCTTTTGCTTATGTGGTGCTGAGGAATTGAACCCAGGGCCTCATGCTTGCAAGGCAAGTGCTCTACCACTGAGCCAACTTCCCAGCCCTGGTTCTCATTTCTGAGGAAGATTTTTGAACCTTGACTGGTTTGAAAGAATTGGATGAATTTCTTTTGTACAAAAAAAAAAATTGAATTTCCCAATCTGTGATCCTCTACCAACTCTGGGTTGTGTCTTCAACCTCCTGATGCTGTTATTTGGCTCCAAATTTGCTGAATCGTGTTGTAGGAATTCAAAAGCCTATAAAAACAATCACTTTGTCTAGGAGTAAGATCTCCTGTCTGCCAACAGTCGGGAGGTGCTGGGCTCTGGCTGTGTCTGGCTAGAACTCAGGGCCCCAATAGGATTTCATCTTCATAATTATGATATAATTCTGGGCGAGGGCCTTCATCTTTATCTTAGTTTTCCCACATGAATATTGAAGTTAATGTCCCCAGCCTACTTAACACCAAGGAACCAAGCCAAAGGAGTGAACGCAGTTACCGAAGTGCTTATCAAAGTCATCTTGTTATGGTTCTGAAGGATGTTTGGAGAAGGGGAGTGGCCCCAAAGACACAATCCTGAGAGTCTGGTTTCTGAGAGCAGCTGTCTCCCCACCCTGGCCCATGCTCTCCTTTCTCCACCCTGCTGTCTATCCACCGCCCCATCGTTAGGCCTTAGCATCAAGTGTGTGGGCCCAGCACCACGAGGCGGCCTAGTAGCAGAAGACAAGCAGTGGGGCTTCTATCATTAAACGGCACTGGGGGAAGAGCCCCAGTGTTGCCAAGGGCTGCCCTGAAATTGTCTCTGTCTTTGCCCCCTGGGTGGGAAAGCATGACCCTGTTCCCCTCTGGCCTAAAAAAGGGGACAGAGCACTTGGTCTTGGTCTTCTGGGGTTTTTTTACAGGACTGTGCCATCAAGGCTTCTGCCAGTCTTAGTATCCGTCAGCTGCAGGCTGGCTCCATGGACTAGGTCACCTCCTTTCACCATGGTAACCAGTGAAATGACTCTTGGTATTGCCAGAATCATGGCCAGTGTTCGGCACGGGGGAAGATGAAGCCAAAACCTAAGTCTTGAAAGACCTAGAGTGGAGAAAAAAAGATGAACTCAGCCCAGGTAGTCGAGACGTGGGACCTCTGCTTTGTAGCGCCAGGGCCTCTTGAGTCAAGAGCCAGGAGGTGATGGAGGAGAGAGGAGTGGAGGGGAAGGAGGCCCTAGGGGTTTTCTTGCATGGTGGATCTGGGAAGAAGGCCTGAGCAAGGCCCCTCTCTCCCTTTGTCCCTGCTCCCTGCTCCTGACGGCATTTGCTTGTGTGCACATTCTGCTTGTCCTTTTTTTTTTTTTTTGGGTTCAGTCGTGGGGCCTGAACTCTGGGCCTGGGCGCTGTCCCTCAGCTCTTCAGCTCAAGGCTAGTGCTCTACCACTTGAGCCACAGCGCCACTTCCGGCTTTTTTCTTTTTGCTTATGTGGTGCTGAGGAATCGAACCCAGGGCCTCAGGCATGCAAGGCAAGCACTCTACCACTGAGCCACCCTCCCAGCCCCTGCTTGTCCTTTTTGACCTCAGCATCAGAGGCCAAGCCTACTGTGACTGGTTTGCATTAGTAAGATGGTATAGATATGCCAGGGTGTAAACTTGAGCTTGCTGCCACATAACAAATGATATTCCAGGGAGAGTGCTCATCAGGTATGCAAACCATCTGTTTATCTAAATTCTGGGTCAAACCAGATCCTGGGAAGATTATATACTTAAATCACAGGTGTTGGCCTCTACTAAGACTTAGCACTTGGTGAAATTCGGGGAGAGGGATAGCTGAGGGTAGAACAGGTATATTCCCCAGAAGATGAGGAAATTGCAGTGGAGTTCCTGTTGGCCGGCTTGAAATAGTTGCGGATGATGAAGTTCATCAGTATCTGCTCTTGGGTTTTCACTGATGAAGCTGCCCAGTAAATGACCGTCTCTTTAGAGGAATACATGGAAGAAACAGATTTTTTTACCCTAGTCAGTATCGGGAGATGCCATGTTTAGGAGAAACTTGTTTGTTATATCTTTTGGGCCTTATTATGAATTTTGTTATTGGTTCAGTTTTTCTTTGTTGAGACTGGGAGGAAATTGGCGCTGTGTGAGGATTGTTGTATACTAATGGCCCAAGTTTTACTTCTGTTTTCTTTTCCTTCCTTCCCCTCGTTCTTTCTTCCAGATGCATAAGGTGCATGACTTATTTACTCTTGGCAGCGGAGAGGCCATGTTGCAGCTCATCCCTCCCTTCCAGTGTCGAAGACACTGTCAGACCGTGGCCATGCCCATAGAGTCCGGGGACATTGGTATGTAGGCTCCCTGGAGGGCAGGGTCAGCCGAGGTCTCCCTCTTGTTTTTAACTTGGGAAATATTCTTTTGTGTGTGTGTGTGTATGGGTGCTGGTCCTGGGGCTTGAACTCAGAGCCTGGGCACTGTCCCTGAGTTTCTTTTGCTCAAAGCTAGCACTCTACCACTTGAGCCACAGCGCTACTTCTGGCTTTTTCTGTTTATGTGGTACTGAGAAATCGAACTCAGGGCTTCATGCATGCTTGGCAAGCACTCTACCACTGAGACACCTTCCCAGCCTTTAACTAGGGAAATATTCTTTTTTTTTTTTTTGTCGGTGGTGGGGCTTGAACTCTGGGCCTGGGCGCTGTCCCTCAGCTCTTCAGCTCAAGGCAAGCACTCTACCGCTTGAGCCACAGCACAACTTCTGGTTTTCTAGTGGTTTTTATTGGAGATAAGAGTCTCACGGACTTTCCTGCCCAGGTTGGCTTTGAACCGTGATCCTCAGATCTCAGCCTCCTGAGTAGCTAGGATTACAGGGTTGAGCCACTGGCGCCCTAGCTACTCTAGAAGCTGAGATCCAGAGGACTGTAGTTCAAAGCCAACCCTGGCAAAAAAAATTCTGTGAGACACCATCTTTAGCTAGCCAGCAAAATGCCAGCAATGTGAGGTATGGCTCAAATGGTAGAGCACCAGCCTTGAGTGAAAAGCCATGTAAGAGCTCAAGGCCCCGAGTTCAAGCCCCAGTTACTGCAACAACAACAAAAGGGTTTTGCAGATAAAAGAGTACAAAGCCTTATGTAGGGGGAAGGGTTGCACAGGGAAGGGTTCCCTCCCATGGGGCTCCCACAACCAGGTCACAGCCTCACACAGTGACTCACCCCTGACTCGAGCTCCATGTTTTTCCGGCTGAAAATCAGCTTGGCCCTCATTTCTCAAAAGATGACCCCAGAGGGCAGCAGATTTGCATTAACACTGTCAGTTGCAATCACTTGGACAGCATGCTCCTGGCAGAAGCAAGCATACCTGTAGCGTCACCACTGGCCACTCTGTTTTCTGCTCCACCACCCAGGTGAGGCCTCCATGGGGCCCATTCAGAAGACCCCAGATTCCTCCAATCTTCTCACCTCATTTAGGGGTGTGGAACAGACTGCAAACTGTGCTAAGTTTTGTTTTGTTTTTGTTTTTGTTTTTTGTCAGTTGTGGGGCTTGAACTCCGGGCCTGGATGCTGTCCCTGAGCCTCTTTGTATTCAAGGCTAGCACTCTTACCACTTGAGCCACAGCACCACTTCTGGTTTCTGAGCCAGTAACTGGAGATAAGAATCTCATGGGGACTTGCTGCCCTGGCTGGCTTCAAACTGCGATCTTCAGATTTCAGCCTCCTGAGTAGCTAGGATTACAGGCATGAGCCACTGGTGCCCAGCTGTGCTAAATATTAATCCAAGTTATATAACCTTGATTTCAATTCAGAAATGGAAAATAAAAACAATGTAACAATCAAGTATTAACTAATAATGGAGCACAGCTGGCTGGCCCTTAGGAAACTCCTATAAAAAAGAAAATTCTTGAGTCAAAATCGTGCTGAACTGCTTGCCTGCAATGGAGTGACCCTTACTCTAAGGATGACCACTGCAGAAGTCTACGCTTGTGTTGGGGTTTAGAGCTTATGGTTGAGCTGCCTAGTAGTTTAGACAACTGTAGAAACACACATGACTTATTCACATCCCAGATTCCCCACTCCCACACACATTCAGAATGGCATCTGTAGATTTAAAAAGAATTCAAAGCTGTTGGGCAGTGATTGAAGAAAACTCTTGAGTATCAAACTGCATAGACCTCAGTACCCTCAAATGTGATTGGCTGGTGTATTGACCAGAAAGAAAGGAGTCCTATGGTTGGTGGCATCTTAAACGGGCCAGCCATGACAGGCATAGAGAAGGGATGGAGGGCCGAAGAGGAGAGGAGCACAGGCCTGGGAAGATGGAGGAGAGAGCAGTGGGCACCCAAAGCCCTCACAGGATCAAAAGTAATTCAAGGGGGCTGGGAAGGTGGCTCAGTGGTAGAGCGCTTGCCTTGCATGCGTGAGGCCCTGGGTTCAATCCCTCAGCACCACATAAGCAGAAAAAGCCAGAAGTGGCACTGAGTCTCAAGTGGTAAAACACTAGCCTTGAGCTGAAGAGCTGAGGGACAGCGCCCAGGTCCAGAGTTCAAGTCCCACAACCGGACCCAAAAAAAGGTAATTCAAGAAGAAGAGAGGGATTAGACTTAGACCCTGACGGTGAAGAATAGCTCAGTGGCTCAGGCAGTGCCAGTGCCAGTCCTTCCGGGTCCTTAGAAGGCACTGTAGCAAGCCAGTTCTGTGACAAGGTACTCAGGCCCAGTGGAGGGGGGAGGGAGGGATTACAGATCACCAGAAAAACTTAGACTGCCATGTTTTTTTTTTTGTTTTGTTTTGTTTTTTTTTTTGGGGGGGGTTTGGTCATGGGGCCTGAACTCTGGGCCTGGGCGCTGTCCCTCAGCTCTTCAGCTCAAGGCTAGCGCTCTACCACTTGAGCCACAGCGCCACTTCCGGCTTTTTTCTTTTTGCTTATGTGGTGCTGAGGAATTGAACCCAGGACCTCAGGCATGCAAGGCAAGCGCTCTACCACTGAGCCACCTTTCCAGCCCCTAGACTGCCATGTTTTTAAGGATGACACAGGTCCATTACAGCATCTGCTGTCACTATACTGAACAGGGACCTGCTTTCGGTGACCTTGAACCACCAAGTAAAGGTTGAATGCTGTTTGCTGCTCTTGGTGTAAAGATGGATGAGGAAGCCAGGCATGGTGGCCTGAGCCTGTCTGTGATCCTAACTACTTGGGAGGTTTGAAGCCAGTTGGGAGTGGGTGATTTACAAGGCTCCATCTCAACCAAAGGCAGGGCACAGTGGTGTATGCCTGTTGTTCCAGCCACAAGGAAACACAATGTTTCATGTGCCTGTCATCCCAAAGACCCCAGGAAAGCCCAATAGGAGGATGGTAGTCTAGATTGATTGAGCAAAAAGCAAGACCCTACCTTGAAAACAACTGGCATTAAAAGAGGCTGGATGGGGCTGGGAAGGTGGCTCAGTGGTAGAGTGCTTGCCTTGCATGCATGAGGCTCCGGGTTTGATTTCTCAGGACCACATAAACAGAAACCACCGGAATTGGTATTATGGCTCAAGTGGTAGAGTGCTAGCCTTGAGCAAAAAGAGGCTAAAGGACAGTGCCCAGGCCAAGTTCAAGCCCAGGACTGGCAAAAAAAGAGGCTGGAGATGTGGCTTTAGTAATAGAGCACCTGCCTAGCAAGATATAGGCCCTGAGTTCAGTCCCACCTGAGTTCAATCCCAGTATTACAAATTAAAAAAAAAAAAAAAAAGTGGGTGGGGCCAACTCTACAAATTTTTCACTAAGAGATTTTTTTTTCCAGTCTTGAGATTTAAACTCGGGCCCTGAGCCTCTCTGTGCTTATGGCTAGCACTATCACTTGAGCCACAGTACCATGGCTTTTTCTGAGTAGTTTATTAGAGATAAGAGTCTCACAGACTTTCCTTCCTGAGTTAGCTTTGAACCCCGATCCTCAGATCTCAGTCTCCTGAGTATCTAGAATGACAGGCCTGAGCCACCGGTGCCCGGCTGAGATTTTTTTTTTTTTAACAACTATGGCTGTGTTGTGGTTAAAAGAAAGCCTCGCCGGGTGTCGGTGGCTCACGCCTGTCATCCCAGATACTAAGGGGACGGAGATCTGAGGATCCTGATTCAAAGCCAGCACGGGCAGGAACATCCATGAGACCCTTATCTCCAATGAACCACCAGAAAACCAGAAGTGGCGCTGTGGCTCAAGTGGTAGAGCACTAGCCTTGAGCTGAAGAGCTCAGGGACAGCGCCCAAGGCCAGAGTTCAAAAAAAAAAAAAAAATAAGCTTGAGGTCATGAGATCAAACCAGGCATGGCAGTGCACACCTGTAATCCCAACACTCAAGGTGGCAGAGGCAAGAGGATCCCAAGTTTGAGGCCCGTCTGGGCTACATAGGCCCTATTTTGAAAGACATGTGAGCATGCACGCATGCATGTGTGCTCACGTACACACACACACAAAGCTGGAGATCAGGCTGAGAACTGGTAGCCAGCAGTGCCTTCCTGGGTATCTGGCCTTTGAGATCTGTAGCATGTGATGGAGCTGCTGGGGGTGGGGGGCATTTGGGTTCAGAGTGGAGCCTGCTGGACCTGTTGGATGTCCGGTTAGACAGCACTGTCATAAGGAGGGATTCTTACACTGTGAAGAGCGGAGACATCCCCACAGCACGATTTGCCTACGGGTCTGTGGTGTCCCAGGGCTCTGCCTGTCCTGCCCTGCTCCTCACCTGCTTCCCATTGCTGTTTCCTCTCAAGGCTACGCCAGCGCCCCACACTGGAAGGCCTACATTGTAGCCAGAGGGACGCAGCCTTTGGTCATCTGTGATGGAACCACTCTCTCAGCACCATAGGAAACAGAACTGTAGGAGCAGCTTAGCGTGCTGACCACCAGGTTGAAAGGGAAGAAATGAAAAGGAAGACCGAGCCACGTTCCAGGGGCTGGTTCCTCAGCTCCCGCCCTTGGCATGCATGTGCCCGCCAGCTGCTCCTCCCCCAGATGGCTCAAGAAGGAGCCTGGCTGCATCACTGGGGCTCTGCCAGCATCTGTCTGGGGCTCATCTAGCCTCTGGATGCTGTGGCCTGAGTTTGCCCCACTGGCAGGAAATCTACGCGGCGCCCTCCTCCACTGGGAAGGCGGTGGAGGTGGCGGCCGGTGGATCCTGGCATACAGCTGCCCCTTTGCAAATGGACCTGATCTTTTCTGTCTGCCCCGTACCCCGATGGAAATCCATGGCCAAGGAAGTCACAGCACTTTGCCAAGCAGAGTGGAATTGAGAACAGAAGATCAAATAACTTGAATTGCAGTTAGATATGTGAGGCCCTGGGTTCCAGCACTGCAAAGTGCAAACCCAAAGTTTACCAAACCCTCCTTCCTAGCGTCCCAGGCTGGAGTGTGAGTATAATGTTAATATAATTCCGAAGCACACACTTCTCTCCAGGTTTGTAACACCCCAGCTCTGCCCCCATCTAAATGTGTTCCCAGAACCTGGGCTGGGCCGGAGCCCCCACTGCTCAGGCAGCAGCCCTCGTCCGCCCCTCACCTACTTTGTCTTCAGAGGGAGGCGAGCTCGTGCTGGCTGGGGGAGAGGGCCCTGCCTGGGTTGGATCACAGGCCTGACTGTACGGGAGGCTGTCTCGCAGGTGTGTGCAAGCTGCTGTCGTAATGTGGCTGGCAGAAGAGCTTCAGACCCAGCAGGGCTGTGTCACTCACCATAATTGGTGATCCTCCGTCCTCAAAAGGCTTCCCCTTTGTCCTGGGGGACAGAGTAAGCTGTTATTTTTGTAGTGACATAAAGCTGTGCTCCGATTGGCTGGCTCTCTCTGCTCATTGTTTGCCCCCAGTGCAGTGGGCATGTGTAATGAATCCACATGCTAACTATTCAAGTCTCCCACCCTTACTAGTCTTACTAGTCCCACCCTTACTGCTAGTGGCCATCCGTGGCCACTGGTCACGTCTCCTAAAGAGAAAACAAGCCACTCTGGCCTCTGCAGCAGAAATCACAAGGAGAGAGAAAGAGTGCGTGTGTGTGTGTGTGTGTGTGTGTGTGTGTGTGTGTGTGTGTGTGAAGCCACTGGTGACAGAGGGCGCTGTGACCCTTGTGTGTCCCTCTTCCCAGCCCTCTTTCCCTAGGTATCTTGTGGGGGCCATTGGGCCCTAAATGGCCCGTGTGTGGGTTTGTAAAGGACAGCAGAGGTCACTGCTCGGAGCAGAAACACTCAGAGCCTCCTCTGTGGGCTTAAATGAAACTCAGCTGATTGTACCTGAGGGAATTTTTCCTTAAAAGAACCAGCCCCTTGTGTGGCCGAGTAGGGAAAAATAAAACCTTTGTACATATAAAAGTCATGCCGCTAAGCACTCCTGCTTTGAGGTCTTAAGTCAGAGGATCACTTCGAGGCCAGCCTTGTGCAAAGGCTCAGAACATCTGTAGCGTTCCCCCGGCACACAGGCAGGTCAGCAATCAGATTCCAGAGCCCTGCAGAGCTGGCTTCTCATACATCCCATGCAGGAACAGAAGAGACTAAGCTGGGGCAAAGCTGCTGTTCTGAGGACCGAGCTCTGCTTGGGTTTTGGTGAACTACCTTGTGTCCTCCCATTTTACTTCTGCCTTGGACATTTTACATATCCACATAATAGTCATGAACATGAGGAAACCTTCACATATATGAGCCTTGGGAGGGTCTAGCTGAAGCTTTGTATAGATTCTATTCATGAATGCAGACTTGTGTTGAAAGAGATTCTCAGCTGGGCTTTGGTGGCTCATGCCTGTAATCCCAGTTACTCAGGAAGCCGAGATCTGAGGATCACTGTTAAAATCCAGCCTGGGCAGGAGAGTCCGTGAGACTCAAACGGAAGTGGCACTGTGGCTCAAGTGGTAGAGCACTAGCCTTGAGCTGAAGAGCCGAGGGACAGCACCCAGGCCCAGAGTTCAAGCCCCATGACTGACCAATTAAAAAAAAAAAAAGATTCTCCCTGGAGAGGGTTTTCTGCTCTTAATTACTGAAGTCTAGAAGTAACACAGTCTTTTCTCATGGTGGTTCTGATGGGCAGAATCTCCTATCAGTCTTGTAGCAATGGCCAAGGCCTGCCAGCAACTTTCCTTATTGTACTTGGCCTTTGTGTCAGGAGAGAGCTAGCACTTGATCAGTAGACAGAAGGAGCCAAAGGCCTGTACACCCGGGAAAGGAAAGAGGTGTTGGTGCTGAGGACACAGTGATAGAGGTATTGCAGGACAGCCTAACCAGCCACTGCCAGCAAGCCACAGGGACACAGTGATAGAGGTATTGCAGGACCACCTAACCAGCCACTGCCAGCAAGCCACAGGGACCCACTCCCAAGCTGGTAAAGCGGTGACCAGGAGGTGGCATGGTGGTGGACCACATGTGGCTTGGGCCCACCTTGAGGCCACCGGCAGACAATCGCGTCTTCAGATGTGCTCCTGGGGAGGCAGGCTGCTCCGCTCCGGCGTCCGCTGGAGCAGGTGTGTGCAAGTGTCGGATGTGTGACACAGCTGTCCTGCATGTGGAAAGCAGAGTTCGTCCTCACCCCACACTCAATCTCAGTAGGAAAGGAAGGCCCATGGTAGTACGGCTTTATGAGAGCAGACATGCACCTAAGCCGTCAGTGCAATGGGCATGCTCAGGCTGTCTCAGAGAAATGAATGGTAAGTTCACCCCAGACCGCTTTAGCTTCCAGAGGCCCCCATAGGTGGTTCCCCTCCCCCCACGTTCCCCCGTAGATAGGTATCACTAGGAAGCTGAGGTGTAGAGCAAGAAACTAGAGTTGGGAGGTAAGCAGGCCGTGGTACCTGGCCCAGGAGCAGAACCATGGGTGCCATTGTGTGTGGGGGGGGAGTAGCACCCCAATGGGGTGGGAGAACCAGGCAGGAGGGTCCACAAGCCGGGGACTTTGCAGGACTTGTTTTCAAGACTCTGGACAGAAATGGAGAGGAATTTTAGCCATATGATTTTCATCCAAGTCCTCCCACTGTCCCCTCCCCGTCGGAAGGCGCGATGAGTGTGAGTGGAGCTGCGCACCACTGTGTCCCCTCCGCTTTCCCGTCACCACGGTTCCAGATGTGGGCCAGGGAGGGGCTCTGCCCAATTCCAGTGGTGGGTCCCCTTGGAGTTACATCACTTGTTTTTCACTTCTCAAGTTTTCTGTTCCCTTCTTCCAAAAATCTAGCAGAGGCTTCTCCGTGTAGGGGCAATTATTTTAAAATCAAATCACAAATTCCTTCAACCACAGGTGCTGACCTCAGTCATTTTAATACCGTCTGGAATGAGTTAGCTCATTCCCCAGTCACTTCCATGATGAATGTGCAAATCCTAAAAGCTTCTTGGCCAGAGGGGCAGCTGGGCTGTAGGATCTGGGAAGGGACCGCTGCAGTTCTGTGTGCGTGGAGGGTTGGTTTTGTCTCCCTCTGGGGAGGCCCCTGGGGGCCAAGGGAGATGTGTGTGTGTGTGTGTGTGTGTGTGTGTGTGTGTGTGTGTGTGTGTGTGTTGTGAGGCTTGAACTCAGGGCCTGGGTGCTGTCCCTGAGCTCTTTCATGCAAGGCTAGCGCTCCACCACTTTGAGCCACAGCTCCACTTCCAGTTCATTGGAGATAAGAGTCTCACAATTTTCCTGCCTGGGCTGGCTTTGGACGGTGATCCTCAGATCTCAGCCTCCTGAGTAGCTAGGATGACAGGCGGGAGCCACCGGCACCTGGCTGTGTTTTAGACTTAAACTCCTGTGGTTGTGGTGGAGCACACATTGCACAAAAACTGGGAGAGGGAAGAGACAGGCTGAGATGTGTTTCCACCATGTCCTTCAGGCCAAGATGGTGCCTGGGTTTGGGACTTCAGCCAATGTGGGTCAGGTGGGGAGATGAGGAAGGGGAGGGCACCCTCGGACACAACCCTGAAGCCGACAAAAAAGGCGAACTCTGGGAACCAGAATGTGTCTAGTTCCCAGCAGCCTTGCATTCCTGTCCTCCTCACTCCAGACTCCAGCCCGCCGCAGCTTCTTCCACCAAAGCACATTAGCATGATGGACAGACGCTCTCCCGGGCGCTGTGTGGCGTAGGTGCTGGCCTGCGGGGGAAACCCTCTGGCCAGCTTGTGTGCTGTCCAGGCCCCTCTGTGTCTGGAGTCCCTGCCCTGCATAATTTAAGCATTAGAACGAACTCCATCTGTCATTTCCCCCTCTCTGGAGACTGGGAAATGTCCAGCCTTTTTTTTTTCCAGACAAAGGACTGTTACATAACCACAGAGGCCTGGGTCTGCGGTGGGGCTGGGCGGAGCCCCCCCTGCCTTCAGCAGCGCCTGTCAGTCCGTCCACAGCTGCCAGCACCACACAGAGGATGGAAGCCTGCTAAGATGCGCTTGAGTTTCAAGCAGAACTTGGGGAGCTGCACATGTGCTGGACTAGGCGGGTGTGTTTACTCACAGTGCAGCCAGCTACAGCGCTGTGAACACTAAAGACAAACGCTGGACTCTCCATGAGGATTGGTGGCAGGACCCACGGATCGCTGAGCTCCAGAGGGCCCGTCTCATCACGGGCAGCTCTCCTCCCCACTTCCCTCCTTCTCTCCTGTGGAACAGCCACAGAAGCCCACAGTAAGGGAAGGAAAGACTAGAGAGATAAGGGCAAGGCAGGGGCTCAGCTCCTCCCTGCCATTAATGAGCCGGAGCCTGGGCCAGGGCAGAGGAAGCAGGCTGGGTCATGTCCTGAGTGGAAGGACCACAAGGTCTGGGTCAGCGGGGGGAGCAGCCTCTTGCCCAGCTGTACAGAATGACCACAGTAACTCAGTGTGCTGCAAACGTGCAAGGCGTTTGCCAGGCAGAGAATGTGTGTTCATGGTTTACACCGCGTGAGTTTTTACTTTAAAAAAATGTATTACAAAGGTGATGTACAGAGGGGTTACAATCACGCAGGCAGGAAAAGAGTTCATTTCTGTTTCGTACAATGTCACCTGAAGGTTTTTACTTGCTGCAATTAGAAGTGCTCATGTTGGTTGCTAAGAACTTCCCTGCTCTGGGTGTCATTTGCTCTTCCATTTTCTCCTTTCCATGTGTGTGTGTGTGGGGGGGGGGTTATAGGGTTTGAACTCAGGGGCCTGGGCCTGGCCACCATCTCTGAGCTTTTGCACTCCAGGCTAAGTCTACCACTCTGAGCCACAGCACCACTTCTGGTTTTCTGGTGTTTAATTGGAGTGAGAGTCTCATGGACTTTCCACCTGGGCTGGCTTTGAACTGTGATCCTCAGATCTCAGACTCTTGAGTAGCTAGGATTACAGGTGTGAGCCACCAGCAGCCAGCAGCCTTCCCCTCCCTCTCACCTCCCTTCCCCCCCCCCACCTTTTTTTCCCAGTCCTGGGGCTTGAACTCAGGGCCTGGGCACTGTCCTTGAGCTTCTTTTGCTCAAGACTAGCACTCTACCACTTGATCCACAGTGCCACTTTCAGCTTTTTCTGTGTATGTGGTACTGAGGAGTTGAACCCAGGGCTTTGTGCATGCTAGGCAAGCACTCTACCACTGAGCCACCTTCCCAGCCCCAGCACCCTCTCTTTTCCTCTTCTTTTTTTTTTGGGGGGGTCCGGTCATGGGACCTGAACTCTGGGCCTGGGCGCTGTCCCCCAGCTCTTCAGCTCAAGGCTAGTGCTCTACCACTTGAGCCACAGCGCCACTTCCGGCTTTTTTTTTCTTTTTGCATATGTGGTGCTGAGGAATCAAACCCAGGGCCTCAGGCATGCAAGGCAAGCGCTCTACCACTGAGCCACCTTCCCAGCCCCAGCACCCTCTCTTTTCCTCTTCTAACACATGCTGCTCACGAGCCCAGCTCCCAAAGAGCCCAGGCTCTGCCCTGTGCCTCTCACCAGAGATAACCTGCCTCCGACAGGCACTGCATTTTCTAATGTTCTGCCCTGGTGCATTCACAGCCTCCACCCTCACTCTGCCTTCGTCCATGGTGGCTTCTGACCTCCTCTTCCTACCAGCTCTCAAATCTCAGTCTTCCTGCTAACACCCACCCCATCCATACACGGTGCCCAGAAATCAAATGAGACCCTAGATTCCTTTGTCCTTCTTACCAGCTGGCCACACAGGACTGTGTCCAGATATCCTCATAGTGGCGCCCCCCCCAGGCTCAGTGGAGGACTGCAGGCCCCTGTGGGCTCCCCGCCAGCTGCCACCAGATCACAGGCCAGTTACCAATGTGGGCTTGAGCTATTTTTTGTAGGTTCATAGTTATTTTGACAGTTTCTTTGACATAGTTTTATACAAATACATAAGTCCGATTACTTCCGACTGGCTTTTTTACCATCCTAGGGCTTGAACTCAAGGCCTGGGTACTGTCCCTGAGCTCTATTAAGCTCTACCACTTTGAGCCACAGCACCACCTCCAGTGCTGGAGCTGAGTCTGTGAGACTCACAGACTTTCCTGCCTGGGCTGGCTTTGAACCATGACCTTCAGATCTCAGCATCCGGAGTAGCTAGGACTACAGGTCTGAGTCACCAGTGCTCGGCTCATATCATCTATCATCTTTCCTTCCTTCCTACCTTCCTTCCTTTCTCTCTCTCTCTCTCTCTCTCTCTCTCTCTCTCTCTTTTTGGCCAGTCGTGGGGTCTGAACTCTGGGCCTGGACACTGTCCCTCAGCTCTTCAGCTCAAGGCTAGTGCTCTAGCCCTTGAGCCACAGCACCACTTCCGATTTTCTGGTAGTTAATTGGAGATAAGAGTCTCCCAGACTTTCCTGCCCAGGCTGGCTTTGAACCTTGATCCCCAGATCTCAGCCTCCTGAGTAGCTAGGAT
>NW_012267336.1:2207698-2214083 GCF_000151885.1 Dipodomys ordii | reverse complement strand
GTGGCTCACACCTGTAATTCTAGCTTCTCAGGAGGCTGAGATCTGAGGATTGCAGTTCAAAGCCAGCCCAAGCAGGAAAGCTGTGAGACTCTTCAATTAATCACCAGAAAACTGGAAGTGGCGCTGTGGCTCCAAGGGGTGGAACACTAGCTTTGAGGTGAAGAGCTCAGGGACAGTGAGCGCCCAGGCTCTGAGTTCAAGCCCCAGGACTGGCAAAAAATAAAATAAAAACAGTACACATGGGCTGGGAATGCGGCTTAGTGATAGAGTTCTTGCTTAGCATGCACGAAGCCCTGGGTTCAATTCTTCAGCACCAAATACACAGAAAAGGCCGGAAGTGGCGCTGTGGCTCAAGTGGTAGAGTGCTAGTCTTGAGCAAAAGAAGCTCAGGGATAGTGCCCAGGCCCTGAGTTCAAGCCCCAGGACTGGCAAAAAAAAATTAAAATTAAAAAAAATAAAAACACACCCACAAAATTAGGACAGATAATACCCATGCACCCAACCACAACCAGGAGAAGCAACACAGAAGGCCCTGCATCCCTCTTGTCTGGGAGACAAGAAGAGAGCTGGCTGG
Source organism: Dipodomys ordii (assembly GCF_000151885.1). Classification (NCBI taxonomy): domain Eukaryota; kingdom Metazoa; phylum Chordata; class Mammalia; order Rodentia; family Heteromyidae; genus Dipodomys; species Dipodomys ordii. Next base: position 2,213,509 of record NW_012267336.1, on the reverse strand, counting down.
GAACATGTGACCCTCTGCATCCTGCCACTTGGCTGTTCCCTGGTAGACACTGAGTCCCACGACATGGTTACCTGGCGACTATGACACCAGGTCAGTCACAAACACCTGCCCAGCCTCCTGGCCTCCTGCCAGCCACGCTGCGGATGTTGGCTGGATTTGGCATCTAGGAGGGAGGACCCTCTGTCCGTAGGCACACCCTAGCTGTGAAGAGCCAGGGTCTCCTTAGGACTCAGGCTGGCAAGGCGGCCAGCTCTCCTGGGGGAGGGGGAGGGATGGTTCCTGGGGGCATCAGGCATGCCCTGAGGCTCTGTCCCCAGAGCCCATCCCATCAGTCATCTTCTTCAGGAGCCATGGACCCCAAACCTGAAGGCAGCAGACTCGATTCTACCTTCTCTGATGTGCCAGGCACCCCTGCCTGTTCAAAACAGCCACTGTGACACTGCCGTACTGGCCCACCCCAATAACTCGCAGATTTTACACAGGGCAAATGATCTGCCCAGCCAGGAAGTATGTCATATATATAATTTTTTAGTAATTTTTTGTCGTTTTTGTGTTTTATTTCTTTCATTTTTTTGTGGGGGGGGGTCTGGTCATGAGGCCTGAACTCTGGGCTTGGGTGCTGTCCCTCAGCTCTTCAGCTCAAGGCTAGCGCTCTACCACTTGAGCCACAGTGCCACTTCTGGCTTTTTTCTTTTTGCTTATGTGGTGCTGAGGAATCGAACCCAGGGCCTCAGGCATGCAAGGCAAGCGCTCTACCACTGAGCCACCTTCCCAGCCCCTTATTTCTTTCATTTTTTTGTGGATGTGGTGCTGAGGAATTGAGCCCAGGGCCTCATGCATGCGAGGCCAGCACTTTACCACTGAGCCACCTTCCCACCCTGTTTTAGTCTTTTGCAGTCCATCACCATGGCACCCCTGCCAGAAATGCCCCTCTCCCCCACAGTGCCATCTCAGCGCCATCGCAGGGGAGACTGGAGGGAGATCAGTGCTCAAGCCAGAAAAGGTTTCCCAGAACACCTGTCTCTTCAGTGTGCGGCCGGCTGACCTGGGCCTGACTGGAAGCGTTGGAGCAGGTGAGGGGTTGTAGCTCAAGGGCACAGAAGCCAAAGGCAGAAGGCAGGAAGCAACTCCATGAACCGGAGTAATGCGTCCCAGCTAAGCACTGTGGGGCACCCAGTTCTTCAAATATTAACTTGCTTTCAGGGATCTGCCTGGGTCTCAATTAGATACCCTCCTAAACACAGGTGAGTCCCAAACTTAGATTTGTCCCTAAGCTTAAGGCCTTCAAGAAAAGCACAGATCTGTGGGCTGGGAAGGTGGCTCAGTGGTAGAGCGCTTGCCTTGCATGCCTGAGGCCCTGGGTTCGATTCCTCAGCACCACATAAGCAAAAAGAAAAAGAGCCGGAAGTGGCGCTGTAGTTCAAGTTGTAGAGCGCTCGCCTTGAGCTGAAGAGCTGAGGAATAGCGCCCAGGCCCAGAGTTCAAGCCCCACGGCCGACCAGAAAAAAAAAAAAAATCTACCAAGAGCCTTGTGAGCGTCGGGCTTTGCCACTTCCCCTTTCCTGTCCTCATTGCTCAGCAGTGCTCCTGGGTGTCAGGGCCACGGCTTTCCAGATGCTCCTGTCATTTTGCTCCCTAAGTCTCTGTGCACAGCCCAGAGGGACTGGGGAGCGTGCACAGCTCTTGGCCTGCCCCCCCCCAACCCCCATCCCGCCTTACTGAGAGAAAGGAAGCTGTTGCCAAGGGCTCTAGGCGAGTGGATTCAGCTTTGGTCAGGACCCAAGGCACCCAGCCCGCCCTGAGACACTGTATGAACCGGGCAGGGCCTCCAGACACAACCCCTGCGCCCCTCCCCAGCCAGGGTGGTGCTTGTGTGGGAAGGAGCTTAAATCCTGCTGCCAGACCCCCGGACAGGAGAGGCAGAGAGGGCTGACCGCCATGCACACCTCCTGCAGCCTCCAGGCCCTGCTGCCGCCCCTGTTGCTGCTGCTGCTGCTGGGGGCCACTGCAGCCCTCAAGGAGGAGGAGAAGCTAGCCATGGTGAAGCTGCACAACCTCTACCGCGCCCAGGTGTCCCCTCCCGCCTCCAACATGCTGCTGATGGTGAGTGGGCTGGCGCTCGTCTGCTGGGGTCGCTGGGGCTGCTGGGCAGGGCCGGCCCCCAGCCCTTCTCCCCACTCCCCCACGCCAAAGCTACTTCAGCTTCCTCTCTCTGGCCAGTGACGTTCGATCATTCACAGGGCTCCATAAGCAGCCCCATTATCCAGATGAGGAAACTGAGGCCCAGATGGACTCACTCAACCTCAAGAGCTGGCACGGGATTCTCATTCTAATGACACCGCCCCAGCTCTTCCTGAAACACACGTGGCCCTGGGAGGGTCTTTCAGGAGATGAGGAGAGGAAGAAGGGAGCTGGATGGGTGGCTGAGGGCATGAATCAGAAGCAGAGAGGGCTGTGCACTCCCACAGTTCAACTTCTGTCTGCATTACCGGTGAGGCCTGCGCTCCGAGGACATGTCCTGTTACTTCATAGACTCAGTTGCTCATCCGTAAAATGGGATCATAAGGAGGGCTTCACGTACATCGAGTGTAATATTGTGCAGGGCCGCTAAGATCTCAAAAAATACCAAAGTGGGGCTGGGAAGGTGGCTCAGTGGTAGAGTGCTTGCCTTGCATGCCTGAGGCCCTGGGTTCGATTCCTCAGCACCACATAAGAAAAAAGCCGGAAGTGGCGCTATGGCTCAAGTGGTAGAGTGCTAGCCTTGAGCTGAAGAGCTGAGGGACAGCGCCCAGGCCCAGAGTTCAGGCCCCACAACCGGACCCAAAAAAACAAAAAAAACCCAAAGTGCTAACTAATTCTAAGCGAGAGAGAAGCATCCAGAGGTGGCAGGCATCCATGTTCATGCAGACAGATGCTGGGGGGAGGGGACAACTGTCAGGAAGGGAGTGCTATTTGAGGACAGGGTTGGGGCAGGATGTCTGAGCTCAGAAGTAAAGGAGATAAAGTGAGAATTCCTGCCCTGCCTGTCCTCCCACTGGTTTGAATGGCCCATGGCCCCAGCCACTGCTCCTGTGGCCTGGCGGGCTGGTGGGCAGGAGCCAGGAACCTGTCATGTGTGCCTGACGGTAGAGTCCCACTTGGGAGACACAGCATGAACCCTGGTCCCAAGCCCCCAGGTCCAAGCTCAGCTTTGTGGTTTTGTGACTCTGATTGGGCCGCTTGCCCTCCAAAGACCTCTGTTTCTAGACTGAAAGTTGGGTCCAACCACTCCTGCCCTGTGGGTCAGACAGAGTGATGTGTGGGATACATACGCACGCAGCATTCACAGCCCCATTGGTCCTGGCAACCAGAAACTGCCTATGACAAATCAGGAGACCCAAATGCTATCACGAGTTCTGCCAACATTTCCATCAGGGAGGCCTGGGACGGACAGTGGGGCCTCAGTTTCCCTATCTGCTAGTCCCTGATGCCCTCCAGCCCATGCCTTTGGCCATAGTGACTTCTGCTCAGGATGCTGATCCTACCTCTGCCTGGCTAATGCCTTGCCTCTAACAGTAGCTAAGGGCTCCTCCTTCCTCGCACCCCTGGCCCCGCCCCGGTGCCCCTCAGTACTGCATATGCCATGGAGCCCAGATGGGCTGGTAACTATGACCATGTAGTCCTTGCTACCATCCCAGCCTGAACGAATGAAAGGATGGATGGACTTCCTTTCTGATGGTAACTGTGGGGCCAATGTAGGCCTGTATTGTGATTCTTACCACCTCACAGTGGGCCCTGGACCACTCACTGAGAAGCCTTAACAAGCCATGAGTAATGGCAGACTCCAAGCATCTGGGGAAAAGAAGAATTGCAGCAGGAAGACTGCTTTAAGCAGGGACTCGTCACAGTCACTGGTGATGAGGCAAATATGTTAGGCGCCCATGGCAGATACTGGGGTGCATTATTGCCCTTCTCCAAGGAACTCAGTCTAGCTTGGACCTCCCCATCAGCCAGGGATTTGGGATGTGAATGCCCAGAGGGAAAGGGACTCACGTGAGGCCATGGAGCCCAGTGCTCCCATCCTGCCTCCTTGCAAGTGCTCCCTGAAAGCTGTGAGTGGGTGGTGAGTACGAGGGTGCGGCTGCACGCCCCTCCCCTCCCCCAGGGTCATCAAAACCCTGCTTTATGGCCTGTCTGGCTGTCGAAGCCGCAGGGTGGGGCCATGGTTGCTGCAGGCCAGCCATTCCAGGAGAGGCCAAAGACTAGGTTTAATGGGATCCAGGCCTCTCTCCTCAATCCTTTGGGTCAGATGCCTCATTAATTGTCTTCCCACCCACACTTGGTCTGTCTGCCTGCCCCAACGGGGATACAAAGCCTCAGAGACCCTCTAACCCCAAAATGCTCCCTCCCAGGGTCCCATCTGAGGCCCCCGGAAGGAAATCACCATTGGCACCTTGACAGCCTTGGGTTACCAAGACTCTCAATAACAGGCAGCAAGTTAAACGTCACACTCAGATCCTTCCTTTCCTGGGTTTCCTCTGCTGTCATTTCTATTCTTACCCAATGCTTTCTTGTTTTCTTTTTGGTGCTGGTACTGGGACTTGAACTCAGGGTCTCTCATACTCTCACTTGGTATTTTCTCTCAAGATTGCCCCTCTACCAATTGAGTCACACCTCCACTTCTGGCTGTGTGGTAAGAGTCTTAGAAACTTTTCTGCCCAGCCTCATAGATATTCAGATCTCAGTTTTTTTTTCGTTGTTTTGGTTGGTGGTGGGGCTTGAACTCTGGGCCTGGGTACTGTCCCTGAGCTCTTCAGCTCAAGGCAAGTGCTCTACCATTTGAGCCGCTGTGCCACTTCTGGTTTTCTGGTGATTCATTGTGGATAAGAGTCTCACAGACTTTCCTGCCTGGGCTGGTTTTGAACCGTGATCCTCAGATCTCAGCCTCCTGAGTAGCTAGGATTATATGTGTGAGCCACCGGCACCTAGCCAGATCTCTTAAGTAGCTAGGATTACCGGCAGGAGTCACCAGACCACCAGCACTTGGCCAATCAGTTTTTCTGGAAAGGGGTTGTGGGACAGAGAACCTCAGAGCACTTAGGAAGGGCAGGGAGGGTGTGTGTGTGTGTGTGTGAACCTCAGAGCACTTAGGAAGGGTGGTGAGGGGCGGGGGGGGGGGGGGGGGGAGGAGGGTGTACAAGCCCCCAAGTTAGACTGCTAGAAGGAGGGAAGTGGGTTGAATAAACCACCTGGCCTTCAACATCTCAGTATCACCCCGGTTTCCATAGAGTGTTAATAACGCAGACAAACAGCGAGTCACTCAGCCTTCCCAACGCCCTGCCAGCTTCACAAAGGGTAGGCAATAATACCACACCCAGGGTGACAGACCCTTGGCCTGGGCTGAGCCCACTGAAGCCCTCGGGCACAGAGACAGGTGTGGTCAGGAGTCCCCTCCTTCAGGACTGCTGGTAGGCAGGTCTGACCTGAGGCCCCCAGGACCTTCCTCTCTGACCCCCAGAGACGGTGGGCCCCTTCACTCAGCCCGAGGCCTCCCCCTTCACTCAGTTCATCCCCTTCCCCCCCTCCCCCCCGCAGAAATGGGACGAGGAGCTGGCGGCCTTCGCCAAGGCCTACGCGCAGAAATGCGTCTGGGGTCACAACACGGAGCGCGGGCGGCGCGGGGAGAACCTGTTCGCCATCACGGACGAGGGCATGGACGTGCCGCTGGCCGTGGAGGAGTGGCACCAGGAGCGCCAGCACTACAACCTCAGCGCAGCTGCCTGCGACCCGGGCCAGGTGTGCGGCCACTACACGCAGGTGCGGAGAGGGGCG
>NW_012267336.1:2195349-2207413 GCF_000151885.1 Dipodomys ordii | reverse complement strand
CTCTCCCGGCCAGCTGCGGGTTCCCAGGGCCTCCTACAGCCGGGAGGAGGCAGGGGCGGGGCCACGGCGGGGCGGGGCCACGGCGGGGCGGGGCCGGGAAGAGAAGGAGCTTCTGAGTGAGGTCCTCAAGACCTTCTGGGTCTGCATCTTCAGCCTGCTTATATCCTTTATGAAACTGTGTGTGTGTTTGCACACACACATGCACACATGCTCCAGTCCTAGGGCCTGGATGCTGTCCTTGAACTGCTCAAGGCTCTAGTGCTCTGCCACTTGAGCCCCAGCTCCACGTCTGGCTTTTTGGTGGTTAAATGGAGATGTGTTTCACGGACTTTGCTGCCCAGGCTGCCTTTGAACCTCAGATCTCAGCCTCTGGACCAGCTAGGGTTACAGGCGTACACACCAGTGCCAGCATGAAACTAGGCTTAGCAAGAAACCAAACAACCAACCAAAGCTTTTGAAAACCTAACCCACCCTCCGGGCCTTCTGCTGTTGAGGAGAAAGCAGGATTCTGAGAGCCTGTGTTGCAGTTTCATAGTCACTGACCTAGCCACACTATAGGGGGTGCTACGCAATCCTGCCCCCCACCCTGTCCCACACCTATTTTCCAGGGCTAATGGCCCACCAGCAGGTGCCTGTGATTTGTCTGTTCACTTACCGTTGCTCTTTCAATGTTTATCATGATGTCTAATTTGCTGCTTTGGGGTTTGGGGGAGGTTAACTCCAATTCTAAAGCAATTCTTGTCATGCTAGGCAGGTATTCTGTCACTGGAGCCACGTCCCTAGCCGTTTTTTAGGTTAGAGTCTTGCATTTTTGCCTGGCTGGTCTCAAACCAGATCCTAGTACCTAGGCTTTCCACATTGCTGGGACTACAGGTGTGTACCACCATGCCCAGCCTAATTTATTGCTTCTCATCTGGGATTGATAATGCAAGTCAATCTTGTGGTAGAGTTTTTGTTTTATTTTGTGTTTGTACTGGGGCTTGAGCTCAGCTTTTTCACTTAAGGCTGGTAATCTACCACTTGAGTCACAGCTCCAATTCTGGCTTTTTGATGGTTCATTAGAGATAAGAATCTTACAGACTTTCCTGCCTGCACTGGCTTTAAACTTCAACCCTCAGATCTCAGCCTCCTGAGTAGCTAAGATTACAGGCACAAGCTACCCATACTCATTTAGTGGCTTAATAAAAGTTATGCTCCAGTTGTTGGTGGCTGTAATCCTAGCTACTCAGGAGACTGAGATCTGAGGATCAAGGTTCAAAGCCAGGACTGGGAAGGTGGCTCAGTGGTAGAGCGCTTGCCTTGCATGCCTGAGGCCCTGGGTTCGATTCCTCAGCACCACATAAGCAAAAAGAAAAAAAGCCGGAAGTGGCGCTGTGGCTCAAGTGGTAGAGTGCTAGCCTTGAGCTGAAGAGCTGAGGGACAGCGCCCAGGCCGAGTTCAGGCCCAGGACTGAACCCCCCCCCCCAAAAAAAGGTTCAAAGCCAGTCTGGGCAGGAAAGTCTGTGAGACTCTTACCTTCAATTAACTACACAGAAAAGGCCAGAAGTGGAGCTGTGGCTCAAGTGGTAGAGTGCTAGCCTTGAGCTGAAGAGCTGAGGGACAGCGCCCAGGCCGAGTTCAGGCCCAGGACTGAACCCCCCCCCCCAAAAAAAGGTTCAAAGCCAGTCTGGGCAGGAAAGTCTGTGAGACTCTTACCTTCAATTAACTACCAGAAAACTAGAAGTGGAGCTGTGGCTCAAAGTGGTAAAGCACTAGCCATGAGCTGAAGAGCTCAGGGACAGTGCACAGGCCCAGAATTCATGCCTCCTGGCTGACCAAAGCGGGGATGGGGGAGGTAGGGGGGGAAAGTTATGTATAAGTGAATAATAATTTGTCACTGAATTAATGCTTGGGGGTCTTCTGACAGCATTTCCTGTCTCAGTCCCTTTTTGCTTGTCGCTGGCTGGGTTCTTGCTGTATTTTGAAATTGTATGGGTGTGTGTAGATCCATGTGCTAATTGAATTTTTTCTCTTCCCAAGTAATTGTTGCACAAAGATTAATATGACAGAAAGCAATCACTTTGCCACCCACACTCCTATTCCACTTCTCAGAGCCTCTCTGGTTGGTATTTTTAGTACTATTTACAGCACCATCCCTACCCACTTCCCTCTGGGGACCCCCCCGCTCCCCGTCCCGCCATCAGAAGGGCTTGTCCCCATCCACTCATTTCTCTGGACAGAGGGCTAGTCCATTGTGTTCTGTAAGGTCAGATATAGTCAGCTGATTTAAATAGCCCGACTCCTGGGCACACTCTGCCTGGAAACATTGAGGGAGGATGGCAGGACACAAAGGTTGAGTTTGATTCTTTTTTTTTTTTTTTTGGTTGGTCATGGGGCTTGAACTCTGGGCCTGGGCGCTGTCCCTCAGCTCTTTCAGCTCAAGGCAAGCGCTCCACCACTTGAGCTACAGCATCACTTCCGGTTTTCTGGTGGTTTATTGGAGATAGGAGTCTCACGATCTATCCTGCCCGGGCTGGCTTTGAACCGCGATCCTCAGATCTCAGCCTCCTGAGTAGCTAGTATTACAGGCGTGAGCCACCAGCGCCCGGCTTTGAGTTTGATTCTTAAGACACGAGTTCATTCCAGCAGCTTGCGCCTACAAACAGGCAGACTTGTGCTATAGAGCACATTTTGTTTTTAAAATAACTTCCTTTGCTTTTTTTTTTTTTCTTTTTTTGGGTCCGGTCGTGGGGGGGGGGGGCCTGAACTCTGGGCCTGAGCGCTGTCCCTCAGCTCTTCAGCTCAAGGCTAGCACTCTACCACTTGAGCCACAGCGCCACTTCCGGCTTTTTCTTTTTGCTTATGTGGTGCTGGGGAATTGAACCCAGGGCTTCATGCATGCAAGGCAAGCGCTCTACCACTGAGCCACCTTCCTAGGCCTTTTTCTGCTTATGTGGTGCTGAGGAATTGAACCCAGGCCTCATGCTTGCGCTGTACCATTGAGCCACCTTCCCAGCCCCTGTGTCTCAGATTCCATGCTGTAAGATTCGTTGCTTTGCATCTGCCCCTGTTGAAAATGCAAGGGCCTGGAGGAAGAGCCCGAAGGAAAACTCCCGGAGGTTTGTCTCAGGCCTGGGAGGGAAGGCCCAGTGAAACGGGAAGTGAGTTCAGGGGCAGCCTCCCACCGCCCTGCTCAGTTTTGTCCTGAAGCTGCACCTTGTCTTCAGGAACTTGGGTCTCACAGGCGGTCCAATCCTCTGGCTCACTCCACCCCACAGATCGCTGGCGTCAGGGGAACCGGGAAAGGGTGAAGCCCCCAGCTCTGGCCTCACCGGTGGGGTGTGCCCTCCCTCAGGTAGTCTGGAGTAAGACAGAGAGGATCGGCTGTGGTTCCCACTTCTGTGAGACGCTCCAGGGAGTTGAGGAGACTAACATCCATTTACTGGTGTGCAACTATGAGCCCCCGTAAGTGCTGGGGGGCCGGGGGAGGGAGGGGGAGGCAGGCCTGGACAGTTGAAGGAATCGTGTGTCTGTGTGAATGGGGCTCTGGGGTCTGTACCTTCCAATGAGCTGTGAGGCCACTGAATGGGGGTGGGGTGTCTGAGTTCGCTAACCAGGGGGCCAGGGGAGGCTCAGGCTGCCTAACAAGTTGCCAGTGGGAGGGAGCAGACTCAGGAGCATGCCGAATGGGGTGCATGGGAATGGGGACCGGGTGGAAAGGGACTGGCCGCCCCCCCTCCAGCATTGGCCTCATCCATGCAGGGGGAACGTGAAGGGGCAGAGGCCCTACCAGGAGGGGACTCCGTGCTCCCAATGCCCCGCTGGCTATGACTGCAAGAACTCGCTCTGCGTGAACTTGGCCGGTGAGATCACGGGGCGCTGGGGTTGGGGGTGCAACTGGGTGGTCTGGGGTTCTCTTGACTGTGCATGTAGAAGGGAGCCCGCAGAGGCTCGCTCCGCCCTCCCTACGTGGCCACTTTGGCGCCCTATCATCGCAAGCTACCAGATTTGGACCTTTTGCCAATATGGAGCAGTTGCCAGGCTCAGGAGCACCAAGGGGGCCACACAAATGGGTGTGGTCTGTGCTTCGAGTGTGCAGTGTCTGTGTGCAGTGGGCGTGTTGTGCGTGCATTGAAACAGAACGGGCCTAGAGGAGCTAGCGCAGAGAAGCTCCTGAGAAGCTGGGCTGAGGAGTTATTGTCTCCTTTAAGAAGTAACAGTTGCTGCCAGGTGTTGCACCTGTCATCCTAGCTACTCAGGAGGCTGAGATCTGAGGATTGCAGTTCAAAGCCAGCCGAGACAGGAAAGACCTTGAGACTCTTATCTCCAATAAAACCACTAGAAAACCGGAAGTGGTGCTGTGGTAGAGCGCTAGCCTTGAGCTGAAGAGCTGAGGGGCAGCGCCCAGCCCAAGTTCAGGACCCACAATCGACCAAAAAAAAGTAACAGTTGCTGGGAATGTAGCTTAGTGGTGGAGGGCTTACCTAGCATTCATGAAGCCTCAGTATTTCTCACTATTTCTCTCTATTTCTCACTACCACATAAACAGAAAAAGGTTCGATTCCTCAGTACCATATACACAGAAAAGGCCAGAAGTGGAGCTGTGGCTCAAATGGTAGAGTGCTAGCCTTGAGCAAAAGCTCAGGGACAGTGCCCAGGCCCTGAGTTCAAGACCCACGACTAACAAAAAAAAAGTAACAGTTGCCATCCAGAGACTTGCATGCTGGAGAGCCTTGTGTAGGTTGGGTGGAATGAAGAATGTGGGGTTCCCTTTGCACCACTAATGCCAGGCCTTGCCTATCAGAACCCAGGAGGGACCCAGAAGAAACGCAGGATTTGCCTCATCTGGAAACTGAAGCCTGGACCACTCTGGCAACTGAAGTCTCAGGCTCTAAGGAGACTGATAGTCCAACAGTAGCCACAGAGACTCCATCCTTCTCTATAACAGAGGTTTCAGGCTCCCCAGCAACCAAGGTCCCAACTTCCTTAGCAACGGAGAAGCCCTTCTCCATGGTAACAGAGGCTCAGCCCTCCCTAGCCCCTGAGGTCCCTTCTGCTCTTGCAACCCAGAGAGCACATTCCTCAGATGAAGGACTAGTTATCTTCCCCCAGTCAACCCATGATCCTGTCCCCAAGCCTGTGGACAAAGGAGCCAGCAAGACAAGCATACCCTCCTCCATCGGCCCAGAGATATCTCTGTACCCCAAGATGGTCCCTAAAGGGGCAGGAGAGCCCCTACCCCATTCCCCCGAGGAGGCCGAGGCCGAGCCGCCTTCTCCCAGTGAGGTCTTGACCGCAGTTTTTCCAGAGGAGGACAATCCAGGTGAAGTGCAGGTCACTGCGGACCACACAGGCCACACCTCCTCCAAGTCCCTGCCCAATTCCCCCATCGCCTCAGCTAATGCCATGGGCGGGCTGACCCTGGCCCTGCAGTCATCCTTGCCAGGTAAGGCCTGTGCCCGCCCCCCATGTTCCCTCTTGGCTCCACCATGGCCGCATCCTGTCCCAGCATAGGTGGTGGGGGCATGGTGGCGCATGCTCCCTGAGAAGACGCTTCCTCCCTGGCTGCTGCCCGCCCCCCTGCACGGTGAGGTGGAGGAGAGATCGGGCACAGCTGTCTCCAGGCTAAGGCCTGGCTCCTTTCTTCCCACAGGGACAGAGGGGGCTGAAGAGCCCGGGAGGGACCTAAGGCTGAACTCTAGTCACACTTGTGCCCCTCTCCTGGTGCTGCTGCTGCTTCCCCTGCTGTTGGCTTCCATTTTCTGAACGGGACACCAAAGGCAAAGCCCGGCCCAGGAGCAGGGCCTCTCCCCACTCTGGATGGTGTTCCTCCCAATGACAGGCCGCAGCTTTCTAGGCAGGTCCTGCTCTGTGGCCCAACAGCCCCCATCACCCCATTTTCTGGACAGATTCCAGGCCAGGACTCCTGTTCCCCCGGGCCCCTCAGGTACGGCTCCAGGGGTTCCTCTTCCTCTGGGGGTCCGGGCTCGCAGGGGCCACAGATGGTTCTGAGGGGTGTTCCAGTGGTCACTGGTTGTCGCCTCCAGCGGCCTGCGGCCCCAGCCTGCTCTCCCAGGGCCAGGCAATCTTGGTCTCTCCAAGCGCTCCTGGTCCCCTTCCAGTGTCTGGGCCTCTTCTTCGACCTACCTGAGCCCAGAAGGGCTGTCCCCAGAGGGCCTCCTGCCTTCCCAGGGTGAAGAGAAGAGAGCAGCTGCCCAACTGCCATGTCCCCCCTCTTGCTTCTGGCCCCCAAACAAGACATTTCCTGGCCAACAGCCTCCTGAAGGGCAAGGCTTCAAGGCTGGGTCTCCTTCGTGACACCCGCTGGCTGCCAGCCATGACCGCGCCTCCCGCCCCTCCCAGCCCAGTCCTGCACAAGGCCCGTTCTGGGCGCCCTGCTTGGGCAGTGTCCAGAGCCTGAGCTTTCCACGTGCCCACACAGCCGGGGGGTGGGGGCCAGTGCGGAGGCACAAGGATCAGATGAGGAACCAGCCTCACCCAATGGGGTTCTATGGAAGTGGAGGGCAGAGATGGGGGGTAGGGCTCCCTGAATAAACTCCTGAATAAAGCCTGTGTGAGAGAGAGCCAGGTCTCCATGCTTGTAGAGGCCAAGGAGGCCCAACTCCACCCCTCCCCACATGCCTCTCCCCAAGCACTCCATGTCTTCCTGGGCTGTCCCCTCCACCCAAGCCGCATGGGGCTGTGTGAGCAGGGGAGGAGACACAGCAAGGCCCAGGGCGCCGCTGCCCTGCTCAGGCTCAGGAGCCGGCAGCGCGGCCTAGGTGGACTCAGGGTTCAAGATCAAGGCAGGACTCCGGGCCTTGCGCAGGGGAGCCGGGGGTGCCGCTGCCCAGGGCCATGTAGGACACAGATGAGAAATGTGCCTTGCGAGGCCATGCCGGCGCCTGTGCTCTGAGGCCCCAGGTACAGCGCGGGACTGTAGAGCAGAGCTGTGCGCCAGGAAAGGCCCAGTGTGTTGGGGGATGGGGGAGCAAGTAGGTAAAGGGGAGGGACAGCAGGGTCAGGCCAGGCTGGACGCTGGTCTGCGTGGATATTCTGAAGGGTCTGTGACCCCAAGCACTGGCATGGCCCCACGGGTCCTCCCCCACCCCCCACCTCAAAGCCCAGTGGCCTTCCAACCCAGTGCCACACCCACGTGAGGGGTGTGTGTGACTAAGACCCCGCCCACAAGGATGAGCGTCCCCACAAGACTCCAAATCACCACCAGTACATTTATTCGGGGGAGATGGGGGTCAAATCTTACCATGGGCTTTAGAAGGGGCAGGAGTTAGAGACACCGATCTGCCTACCTTCTGCGATTCACAAGTGCTCAGGAAACCAGACCCTGCGTGTGCGGCGTCACCATTAAACAGACGGGCGGAAGGGGGTCACATTCAGAGGAGTCACATGATTTCCATTGGGAGGTAGTGCCCCCGTGTCAGGAAGTAGTGTTGCGAAAACCAGGCAGAACCCGGAGTGGGCTTTCTAGACGGGATGGCGGCCTCTGACGGGGGAGCGAGCCCTATTTACAAAGCAGGAGGAGGGGCTCCCAGCCAAGCCACAGATGAGGGCTGGGCAGCCTGGGGGGGTGGGGTGAGACCTGACCCCAACTGCTATTCCTCACCCCTGAGCCCTTACATGAGAGACTCAGCAAACCTGGGAAGAGAGTGCACCCCAATTCTTCACCCCTAAGGCTAGAGGAGTCAATGGCAGAGCACTTTCCTGGCATGTGCAAGGCCCTGGGTTCTGCTACCAGTCTATCCCAGCGCTGCAAATATAAACCAGTCCCTCTCTACCTTCCCAGGGCTAACTGGTGACCCCTCCACTGCACGCAACTCCCCCACCCGCCCCCCCCGCCAGCCCCACACCTGGACAGACACATGGCAATATGGAAACTGAAGCCCAGCCGGGCTGGAGCACATGAAGGTGTTGCTGGGTTGGAGTGTCTCGCAGGTGCCCGAGATGAGTGGACCTTCCCCAGAGCCCGCTGAGACTGGGAGTCTGGTCAGGCGATTTGATTCAGGTTACTCCAGGGCGAAGCACGATCCTGATGACACCCGGCGGAAAAGCAGGCTGGAGCCCCGGAAGAGCTGACCCTGGATAGGAAGGGACAGATGTCGGTGAGGAAACCATGCTTCCTCGTCCCTCCCACAGGACAAGTGGCAGGAGCTCAGAGACCAGGATCAGGAGAGGAACAAGGAAGGGCAAGGGGAAGCAAAGGGAGCACACATGTGTGAGCCACCCAGGAGGCTTGCTGGCTTCGGGGTCCTGGGAGAAGACAAGATGCAAGTCACCCGACCAGATGCTGGGAAGAGCTTTGTCTGTGTCTTCCTTAGTCCCTTCGTCCATCTGGCCTCCTCCTAACCCAGAGGCCACTCAGCATAAAGCAAAGCAAGGAACAGATGAAGGACCACAAGCCTGGTCCCTGACCAACGGGCCCCACAGCTTCAGGCCAAACTAGGCACTGGTGGCTCAGACCTGTAATCCTAGCTATTCAGAAGATCTGAGGATGGAGGTTCAAAGCCAGCCAGGGGAGAAAAGTCTGTGAGACACTTATCTCCAATTAGTCAGCCAAAAGCTTGAAGTGGTGCTGTGACTCAAGTGATAAAGCACTACCTTTGAGTGGAAAAAGATAAGGGAGAAGGCTTTGGTCCTGAGTTCAAGCCCAAGTAGTAGCACCAAAAACAGCAGAGCCACACACCTGTAATCCTAGCTACTCAGGAGGCTGAGATCTGTCTGAAGATTGTGGTTCTAAGCCAGCCCAGACAGGAATATCTGTGAGATTCTTATCTCCAATAAACCACTAGAAAACTGGAAGTGGTGCTGTGGCTCAAGTGGTAGAGCACTCGCCTTGAGCTGAGGAGTCAACAACAGAGCCCAGGCCAAGTTCAAGCTCCAAGACCAACCAAAAAAAAAAGAGAGCAGAGCCAGCAGACCCTAGAACTCGAGGCTGCTCCATTCCAGACACCCCAACGTCCTGGCAAAACCAGGTCTGCTGAGCTCAGGGGACCCTACAGAATGGCCCGAAGGTCTTCCTGACAAGTCAGGACCGCAGTGGGACGGTGTCAAAGCCCACCTTAGGAAACGGAGCCTTAGTTTTTCTTTTGTCGGTCATGGGGCTTGAACTCTGGGCCTGGGCACTGTCTCTCAGCTCTTCCAAAGCACTCTACTATGTAGCCATAGCGCTACTTCTGGTTTTCTAGTGGTTTATTGGAGATAAGAGTCTCACAGACTTTCCTGCCCAGGCTGGCTTTGAACTGAGATCCTCAGATCTCAGCCTCCTGAGAAGCTAGGATTACAGGTGTGAGCCACCAACGCCCAGCTGAGCCTTAGTCTTGTGAATAATTTTACCTACTCACTTTATTAATACTAAATGCATGGATCTCACTGCATTGCACAGGCTGGCCCTGCACCGGGCTCATGGGATCCTCCTGCCTTAGCCCCTGGAGTTGCTGGGACTACAGGCGTGTACCACTGCACCTCTGACATGTAGATTTTTCAGTGCCAGGAACTGGGTCTGATGGGTAATTTTTAAGGAAGTCCAGACTGGGCCACCTCAAATTCTTCAGAAATATGGCAAGTAGCTGGGCACTGGTGACTGTCATTCCAGCTACTCAGGAGGCTGAGATCTGAGGATTGCAGTTCAAAATCAGCCTGGGCAGGAAAGTTCGTGAGACTTATTTGCAATTAACAACTAGAAAACTGGAAGTTGTGCTGTAGTCCAGAACAGCTCAGGGTCAGGACCCAAGCCCTGAGTTCAAGTCCCATGACTGACAAAAAGAAAAAAAGAAATGTGGCAAGTGGAAACTTAAAATGCTTTAAACCAAGTACTGTACTCTTTATCCGCCTGATTTGCAGCATTCGTTTCTCAGGGCCCTGCATCCCTTACCCACCCCAATGTCATTCCCCCCTCCCCCTAAATCAGGTCATTGGACTCATGTGACCAAGAACAGCAAGAGCCTCTTCTGCTGGCGCTCGCTCACCTGTGTGCTCAGGTACTTCCAGCAGTGAATCCAGGATTTGAACACCGGAGAGTATGGGGGAAGGCCAGCCTGCAGCCTGCGGGGGAAAGTGTGTGTGAGCCAACAGGCAGGGGCTCATGCGCTGGCTCCCGGCTGCCGCCTGCCCACATCCTTGAACCAGACCCCCCTTGGGGGCTGGAGGCTGAGATCACTCCCAGCTGTACCCAGCAGAGCGGGCGTCCCCAGCAGCCTGAGCAGAACCAAATAGAGGGGTGCACACGTACCCGCAGTTGTTCACAGCCATGAGGTCTCCAACGAGCAGGAAGGGGTAGGTCAGCATGCTCACTGCGATCTAAAAGACACAGCCTGAGCGCCAGGGCCCCCATGCAGGCCCACCAATAATGAGGCAAAGACATGTCCAGCCCCAAGAGGGGTGGCCTCCTAGCCCACCCCAGCCCGCAGGGCAGGGCAGCTGGTCCGACTCACCCCCATCACGAACTTGGTGTAGCTCCGGATGGCCAGGGCCTGGCTGAACTGTGGAGACAAAGGCAACATGACTGGGCACCCCAGGAACACAGCTCCGCAGCCCCCCGCCTCACCTGCACCCCTCCCCCTCCCTTCTCCAGCGCCTGCTCCCCTGGCCTCAGTCACAGCCAGAGAGCTGGAAGGAGGCTGGCCGTGACTGAAGCCAGGAAAGCAAGACCCCTCGTTGCTGGGCTGGAAGCCCAAGGTGTCGCCTGCGGCCACCTGACCACCCAGGCTCAGTGCCGCTGTGCCTTAGTGAGGAATGCTCCGGGCAAAACCAAACCCCCATCGTGGCCGGTAAGTGGCCCCTAACAAGGCAAGGTGACAGCACTGTCCTGGGCAGCAGCCATGCTGGCAACAGGATGGCACCGAGCCCTGGGGTGAGATCAGCTCAGCCCATGGGATGGCGAGAGAGCTGGGCAGCCTGTCCTGCTCCAGCACACACGCACTGTCCACACAGCCTCTGCCGAGCTGCCCACTCGGACCCCAGCAATCGGCCTGCAGTGCGCCCTCATGCCAATGCACCATGGTGACAGCTCACCCACAAGGGCCCGGGGCAAGGGGCAGCTGCAGCCTCGGGTCACCGTAACTGCAGGTGGGAGGGGATCGCTAGGAGGCCATCTTAATCTGCGGACACTGAAGGTCCAACCAAGACACGCCCAGCCAATCCAGGGGCAGCCATCTCCAATGCAGAGCCTCACGTGGGGCCGCCCCCGCCTCCAGGTGGTTCTGACACACAGGTCCCCAGGGCCCTCTCCCCAACCCCTTTAGCTTGGCCCAGCACAGTCCATCAACACCTCCCGGGCACAGACGCCCTTCAACAGCACTGCGCAGCTGTCCGTGGTCTGCGCACTGCACCCTGCGCAGACCTCTGTGGCTGAAATGCACAGAGCCTGGTCAGTGCTCTCCCCAGCCCACTGAAAAAAGACAAGGGGGAGGAGCCCTCAGCCCAACACAGGGAAAACCTCAGCCCCGCCCCGCTGCTGGCAGCAGTGACTATGAAGGCCCATTCAGCTTCTGGGCCCTGGTTTCCATGATCCTCAAACAGAACGCTCTGCCTGTCCTGTTCCTCTGATGATCAGTGCTGGTAGGATCAAGGGATGTGCTGTTCTGAGCTCTGGGTCTGGGTGTTGTCCTTGAGCTCTTCAGCTCAAGGCAAGCGCTCTACCCCTTGAGCCACAGCACCACTCCAGTTTTCTAGTGGTTAATTGGAGATATGAGTCTGATGGACTTATCTACCGGGGCTGGCTTTGAACCACGATCCTCGATTCTCAGCTTCCTGAGTAGCTAGGATTATGGCATGAATCCCCAGAGCTCAGCTGCCTCCCTTCTTCATTTAGTTTTTCAAGCCTGGGTCTTGCTATGTATCCCAGGCTGGCCTTGAGTTCTCAGTACCTCAGTACCCCAAGTGCTGAGATGACCAGTGGACACCACACCTGGCCACGTAAAGGTGTTGAAAGCATAAAATATGAAGCACAAGTTAAAGGATTATGGCTATTCCCCTGTCTATCTTGTGATTTCTTGAGTCTTAGTTGGGCCTCTGCCTCAAGACAGCCCAGGTAAACTGGGGCCTTTGTAGGACACGGGGGGGGGGGGGG
>NW_012267336.1:2184029-2191674 GCF_000151885.1 Dipodomys ordii | reverse complement strand
CTGGGTTCGATTCCTCAGTACCACATAAGCAAAAAAAGAAAAAAGCCGGAAGTGGCGCTGTGGCTCAAGTGGTAGAGTGCTAGCCTTGAGCTGAAGGGCTGAGGGACAGCACCCAGGCCCAGAGTTCAGGCCCCACGACCGGACCAAAAAAAAAAAAGAATGATCAAGACTTTAGACCCCAGCTTAGGCATTAACGGCTGAGTCAGCTCTAGAACGTGAACATCTAATCCAACAGACTCCACTCCAATTGGTGCTTGGCATCGAGACTCCACTCATCCCTCTGTAAACATCGGGCCCACTTAGGGCAGCCCCGAAAAGAAACAGCAAGGGGACATGGTCCTCAGAGGTGCGGAATGAGCTGCCACAGAAGTCAGATCGCAGCATGTCCTTGGCCAGTCCCAAGAATTACCCACCTGTACTTGGCCTCCCGTCCCACAAACTGGACCATGCAGCGCATTGAGATGACTGCGGAAGAAAAACACAGAGGTGACTTGGGGACACCAAGTCATGGCCCTGGCTGTGGGTGTCCTATGCAGAGTGGCCTGTATTACCGTGTGACAGAGGTGGGACTCAGCCTCCCCGGCCTCCCACCTCTCTTGGGAAGAACACCAGCTGCTTTTAGAAAGTCTACTTCTACTACTTCTCCCCAGCCACCAACCAGTGGTTCAACCACAGTCTCTCTACAGTCTGTGAGGGTTGTCCCAAGGTCCTCCCCCCTGCCCACACTGGGTGTGGTGTCCTTGGGGGGGGGGCTCACCATGCAGTGGGTGCGCCAGCATGCGGGACACACACTGCATCATCATCTCGTAGGACGTCTGCAAGAGAGCACAGGGGAGGGGCATGCCATCAGGCCTGACTCGGAGCTGGCACTCATGGGAAGAGCAAGCCCCATGGGAGAAACCTGGGGAACCAGTCTGCCCAGGATGCAGTCTGCCCCTCACCCCCTCTCCTTCCCCCAGCCAGGCCCAGGTCCAGGGCACCAGGCTGATCCGCCAGTGCCCTCTGGGGCTCCTTCCACACATGGTCCGCATGGGCCAGCACAGGGCCTACCCTACTGAGAACTGAACAGACCCCTGCCCAAGGCCTGCGGCCTGGCGAACGACACACCCACCTCCTTCACAACTTTCTTCAGCGAAGTCTTCATGTCATCCTTGTTGGACACCTGCTCAATCTCATCGGGAGGGAACACCTGCGGACCAAGCATGCACGGACGGAGCTGTCAGGATGCTGCTTCGGGGAAGACCTCCAGAGTCTGCAATGGCCGTTACCTCGGCAACCTCATGTGACTTGCAGCCTGGAGACCGCGGTGAGACAGCCACCGGCCTGGAGCTCCTCCCAGGCACAAGACCAGGGGAAGGGGAGGGGAGGCCAGGCCACCCCAGGCAGTGGCTGGGCGCTCACCTTCTTCATGCTGCCCCGGGTGACAGTGGAGAGGGCGTTGGACATCAGGCGGGGGCTCAGGCCCCGGAAGAGCCCTATCTTCCCATCCACCTGCACAATGTACTTGGCTGTAACAGAGCAGACAGAACCGTGTCACCCCACAGTTCTTCCCTCCTGCTGCTGCCGACCGCAGTTCAGAGGAAAACATCTGCTGCCACCTGGAAATGATCTCCAGTCCCAAATGTCACCTAGCCGGCTGCCTTTCATAAAAGCTTCAAAACATTTCCCCGACACACGCACTCCTGTCTTTCCCTTCCCTTTTTCCGACAAATTGAACTGTGCTTTCTCAACCCAAAAACTCAAGGGCTGGAACCCAAACACCGGTTTCCATTGCTTATGAAGTGTTTTTTCTCCCAGGAAAGGAAAAAGGGAGCCTGTCCCAGGCATGAAGACCTTGGCAATCTAGGGGGGGAATAAAGGATGGGGCTCACAGCTGGAGCAGCCACCCCCAGGACACCAGTAAAGAAAAAGGGGGTTGTGAGAAATGAGAAGCAGCAGTGAAGTTTCTGGAAGCCCAGGGCAGGTGGGTGTGCAGGCCCAGAGCGGCCTGGCCTGTGTGAGCCAGGGTCTCTTAGGTCTCGGCCTCTAGGCAACATGGTCCATGTTTCGTCCAGCTTCATAACCTTTTACTGCACACTGCATCACACTGGAAAAGGCGATGGATTTTTATAAATGCCTATCTGGAAGCTAACGGAACATTCTTTTATCCTGCGCTCCCCGCCCCCACCCCCTTTTTTCAGGTGACATTAGCTCTCTAGCACCCCACAGAGGCAGCCACATGCATATGCACCCCTTTCTCCTTGGCAACAAGTCGGCCAGCCCAGCAAGGCCATGTCACAGCCAGCCAGGGCTTCCCCGGGGCGGCCCAAGCGCACCTGCTACCTGTACACGTGGCTTTCTGAGAACGGATGGGTTGGAAAGGCAGGGGTGAGAGGGGAGGGGACCCTGGGCCACATGACCACTGAGCCACGGGAGAAGCTTTTGTGCTCTTGGATAAACTTCCAATAAAAACGGAGCAAGGACCCCCTACTTCTCCGGTTTCATAGTTTACGGACAGCGGAGCGGGGAAGGGTGCAGGGCCCCATCGCTCCCCAGTGCTGCAGAGCCTGGACACCCACTAAGGAAGTTTTGTTCGCACCACAGAATGACACGACAGCTGTGGAGCGTCAGCAGGATGCGGGGGAGGAGCAGACAGTCCAGACAGCCAGACTGTCTATTTGGCCAGACACCCGGCCCTTCCTCCTCCCTGGGCAGGTGTGGTGTCCGGAAGTGCCCAGTGGACATCTGCCCACCACATCCAGACTGAAATGACGTTTACATAAACCTATGGGGCGGCACTTAAACCCGGCTCATTGTGGTAGAGAGTCCCACAGCCCCATTCAGAGGCCTTTGAAGGGCTGTGACCCGCATACCAATGGTCAGGGGCCCAACCCCAAGTCTCCATCGACACGCAGTCCATGCAAGGGGGCATCCGGCCCGCTGCGCCATGCCTAGCGTTTATCTTTGTATAACAGCTTCACTCTACAAGGCTGGGGGCTCCTACATCTGCAGCCCCCTCCCTACACTGACAATCTTAAAATAACCACCAGCAAAGGCAGATTTCTCCAGAAAATGGTACTTTTTGCCTGCCCAACTTTGCCCTCAACTATTGGGGGGAGTCAAAAGAGGGATAAATGACTGATTCTGCCAACAGACAGTGAAGAGGTGACAAGCAGGGCAGGCCCTATGTCACTCAGAAGAAAAGCCTTCCAGAGAACCTTCTGGACTGGTCAAATGGGTAGTAAGAGCTGGAGTGGGAAAACAATCCACAAGGGAGCTCTAGCTTTGAACAAGGAGAGAAACAGCACTTTCAAAGAAGGCGCCATCTTGGTCACCTGACGAGTATGGAGACAGGAAAAGGGGCAGCTGCATGGGCCAGCTGGCCGCAGGCCCAGGGAAGACATCCCCTGGGGAAAGCCTGGGGACGCAGAGGGCAGGTGACGTTACTCTGCAGGCTCAGAGCAGGTGGGTGGCCGCCCAAGCTCACACCTCCAGACAAGGCAGGGGGCCAGGCTGGGACTCTGCACAGCGCCATGATGGGTATTAAAGGCGTTCTGCTGGGGAGCTCAGGGGAACAGGATGGCCCAGGGGCGTGAAAG
Source organism: Dipodomys ordii (assembly GCF_000151885.1). NCBI lineage: Eukaryota > Metazoa > Chordata > Mammalia > Rodentia > Heteromyidae > Dipodomys > Dipodomys ordii. Next base: position 2,188,096 of record NW_012267336.1, on the reverse strand, counting down.
GAGACCCTTGTCCATGGGGCCTGCTAGGCCTCCAGCTGATGAGAAGGGAGAAGGGTGGGGGGGTGGCGGGGCTGAAGGGGACCATTGTCCTGGACTGACTTCTCTGACACCTGTCTGTCCCCCGCTGGCGGGGTTGGTGGCGGGCAGCTTGCAGGCAGAGACACCGGACCAAAGCCGTCATGTTCACCTACTCCCACCTGCCACCTCTGGCCAATCTGTTTCCCCTCCTTGGTGCCAACGATGGGGGCCAAGGCTCACAGCAGGTTCGACGGGGCCAGCTGGCCTGCTCCAGCTTCCGGCCTGTGCTGGGTGGGGGCGGGCTTTCTGGTGGGGAGCGCACTCACCGTAGGTGAAGAAGCTTGGCAGATAGAGGACCTTCCTCCCCAGTACATTGGTCCCAAGGGTGGGGGGCATCGGCTCATGACCCACCTTCAGAATGAACAGAGACAAAAGGAAGGGTCCACGGGTGATTCAGTCACTGACTCCCCTCTCGCCCAGGCTTCCAATTCGTCTCCCTCCGATCTGCATGCTGCTCATCTCTCGCTTCCAGCACCCAGAATCATCCCCAGGGTTGGCAGCCACCAGCACAGCCTGCTCGCCCAGGAACAGCAAGGCCCAGCTCTAGCTCCTGGCCACACCCTCTCCTAGACAGCATTCCCACTCTGAAGTTCTTCAGACGCCAAATCTGTGTATTCTCATCCCCAGCACAGATTTCACTGCAACCTAATTCCAAGTGCAGCAAGGCCAGCGCACACCAGCCAGGTCTCAGTCCTCTGTAACGTCTTGCTGCGCCTACTGCAGACTCCTGCCACTCAGCCCTCCCAGTCCAGGCTTATTGACTGTTCCCACAAGTCTACTTGCTCCTCAAACACACCCCCAACCGTGCTCTAATCTTTATCACCCCACAATAGGGTGTACAGAACCACAGGTGGGTGAAGGACGGAGCCAGCCATACCCAGGGGTCCCAATGTATGGGGAGATTTTCTGCCATGCAGGAGACCAGTGCCAACTCTGTGCCCTCACAGCAGGCCAGCCCCTGATCAAATGGGGAACCCCTGGAGGTGGCAGAGGACAAAGCCTGCAAAGCACAGGTCGGGAAGTCCCACCTTACAAAGTGCATCAGGTAGTCTCTGAGCATTTTTCTGGCTCAAATTCATTTTTTTTTTTCTGTACCCTAGTATAGGTGGCTACCTTTTGAAAACCCAGTTGTCCTTTGTGGATGTGATTCTGATACACGATGAATTACTGACTGTAACTTTAACTACCTACCCCCTGAAGTACTAGGACTGTCTTTAAAAAAGGCAAAAACAAAACACTTCCCAGCCCAGGACAGCTGAGCAGGGACAAGTTCCTTTCTAGGCCTTTCCCCTTTGGGGTTTAGAGCTGAGATGGTCTCCTCTTAGATAAAGGTAGCATTCTTCTTAAGCCCCACCTCTAGGCTTCGGTTCTTGCTCTTCCCTGGCCTTACCGCTCCAACCACAACAGTTTGGGAGTCCCTCCACCCCATATCCCCAGGGCTTCCAAATCTGTGAGGCCCATCAACATCAAAGGAACACAGATCTCCATTTTTCTCACCTCCCAGTGTTAACTATTTGTCTCCAAGTCATGCTCACTAATTGCATCCTTAAATCTGTTAACCCAATCCTGACCACAGCCATGCTGTGGCCTGGTAACCAGATACTGGCAAAGCCAACCTACCATCTTTGAAGCTCTACTTACTCCCCAATTCCAACCCCTATGGGCCCAGCTCTAAGGCTCTAGGACTTACTCAATGTCGAGTACCCTCTGCCTGGCACTCACTCCTGCTCTCCCAAATGGTAATCTGCCTTCTTGAAAGGTGTTACTGTACTCCCAAGCTGTACCCATTGACTTCACCCTGCAGAAGGCTGTACTCAGACCCCCCCCAACCCTGGATCGCTCATCCTTACCAGCCCAACATCCAGGGACTCTCAATCTTGGGGATCCCTCATTGCCAGGTTCCTTTTCTAAAACTTTTTTTCTTTTTTGTCTGACCTGAGACTTGAACTCAGGGTGCTGTCTCTAAGCCTCTCTGTGCTCAAGACTAGTGCTCTATAATTAAACTACAGTGCCACTTCTGGCTTTTTTTGAGTCGTTTATTGGAGATAAGAGCCCCACATGAGGTGGGGGAGGGTTGGGGGCTGGGAAGTGGCTCAGTGGTTGAGTGCTTGTCTAGCATGCATGAAGCCCTAGGTTAGATTCCTCAGTACCACATAAACAGAAAAAGCCGGAAGTGACGCTGTGATTCAAGTGGTAGCGTGTTAGCCTTGAGCAAAAGAGGCTCAGGGACAGCACCCAGGCCCTGTGTTCAAGCCCCAGAACTGGCCAAAAAAAAAAGAGTCTTGCGAGGCCTTTTCTGCCTGGGCTGACTTCAACCTGCCATCCTCAGATCTCAGCTCTGGAGCCACTGGCATCTGGCTCCCAAAACATTTTTCTTTCTTTTCTTTTTTTCCCAGACCTGTAAACACAGTGATGAGGCCACTTCTGCACCCATCTTCCTGTGGAGCCCACCCGGCATCCTAGCAGACGCTCAAACCTCCACCTGTCACTCTGCAAGTCCAGCCTCATCCCGCCACACCCCACAAGCTCCCAGCACCCTCATTTCTCAACTCAAGCACCCCCAAAACCTCTAAATCCCAACCAAGTGTTAGTCTTCCCTGGTCAACCATTCCCAAATTTCAGCCACAAATAAGACTGTAGCCAGACAACTCATGGCATCTTCTCATCCCCTGTCAGATTACCCCCATTCCTCAGACCCCGCAGTGTGAATGACTTCTGTTGTTAAAGTCCTTGTTCCAAACCTATGTGGCATTTTTACAAAGACAGTAAAAACCTAACACCCACTTCCCTTCACTCCGATCAAACCTCAAACCCACTGGGTGGTCCCTCACAAATGAGCACACACCCCTCTCCACTCTGCTGAACTGGAAAATTCTAGCCTTCCACTTCAGGTGTCTATCAAAACCGGGCGCATCCCGGCCACGCCCACCTAGTTCGCCAACAGCGCACCTCTACACGAGCCTCTTCCCGAGCCCCGCATCTCCTCTTAACTCCACACCGGCCATCCTGAAATAGGTGAGCTGCCCAAGCCAGCGAGCGCCCCTGGAATCCAGGTGACCCTGCGTGGCTCCCAGCGTGCCCCTTCTGCCCGATTCCAAGACCCCCAGACACAAGAGCTGCAACTCCATTTTCTCCTCCAAGTGCGTCACCGCCTTCTTCCTAAAGCCTCCAGGCTTCCCTCCCTCCGTTCCCTCCCCCCCCCCCGACGCGTCTCCCCTCTTCCCACCAAGTCTGCCGTCACCGTGAAATCCAGAACCCCCATCTCCGGTAAACCGACAGCTCTCCCAAGATGAACGCTCTGCTTTCGCGCTGAACCCAATACCAACTTCTGCCCTCCCCCTTCGGATGCCCTTTCTTTCTCCCCCCCCCCATTTTTGTCGCCGGCGCCCACTCCTTTGTCCCCCACAAGCTGCTTGTAGGTCCATCCCTGGAAATGCAAAGCCCCGCTGCCCTCCGCCCTAACTGTGCTCCCCGCCTACTGCCCTGACCCCCACCCTCCACTCCATCCAAACTTCTCGCCCCTCCCCAAATCCAATCCCAAGCCCACCGCCTCCATGTCCTTCCCTCCCAAGCCTGCCACCCCCATTTCCGGCATACACCCCCCCAGATTCCCTAGCTCCTTTCGCCAACCCGTCACTCAGGCCCCTTCGCGCGCTCTCCTGCACCCCCAAACCCGACCCCGACGCTGCCACGCCGCTCACCGCCTTCCCCTTCCTCCCTGCCCTCGCCCCGAATCCGTCCCGCCGGCCCCGCTGCCCCAGTCCTGCAGGCCCCGGCCTGGGCCCGTCCCCTCGCCGGCGTCCCCCCCTTCGCCTGGCGTCCGCCCGCGGCGCCCCGGGCCCGCACCTGGATGAGCAGCTTCACGTAGAGCAGCGGGTGGCTGAGCGCCGTCACGCCCGCGCCCAGCGCCACGAAGAGGGCCTCGGTGGTCGGGGCGTTGTCCCCCGAGCCCAGGCCCCCGGACCCGCCGTCCATCCTGCGGGCCGAGG
>NW_012267336.1:2174356-2183944 GCF_000151885.1 Dipodomys ordii | reverse complement strand
CACCGCCGCGAGCCCAAGGCACCACTTCCGGGTCCGAAGCCCCCATGGCGCCGGGCGGCGGGGTCACTCCCCGTCACGTGCCCGTGGCCACGCCCCCATGGGCGCCGGGGGCGTGGTCGGACTGTACCATTCACCGTCGCGGGGGAGCCCTGGAGCGCGGCGCGGAGGCTCGTACGCCCGAAGTGGCTTGTGGGCGAAGACGGAGCCTGGCGGGATGCGGGACCCGGGACAGGACCAGTCAGTAGTCGTGGACGGCCGGGGTCGCGGGATCCCGAGCGTGGGGGCCGTCACCGGCCCGCGGGCTCCCCCTCGCGGGAGTCCGAGAGCGCGGCGGGGGCGGAGCTCGGCCGCCCGGGCAGCCCGACGCTCCCCGTAGGGTCCGGGGCGCTCTTGGGCCCCTCGGCGCTTCGGCTTTCTCCGCAGCCCTGGGACCGCCCCTTTGCGGCCCAGATCCGGGTCACCCCGGCCTTCGCGGGATCCTGGGCCTGCAAAGCCCGGGCCTCCCTTCCAAGTTCCTGCCTCGAGCTCCCTCCGTGCCGGACAGCGCCCCTGAAGCCCGCGCTCCCCGGGGGAGCCCTGGCACCCAAGCCCTGCACTTGAGGTGAAGTCGTGTATCTGCCTCTAGAACGGGAAGCCTTCCATCATCCTTCCACGGAAGAACTGCAGGCCCTGCCAGAGGCCCTCGTTAACGCCAGAAAGAAAGATCTCGTCCTTATTGTTGGAGAGAAGCCTCACAAGAACCCTGGAAATGCTTGTTCCGGCTGGTGTCCTGCGCCTGTTTGCGGGCGCCTCATCCTGTGCTCCGCACCCCTCCAACACGGGCAATAGCTGCCGGGCTAGACGCAGGCACACAATAAGCACTGCTGTTACGTGGACGCTGGGGTCTGCAAAGACAGCACTGGGGGATCCAGCGCCATGAGACTCCCATCTTCCTTACCCCAGGGTAAAAGCTACTCTCTCCTAGTCACACCTGACCAACAGACGCGATACATTTCCATGTTTAAAACGTGCCAGTCTCAAGCCAGGTGCTGGTGGCTCATACCTGTTATTCTGACTCCTCAGGAGCCTGTTACCTGAGGATTGCAATTCAAAGCAATCTGGGGCAAAAAAAAAAAAAAAAAAAAATCCATGAGACTCATACCTCCAATTAACCATCAAAAAGCTAAAAATGGAGGTATAGCTCAAGTGGTAGAGTGCTAACCTTGAAGAAAAAAAAGCCCAGGGGCAATGTCCAGGCCCAAGTTCAAGCCCCAGTACCAGCACATACACACAAAAAATTATACCTGTGTAGCTCAAGCAATAGAGCACCTGTCTACAAAGCAGGAAACCCTGACTTCAAAGCCTAGTACCAGCAAAATAATAATAATGTAATTTATATACTTATGTATCATCACTTAAATTAAAATGTTAGGAATTCCCCACAGGCTTGAAGCAGTTTAAAAACAAAAAACAAAGAGCAGAATATTAGCAGGAAAATTGGCAAGGCCTTGGGAACTGCACGTCTGTTTAGAGCAAGGGAGCACCGTGGGTCCCTGGGATCCTGTTGGGGAGCAATGTTGCAGGGAGAAAAGAAGAGAAATAATAAGTGGTCACCATTGTAACTAAGTTGCCATTGGACTAAGAGATCAGAAGGGAATCTGTGAGGTCTCACACATAGATCTGGGAAAATCTTTTTCTCTGCTGCTTGCTGCCCACCTGCTTGCCTGGGGTGGGAAGGACTGGGTTTCAGAGGTTTTGGGGGAGCAGCTATTAGGTAGTATATGAACTGACACCCCCCCTCCCCACCCTACAGAGATGCTGGGGAACTGGACCCACTGTGAGAAGACGCAGCCTTGATGACCTTAGCTGTGTAACTGGGTTGAGCAAGCCATGGGCAGCACGGTACATAACACTGAAAATGGTTGTTTTATGAACTTCTCGTGGTGGGGAAAGGAAACAGAGTGAAACATCTAGCAGCAGAGAACCAGTGTCCTCTATGGAACATCAGGCCTGGCAGTCAATCCGGACAAAAAGCTGTAGCAGGTACAGTCCTAGCTACTCAGAAGGCTGAGATCTGAGGATGATGGCTGGGAGACAGTCTAGACAGACAAATCCAGGAAACCATGATATCTACTTAACAGGCAAAAAGCCAGAAGTGGAGACATGGCTCAAATGGTAGAGCACCAGTTGTAATCAACAGCTCAAGGCCCTGAGTTCAAGCCCCAGGATCAACACACACAGAAAAACAAACACTTAAAGCTCTACCCTTTATCTAGTGAGTTAACTGGGAACCTCTAGGATGAAGCCTAGAGACAGAATGTTCTAGAGAAGGCCTGCAGGTGATCGCTAGGGAACCCTGGCCCAGCAGGAGAGGTAGGGCTCAGAGGAAGACAGCTAGAGACTGGCCTGAATTTTACTGCTTTCAAAGGGAGACCAGCAGTCCTGGGGCTTGAACCCAGGACCTTGTGCTTATATAGACAAGTGCTGTGCCATTCGAGCTATACTTCTAGTCCCTTTATTTATATTTTATTTCTCAGAGAGGGTCTCGCTAACTTCCCCTAGGCTGGCCTGAAACTCAAGACTTCCTGCCTTTGTTTCCTGAGTGCTGAGATTATAGGCGTGAGCTACCATCTCCAGCTAACAGCCAGTTTGAAATTTGTCTTCCTTCCCTCAGGCCAAGCAGCAACTCAAACCTTCTTGGTACTAGGTGACTGGAAGCTACGCCTTGTCCAGGAGACTCAGGTCTGGGATCCCAGCAGGGGCTGGAAGCAGAACAAGTCTCAGCTTCCAATAAAGCTGAATTTTTGGAACTTGGGGGTGGCGAGGGGGAGCTCAGGTGGGATGGGAAGCAAAAACCTCCACGTCTTTCATAAGTGTGTCCCAAGCACCTTTGGGCATCAGTGCTGGGGACATAGCAGTAAGCAAGCAGAAGCACAGCCCTCACGGGGTTCTGTTTCAGTGCTGGGAGCCCTGCGTGTGGGTGCTGCTGTGGCCACTGGGAGGCCTGGGACATAAAGAAAGCCTTTGGTGACAAGATGAGGTTTCATCGGTGATGATCAGGGTAAGCCGCGCAGATATTTGGAGGAGGAAAGTTCTGACTTGGAGTAATAAGTGCAAAGGCCCTGAAATAGGAGTTGGGTGGGGAAGAGGGCAAAGAGGAAGAGAGCGGTGAGAACGTAGGCAAGCGAGGTCAAGAGCTTGGGCCCTGTAGGCCAGTGGCGATGGCATGGCCTTGATGAATCTGGAGCTGAGACTCTTGAAAGGGAAACTGAGGCAAGATAGAGGATAGACAGGCAGCTCTGGTCCCCAGGTGTCCTACAGGGGACTGTGAGTCTGGCAGGGGAGCACCAACTACTGTTTGCAAGCCCTGAGGGAGGGTCCACCTGGCTGGGGAGAAGAAAGAGGCTGGCTGAGACCTTGAAGATGAAGGACAAGGTTGGAGCAGGAAGTGGGGGGAAGAGAACCCCACCCCTTCCTCACCCACTTCCTGTCCTCTTCAGCCAGGTCACCTGGCAGGATCTCTGGCCCTGTTTATGAAACAGCTGTCCCTGAAGACCAGGAAGGGGGACCATGGGAACAAAAAGGGGGCCTTAGCCCAGTGCCAGTCGTTGGCACCTGTGATCCTAGCCACTCAAGAGGCTGAGATCTAAAGGATGATGGTTTGAGGCCAGCCTGGGCAGAGAAGTCCATGAGAGTCCCATGTCCAAATAAACCAGCAAGAAAGCAGGGTTGGAGGCATGATTCAAGTGGTAGAGTGAGGGCCAGGAATAAAAAAGTAGAAAAAGAGGGCTGGGAAGGTGGCTCAGTGGTAGAGTGCTTGCCTTGCATGCATGAGGCCCTGGGTTCGATTCCTCAGCACCACATAAGCAAAAAGAAAAAAGCCGGAAGTGGCGCTGTGGCTCAAGCAGTAGAGCGGTAACCTTGAGCTGAAGAGCTGAGAGACAGCACCTAGGCCCAGAGTTCAGGCCCCACGATCGGACCCCCCCCAAAAAAAAAGAAAATAGAAAATGAAAGGCCCTGAGTTTAAATCCCAATAACACCTTCCCCATAAAAAGGGGACGCTTATGGTGTACCGCACTGGCCTAACTGTGGAGACAGAGCCATTGTGTGGGAAGACAGGGGGCAGCTCAGGCAACAGGAACAGTTTGTTCCTTTCATCCACTTAAAAGCCTGGTGCTTCTCTTTGAGCTGCTCAAGTTTCTCCTGGAGCTGTGGTGTGAGCATTGGGAAATGAGAGGATCCTGGCCCAGCCTGGAAGCTGAACACTGGCTCTGGAGCCTTCCCATGCACAGCCTGTCACCTCCCTGGCCTTTGGCATGGCCTCCTGGTCTCTTTTCTTGTGCCTCCTGCCCAGGTCCTGCCCTAGCCCTGCTTCCCCTCTTCTCCCCCCCTCTCCCCCCCCCGCACCCCCTCCCCCCCGCCCCCCCCCCCGCACCCCCTCCCCCCGTGGCCTTGCCTGTCTCAGGCCCAGAGGGGGCAGTGCTCATGGGGCTGTGCATTGTGCCAGTCCTGGCCCTGGGGCTGTTTCTTCCCCAGTGCCCTTCCCAATCGCTGCCTCTGGTGACCTTGAGCCTTTCCTGACCCAGGGGAGGGCTGCTGGGCCTGGCACAGCCTGGTCCAGTCCCTACAAGTGCCAGCTGGGGAACCAGAGAGTTCACAGGCTGAAGAGAAAAGCTGTTTGTCACTGGTATCATCTAGCCGCCCACGTCAGGCCAGCCACACGCATGCCTTCTGGCTTTGTGCCATCTTTGTGGCCTCAGAGCAAGCACACCTGGGCAGCAGAATGGCTGCCCTGAGTGGGACGGGTACCCTGGATTCCTCACAGCGCTAAGCGGCTCTGCATAAAGACGTTCCTTGACTGATAAGAAAATATAGGACAGTGCAGGCCACAAAGAACCAGGTTTAGCCAGTGCCAGTGGCTCACACCTGTAACCCTAGCTACTCAGAGGCTGAGATCTGAGGATTGCGGTTCAAAGCCAACCTGGGCAGGAAAGTCTGTGAGACTCTTATCTCCAGTTAACCACCAGAAAACCAGACGTGGCACTGTGGCTCAAGTGGTAGAGCGCTCCCCTTGAGCTGTAGAGCTGAAGGATAGCACCCTGGCCCAGAGTTCAAGCCCCATGATGGACAAAAACAAAACAAAGAAACCAGAAAGGATTGAGCTGAAGGCATGGCTCAGGTAGGAGAGCACTAGCTGTGAACAGTAAATCACAGCAGGAGTGCAAGGCCCTAAGTTCAAGCCTGGGTATCAGCACAGGTTACTTAACCTCTCTGATCCTGTTTCCTCTTGTGGTACATGGGTATGAAACAAGAAGGAACTCCTAGATGCAGGACAGAGTATATACTTTGGCTGTTACTGCTTCCACTTCCTGGAGGAAGTGGCTCTCTGTAGGGGTGTGGGGAAAAGGCATCACCCGCTAAGATAAGGACACTCAATGAGGTGGTGGTCACAGTGCCTCCCCCTGCTGGCCAATCACAGGTCAAAGATTGATTGGTTGATTTCTCAATGGTGGGGTGGAACTCAGGGCCTGGGCACTGTCCCTCAGCTCTTCAGCTGAAGGCTAGCGCTCTACCACTTGAGACACAGCGCCACTTCCAGCATTTTTCTTTTTTGCTTATGTGGTGCTGAGGAATCGAACCCAGGGCCTCATGCAAGCGAGGCAAGCATTCTACCACTGAGCCAGCTTCCCAGCCCTACTCTACCACTTTAAACCACAGCTCCACTTGCATTTTTCTGGTGGTTAACTAGAGATAAGAGTCTCATAGATGTTCCTGCCTTGGCTGGCTTTGAACCACGATCCTCAAATCTCAGCCTCCTAAGTAGCTAAGATTGCAAGTGTGAGCCACCAGCACTTACATGATCTATTTTTAATAAAAATAAAAAAAAGTTATTTCCTTACAGCAGTGAGCAGGGCCACACCCAGAAAAGAAGATGCCAGAAAAAGGACCGACCTCAAAAGCTCCCTGGGCCCTGAGAGGATCTCTAGCTTTCTTCTAGTCAAGGTTCCAACTCCAGAACCTTCTGGCCCTGGCAGGTCCTTCTGAAACTGGGGGTCTCCAGGAACCTAGGGTCAGCCGCAGGCAGGCAGGCGTGGCCACGTGGGCTCCACCCACCACGGGGGGAAGGCGGGGGGAGAAACTGGCCTTTCCCTCACTGGCCCCTGGAACTGCTTCCTCTTTCTTCTCTCTCTGCAGCAAAGAGTGGGCTGCAGAGCCTAGGTGGCTGGCTGCTGGCTGCAGGGTAGCTGAGAGCCATGCGGCAGGCCTGCAGGATGGAGCCCACGGGGGAGGAGCACTCGCCCTCTGTGGGCAACCTGGTGGCTGCGTTTGAGAACAGCAGGAGGTATGGGGCATCTGTGCGGGAATGGTCACCCAGCCCCTCTGCCGCTTGTTCCCCTAGGCTGAGACCCCAGAACACCTAAGGTTGCACCTGGAGCACTGCTTTCTCTGGATCCTGAACTGGGTACTGTAAGGTTCAGCCGAAAGGAGATGGCCACAAGGTTCAGGCTGAAAAGACTTTATTGGGGGGGGGCAAAACAAGGGTGGAATTAATGGTGGAGACTGATCTGGGGGGGTAGGTGTGGCTGCGGTGAAGATCTCGGAGCCTGGAGGATCTGCGACTGCCTCCTGAGCACCAGTTACCTGGGTTATGGACGCTGGGTGGAGGCTTCTAGGGAAGGAGCCATGTGTCCACTGAGGAAGAATGGCTGGGAAGGGGCCATTTTCCCCCAGTGGACCTAATGGGTACCTTCTCCTGCTGGGCAGTTCCCATGTCCCTGCTCCGTGGGTTCTATGGAGCACAGGGTGTTAAGGTGCAGACTTGGGCAGGGTGAGAGAGGAGGGGTGCTGGTGGGGACAGCTGGGCAGGGGTGAAGTGAAAAACCGAGTGCAGTGCAGGAATTCCCCTACACGGAGTCGAGATGTCACCCAGTAAGCATCTAAACCTTAAGTAGGAGAAATGTGTTATTTTATCCCTCAAACGGGGACAGGGTGAGATCCTAAAGCAGATGCCATGAAAATACAATGGCAGTGGGGTGCCAGTGGCTCACGCCTGTAATCCTAGCTACTCAGGAGGCTGAGATCTGAGGATTGCAGCTCAGAAGAGCTGGGGCAGGAAAGGGAGACCCTTATCTCCAATAAACCACCAGAAAACTGGAAATGACACTGTGGCTCAAAGTGATAGAGTGCTAAGCCTTGAGCAAAAGAGCTCAGGGACAGTGCCCAGGCCCTGAGTTCAAGCCCCATGACCTAAATAAATAACTAAATGAAAATAAAATGGGGATGCATGGGTAAAGCTGGGTCTCTGTTGGGCAAAGCAGGATTGTAGTCACCGATGGAGGGGCCAAGGCCTGGGTTCTCTTCCTTTCCTCCCTCTCTCCCTTCCTTCCTTCCATGTGGTATTGAGGTTTGAACTCAGGATCTTGTGCTTTGCTAGGCTGGTGTTCTGCTAGTTTTAGTTCTCTCCAGGTGCTCAGGTTAGCCCTTTTTTTAGCCTATTTTTTTTTTTCAGGAAGGATCTCAAGTTTTTTCAGGCTGGCTTGGATCATGAACTTCCTGCCTAGGCTTCCCACATAGCTAGGATGACAGGTTTGCACCATCAAGCCCAACTTGTTTAGTTTGAGATGAGGGCATCACTGACTTTTTGTTTGGGCTGACTTCAAACCATGATTCTCCCGTAGCTGCCTCCCAAGCGGTAGGATTTCAGGTGTGATCCACTGCACCTGGCTTCTACTCCTTTCCTATAGAGGATGGAAGGGGGTGGGGCTTCCAAAGAAGGGAAAAGGCTGGACCAGGTGTATGGTGGATGTTAATGGCTGTTATGGTGGGGTGGGAGGAGGCTCTGAAAATCACCTTTGAAGTGGACCTGCGCCCTGGGTGGTTTATGGGGAACACCTGTGGGAGAGGGACGCCGGATGGGACAGAGGAACTGAGCCTCTTTGTGTCCTGGGGGTGCTGGGCTGGGTTCAGCTTAACTATTTCCGGTGGCGCCCAGGGCTGGTTTTTGCACCCCAGGGACCCATCATTAAATTTAGGTAAGGCAGCTCTCCCAGAGGGGGACTCTGCCAGTAGCCTGACAGCACCTTAGACCTCCCAGTTCTGGGGAAGGACGGACACAGTACCTGGGCCTGAGCGCAGCCCAGCTCCTTCCGGTATACAAGCTGCAGACCACCACCCCTCTTCCGGCTTTGTGCCGGTTCATTGGACATGAGTCTCATGGACTTTCCTGTCCCGGCTGGCTTCTAACCACCATCTTTAGATCTCAGCCTCCTGAGTAGCTAGGATGACAGGCATGAGCATATGTGCTAAGCCAGTAGGGTAACTGAAGGTGGTTACCCTGCCTCTCCCAGGGCCTTGGCCAACCTCATGCCATTCAGCACCACGGACAGCTCCTTCAGCCCCCCCCCCCCCCCACCTGGTGGGTGAGGGGCCTTCCTAGTTACTGAGCACACCCAGCATGGAGTAGGGCTGGGGCTCTGGGAGGCTTGGGCACCTTAGCTGATGCGAAACTGAGGCTGGAAACAGAAGCTGGGAGAGAAATTGCAGAAGCTGAAGCCAAATGTAGAACAGAAAGTGGAGACTCAGCTCCTCCGGGGGCTGCAGGTGCATGGGCTGAGGAACCATGTTTGGGTACCGGGCATGGGGACAGTCCTAGGATAGAAGCCCTGAGTGGGCCTCAGTGCTGCGTGCATCACAGACCAGCTGTGTGGCTTGGAGCAGTGGCTTTACCTCTATCTTTAGAATGAGGAGTTCCCTGTGTTGACTGCATTGTATCTTTTTTTTTTTTCTTCCGGTGCGAGGGTTTGAAGTCAGGGTCTCATGCTTGACTGGCTTGCTTGCCAGCTGGTGTTTTACCACTTGAGTCACATGTCCAGCCCTCTTTTTTAATCATAGTTTTAAAAAGCTGGGTCCTAGCTGGACGCCGGTGGCTCACACCTGTTACCCTAGCTAGAGATCGAATCCTAGCTGAGATCAGAGGATTATGGTTTGAAATCAGTCCAGGCAGAGAAGTCTGTAAGGCTCTTGTCTCTAATAAACTAGTCAGAAAAAAAGCTGGAAGTCGTGCTGTGGCTCAAGTGGTACTGTGCTAACCTTGAGCACAAAGAGGCTCAAGGACAGTGCCCAGGCCTGGAGTTCAAGCCCCAGGACTGGCAGAAAAAAATATAGTCCCATGGTTTGAATGTAGTGTGCACATTCTTGCTTGGTTTGCTTGCTCAGTGGGTGCTCTACCAGTTGAATCATACCTCTAGTCCAGCTTTTTGCTGGTTATTTTGGAAATGGAATCTGGCAGTCTTTACTACCCAGTCTGGCTTTGACTCCTGATTCTCTAGATTTCAGCCTCTTGGATATCTAGTTATGAGTCACTGATGCCAGCATAGCTTTCATTTTAAGGGTGTGTGTGTGTGTGTGTGTCTGTGTCTGTGTGTGTGTGTGTGTGTGTGTCTGTGTGTGTGTTGGTGCTGGGGCTTGGATTCAGGCCCTGGGTGATGTCACTGAGCTTTTTCCCTCAGGCTGGCCCTTTATCACTAGAGCTACGGCTCCACTTACGGCTTTTTGATAGTCAATTGAGATAAAAGTCTCCAGGACTAGCCGGGCGCTGGTGGCTCACGC
>NW_012267336.1:2163934-2172236 GCF_000151885.1 Dipodomys ordii | reverse complement strand
AACAATGGAGGGGCTAACAATGTTCAAGAGGAAGTGTACTCATTACCTCACTCATGTAACTGTAACCCTCTGTATAGTATCTTTACAATAAAAAAAAAAAAAGTAAAAAAAAAAAAATATATAATTTTAGAGGCTGGGAAGGTGGCTTAGTGGTAGAGTGCTTGCCTAGCATGTATGAAGCCCTGGGTTCAATTCCTCAGCACCACATAAACAGAAAATGTCAGAAATGGTGCTGTGGCACAAGTGGTCGAGTGCTAGCCTTGAGCAAAAGAAGCTCAGAGACAGTGCCCAGGCCCTGAGTGCAAGCCCCAGGACTGGCAAAATAAATAAATAAAATAAAAATATAACTTGATTGTTACAAGTGTTGTACAGGGCACTTGCCACTGCATAAGTAAGGTAATGAGGACATTTCTTTTTTGGGCAATGTCACCCCTTCCTTCGCTTTCCCCCAGTTTCCCCTTCCAACCCTGTCCACAAGTTCCATAGATCATTTTCCTATTTTGACATTTGAAATATTAAAAGAAGAAACACTTTCAACAGGGAAGTCTGTAGTTCCTCAGTGTGGATGAAACACCCTCCACGCTGCCTCATTTTGAAACCTGGCACTCCTTTGAGGAAGGTGTGGAGGAGAGAGATGGAAATCGAGGGGTGCCAGGCCCAGCTGGGGAGTCTCTTCCCCCAACCACTCCTCCCTCCTGCCCACGGGAGAGCTTCAGGTCACTCTGTTCTCAGGACCCCAGGAGCTGCAGCCAGAGCTCACGCACTGGAGGACACACATCACAGCCCTGAGCTGGCCCCAGGGCCCTGGGCGACCCCCGACCTGGGGGAGGCCTTGGGCCCTGGGCCCAGGACGGTCAGCAGGCAGTACCTGAGCTCCCTGAAGAACAAGCTGTCCAGCAGGACCTGGAGGAAGTCCTGCCAGCCTGCTGCGTGTCCTGGGCCTGGGACACAGGTGGGAACTGGGCCCTCTCCATCCACCTCTTCCCCAGCCTTCTCCCCAAGCCAGCGCCCCAGAGCCCTCACAGCGTCCTGTGTGGCCACACGGCTGCCAGAAGCTAAGCACGTCACTTCTGGTTTCTGGTGGTTCATTGGAGATAAGGTCTCACGGATTTTCCTGGCCGGGCTGGCTTTGAACCCCAATCCTCAGAGCTCAGCCTCCTGAGTAGCTAGGATTACAGATGTGAGCCACCAGTGACTGGCTCACTTGGGATTTGTTTTTTTTTTCCTGAACTTTCTGTTGCCCTCATCAGCCCTATCATTTCCCTCACCATGGGAACCTTTCAGAAGCCTCCAGAACTTATTCAAAGCTACATAGGTGGAGCCAGGCACTAGTGGCTCACATCTGTAATCCTAGCTACTCAGGAGGCTGAAATCTGAGGATTGGGGTTCAAAACCAGCCTGGGTAGGAAACCTGGGGGAGGGGTGGGAATCCCAGAGGGGTGTGGTTCAGGGGTGTCCAGAGCACCTCCCCTTCTCACCCCTGCAGGAGCCCGAGGAGAAGAGGATCGTCCAGGAGCTGCTGGAAACAGAGCAGGCCTATGTGGCACGTCTGCACCTGCTGGACCAGGCCAGTGGCAAGGACCCGCCCTCCCCCCACCCACCGCCTCCCAGCCCAGCCCCCAGTCTCCTGCCACCACTTGCTCTGCCGCCATGCTGCTACCGTGCCCAGGACCCCTGGGTTTGACTCTAGAGCCTCAGTCCATCATCCTGAAGGCTGGAGTTGGGGTGGGATGAGGCTTTAGCCCCTTGGGTGTCTTGAGCCTATCTAGCCTCAGCTATGGGCACAAGAACAGGCCTTTGGACTTTGTATAGCCTCACCTCCCTGACCCAGACCCCTCATCTGAGGAGGGGATACAGCATTAACCTTCAGCTGTAGGCCCTTCAGCTTGGGGAAGTTTAAAAGCTCAGTAGAGCTGGGCGCTGGTGGCTCACAACTATAATCCTAGCTACTCAGGGGGCTGAGATTTGAAGATCGCAGTTCAAAGCCAGCCTAGGCCCATGAGACTCCTATCTCTAATTAACCATTCCCAAACCAGAAGTGGAGCTGTGGTGCAAAGTGGTAGAGAGCTAGCCTTGAGCAAAAAGAGGCCAGGCCCTGAGTTCAAGCCCCATGATAGACCACAACAACCACAAATTCAACACACCCAGGACGGGCCACATCTGACCCAGCTCAGCTGCCAGCCTTTGGCCAAGTCCCTGTATCTCGGAGCCTGGCTTGTTACCTGAGCCCCATCTTCCTGGGCCCCATCTCTCCCTGGGGTTGCAAGGATGCGGGGGATGGGGGAGGCCGCACTGCCCCTGAGCTGTGCTGTCTCCCGCGCTGGTGTGTGACCTGGGCTGGTGGCCACAGGTATTCTTCCAGGAGCTCCTGAGGGAGGCGCGCAGCAGCAAGGCCTTCCCGGAGGACGTGGTCAGGCTGGTGTTCTCCAACATCTCCTCCATCCACCAGTTCCACGCCCAGTTCTTCCTCCCAGAGCTGCAGCGGCGCCTGGACAACTGGTGAGTCCTGTCCTGGCTGAGGGTGGGGGAGGGGCATCCCGGGGGCTGGGGGTCACCTGATGGCCCAGACCTTGGCTGGGTGCGGGTGCGTGACCATCATGGGGACCCTAGGCCCCAGGGGAACTACGGCTGAGTGCCTGGAGAATGTTTGATCCCAAAGGAAGACCCTGGGGAGGTTGTGTGATTCGAGGCTCTGCAGTAATCCTGGGGCGCCCTGTGTACCTATCTTACCCCCCCCCAGCCTGCTATCTTCCTCTTAGAAGCAGCCTTTGGATTGGTTCCCAGAATTTTCTTATGCTAACCCTCCCCTCTGCCCTCCCCCCCGCCCCCGGGACATTCAGACCCTATGAAAGTGTAGAGGGGGAAAAGCATCTTCAGTTTAATCATGTTAAACTCATTCCTCACTCCATGGTGGTATCAGAATATTATTTCAGGGGGAGGGGGAGGCATGGAGTTTGAAATCAGAGCATGTGTCGGTCATGGGGCTTGAACTCAGAGCCTGGGCACTGTCCCTGAGCTCTTTTACAAAGGTCACAGCGCTCTACCACTTTGAGACACAGCGCCACTTCTGATTTTCTGGTGGTTCATTGAAGATAAGAGTCTCATGGACATTCCTGCCTGGGCTGTCTTAAGAACTGTGATGCTCAGATCTCAGCCTTCTGAGTAGCGAGGATGACAGGCGGGAGCCACCGGCATCTGGCTTGGCCATTTCTTCTGGTATCTGCTGGATGGGACCTGCGGCTAGGACAAGCTCCTCCTCTGAGATGGATCTCTAGGGGTTTTCGAGGACAGGAGACCATAGACAGACAGACAGACAGAGACACAGGCAGAGAGACAGAAGCGGCTCAGGAGACGAGGCAGCCAGGTTCACAGACAGAGACACAGGCAGAGAGACAGAAGCGGTTCAGGAGACGAGGCAGCCAGGTTCTTGTGCAATTTTTTTTTTTTGCTTATGTGGTGCTGAGGAATGGAACCCAGGGCCTCAGGCATGCAAGGCAAGCGCTCTACCACTGAGCCACCTTCCCAGCCCAGATCTCAGCCTTCTGAGTAGCTAGGATTACAGGTGTGAGCTACTGGCACCAGGCTTGAAAACTTTTCATAATTACTTTTAAAAAGGAAAGAACCTTTTACCGTCATCCCCATTTTTTCAAAGTAGAAAATTGGTGTGCATACATGCTTGCGATCCCAGCATTTATGGTACTAAAGCGGAAAGATCACCAGTTAAAGGCCAGCTACAGAGTGTGACTCTGTAAAAGAATGAATGAATGAGCTGGGAATGTGGCTCAGTGGTAGAGCGCTTGCCTAGCATGCATGAAGCCCTGGGTTCCATTCCTCAGCACCACATACACAGAAAAAGCAGGAAGTAGTGCTGTGGCTCAAGTGGTAAAGCACTGGCCTTGAGCAAAAGAAGCTCAGGGACAGAGCCCAGGCTCTGCGTTTAAGCCCCAGGACTGGCAAAAAAAAAAAAGAAAAGAAAAGAAAAAGAAAAAGAAAAATGAAGCCAGGTACTGGTGGCTCACATCTATAATCCCAGCTACTCAGCAGGCTGAGATTTGAGGATCATGGTTCAAAACCAGCCTGGGCAAGGAAAGTCCTTGATACTCTTATCTCCAATTAACCACTAGAAAACCAGAAATGGTGCTCTGGCTCAAGTGGTAGAGCACTAGCCTTGATCTGAAGAACTCAGGGGTAGTACCCAGGCCTGAAGTTCAAGCCCCACGACCAACAACAACAACGGATGAGTAAATAAATGAGTAAATGAATGAATAAACAAACAAATGAGTCCAGAGAGGCTGAGTGGCTTGGCAGAGGACACACAGCTCAGGTACCTGGTTTGGCTGAGAATAAGGCTCGAGCAGGTCAGCTCCGGCCCTGGGCCTAAAACCTTTGTGCTGGGCAGGTGGCTCTGGTGACTGCCACAAAATCCCACATCAGGTTGTCACCAGCCCCAGCAGGGCAGTTCCCCGTGGGGGAGGCAGGCAGTGGATGGAGCAGCAGAGCAGCACCCAGGGCTGGTGGTCTGAGGGTGGACACCCCCCGCGCCTGCTCCCATGGTGCACTGGAAAGGCGGGGGGGGGGGACTGGTCTCGCCTGGGGTCCCAGGGGAGGGGCTCATCCTGGCTGTCCTGTGCAGGTCGGCCATGCCCCGCATCGGGGACGTGATCCAGAAACTGGCCCCGTTCCTGAAGATGTACAGTGAGTACGTGAAGAACTTCGGGCGGGCCGCAGAGCTGCTGGCCACCTGGACGGACAAATGCCCACCCTTCCAGGAGGTGATTGCCCGCATCCAGGTGAGGCCCTGGGGGGTGGCAGAGCCCCAGTGTATGCTGCCTCAGTTTCCCCAAGCCAGCTGGGGCATCTTCCGAGTGCCCACCCTTCACCCCGCCCCCTGTCCCTCCCCCTGGTCCCCCCTCCCCCGGCCCCCAGAGCAGCGAGGCCTCGAGCAGTCTGACGCTGCAGCACCACATGCTGGAGCCCGTGCAGAGGATTCCCCGCTACGAGCTGCTGCTCAAGGAATACGTCCAGAAGCTTCCAGCCCAGGCCCCAGACCAGGCCGATGCCCAGAGTGAGAATGCCCTTGGTGGGGGAGGGGAGGGGAGTTGCTTAGGAAGCTGAGCCACACCATGATTTAATTTATCACCTCTAGGGGCTGGGAAGGTGGCTCAGTGGTACAGTGCTTGCCTCGCATGCATGGGGCCCTGGGTTCGATTCCCTCTGTACCACATACACAGAACAAGCCAGAAGTGGCGCTGTGTCTCAAGTGGTAGAGCACTAGCCTTGAGCCAAAGAAGCTCAGGGACAGTGCCCAGGCCCTAAGTTCAAGCCCCAGGACTGACAAAAATTAAAAGCCAGGCACCAGTGGCTCACACCTGTAATCCTAGCTACTCAGGAGGCTGAGATCTGAGGATTGAGGTTCAAAGCCAGCCCAGGAAGGAAAGTCGATGAGACTTTTATCTCCAACTAACCACCAGAAAACCAGAAGTGGCTGTGGCTCAAGTGGTACAGCACTCACCTTGAGCTGAAGAGCTGAGGGACAGCGCCCTGGCCCCAGGACCAATACAAAATTAAAAAACAAAATAATTTACCACCTCCCCAAATGGCTGTGACGGCCGGCGGCCATTCCTGCCCCTGGCTAGTGCGCCCAAGAGCTCAGGCAGCGGCTCCGTCACCCAGCCCGGGAGCAGCAGACCCGGGATTTGAACCCCCGGGGGGAGCAGCGAGCGTCTGTGAAGCCACGTGCCTAGGGGCGGTGGCAGCAGGCCTGAGGCCGCCTGCCATGTCCCTGCGTCCCCTCGCCTAACTCTGGCCCTGCCCGCTTGCCAGAAGCCCTGGACCTGATCTTCTCGGCCGCCCAGCACTCGAACGCGGCCATCACGGAGATGGTGAGCGGCGCCTTCCTGGCCCCGGGGGCCACACGGCCGCCCTCCGTCACCCTGCCCGGGCTGGGCCATGCTGAGGCTGTCCCTCCCCAGGAGCGGCTGCAGGACCTGTGGGACGTGTACCAGCGCCTGGGCCTCGAGGCCAACCTCGTGGACCCCTCCAACACGCTGCTCCGAGAGGGCCCCGTCCTCAAGATCTCCTCCCGCCGCAGCGACCCCATGGAGCGCTACCTCTTCCTGGTAGGGGCTGGCCGGGCCTCTGTGGGGGGACAGGAGGGAACTACCTCTTGCTCCTTTGCTTGGACCACTTTGGGAGCGGCCTCCGGGATCGGGGACTGGCCCATGCCCCCTCCCTGGTTCCCTTCAGCTCCAAAGCCTGTGTGGGGTTAAATCTGTGCTTCAGAGCACGCACAGCAGGAGGGAATCAGGTCAGCTATCAGGAAGAACTGCCCAGGTTGATCCTGAAGAAGCCAGGGGTCTTCCTGAGATTGGCAAGGCCGTCCTGCCTGGAGGTCTACACCTCTGACGTGGCTGTGTGCTTTTTCTGAGGTCCACTTTGGTCCTTGGATGCCCGTAGGCGGGGTGACCCTTCAGCGCCCCTCTTATCAGGGGTGAGGGCTAGGCAGCCTCTTCCCGCCTCTTTCCCACCACCTGGGAAGCCCTGAAAGAAAAGTTCAGAATATGGGCAGAGAAGAAGGTGATGGTGGTGACCAGCCCCAGCCCAGACCTGGAGCCTCCAACCACCATCCCGGCTGCCACTGCTCCGCGCTCACGCCTGTGTCCCCTGCAGTTCAACAACATGCTGCTCTACTGTGTGCCCAGGGTCATCCAAGTGGGCGCACACTTCCAGGTGCGGACCCGCATCGACGTGGCTGGCATGAAGGTAAGGTCTGGCAGGGCTCCCCACACCCACCCCGGGGGAGAGGAGGTGGAAGCGGGTTCTCTGTGGGAGAGCCGGGCAATGGTGATGGAAAGGCCCCGGGCCACTCTGCCGTGCTCTGTGGGAGACAGAGGGCCCCGCACGGTGCTCCATAGGCCGTGCTGTGCTCCAGCCCGGGATCTGGTCGAGGCAGGTTTGACCTGCCGGTCTCGATGGAGCCAAGAGCTGCCTTTGAGTTTCCTTTGCTGTGTTAGGGCCTCACGCGTACCAGGCCAGTGCTCTACCACCTGAGCCACGCTCCCCAGCTCTGGCTTTTGGCTGTGCTCATTCGAAAATGAGAGCCTTACAGATTCATCTGCCCTGGCTGACACTGTACCTTAATTCTTAGCTCTCAGCCTCCTGAGTAGCTAAGACTACAGGTGTGAGCCACCAGAATGAGACTGTATGGCCCAGGCTGGCCTGGAACTCAAGATCCTCTTTTTTTTTTTTTTGCCAGTCTTGGGGCTTGAACTCAGTGGTTGATTGAGAATAAAGAGTCCCACAGACTTTCTTGCCCAGACTGGCTCTGAGCTGTGATCCTCAGCTCTCAGCCTCCTGAGTTGCTAGGATGACAGGCATGAGCCACCAGTACCTGGTTTTGAGATTCTCTTGCTGAAGCCTCCTGAGATCTGGGATTACACGCATGCCCAGCCACGCTGGTTACCCCCATTCTCCATGTGAGGCCCTTGGCTGTGGGTCTTCACACTCGGATGATTTGTGGTGTGAATGAAGGTGTGCTTTGCTTTTGTGGTTTGTTTTTTTTTTTTGTCAGTCATGGGCCTGATCTCTGGGCCTGGGCACTGTCCCTCAGCTCTTCAGCTCAAAGCTAGCACTCTACCACTTGAGCCACAGCACCACTTCCGGTTTTTCTGCTTATGTGGTGCTTAGGAATTGAACCCAGGGCCTCATGCATGCAAGGCAAGCGCTCTACCACTGAGCCACCTTCCCAGCCCCTGTGCTTTTGCTTTTTAACACCCATCCTGGAGCTGTTCCGCTGGGTACAGCACGACCTAGCACACTGTGGGGGGCTGCGACGCTGGGGGCCACACACAGGCTGTGCTCAGCCCACCCATCTGCCATCGCTCTGTCTTGCCTGTCTGTCATCTATACATTTCATCTATCCGGGTATCGTCAGACCAAGGCAGGGCGGAGATGGAGGCCTAGATCAGGCAGAGAGGGACAGATGTAGAGAAAGGAAGCCCCAGAGCGGGTCTCTCCTCAGCCAGCGGTCACCCAGCGCCCTCTTCTGGACAGCGCAGACATGACAGAGCTGGTGTCTGTGTAGCCATTCCTGCTGGGCAAGTCTGGGGACTTGTCTTAGCCTAAGGGACAACAGCCTGTTGTGGGAATCTTTCTGTTGCCTTTTAAGTGCTGAGTGACCTCCAACCGCTCTCTAGCCTTCTGTGAGGCTCCCCGGCCTCCTTCCCCTAAAGATGTTCCCATCTGCCTTTCGCTCTTTTATGTTGTTGTTTGTTTTAGAGACAGTTTTTTTTTTTTTTTTTTG
>NW_012267336.1:2158070-2163884 GCF_000151885.1 Dipodomys ordii | reverse complement strand
AGAGCGCTTGCCTAGCATGCATGAAGCCCTGGGTTCCATTCCTCAGCACCACATACACAGAAAAAGCAGGAAGTAGTGCTGTGGCTCAAGTGGTAAAGCACTGGCCTTGAGCAAAAGAAGCTCAGGGACAGAGCCCAGGCTCTGCGTTTAAGCCCCAGGACTGGCAAAAAAAAAAAAGAAAAGAAAAGAAAAAGAAAAAGAAAAATGAAGCCAGGTACTGGTGGCTCACATCTATAATCCCAGCTACTCAGCAGGCTGAGATTTGAGGATCATGGTTCAAAACCAGCCTGGGCAAGGAAAGTCCTTGATACTCTTATCTCCAATTAACCACTAGAAAACCAGAAATGGTGCTCTGGCTCAAGTGGTAGAGCACTAGCCTTGATCTGAAGAACTCAGGGGTAGTACCCAGGCCTGAAGTTCAAGCCCCACGACCAACAACAACAACGGATGAGTAAATAAATGAGTAAATGAATGAATAAACAAACAAATGAGTCCAGAGAGGCTGAGTGGCTTGGCAGAGGACACACAGCTCAGGTACCTGGTTTGGCTGAGAATAAGGCTCGAGCAGGTCAGCTCCGGCCCTGGGCCTAAAACCTTTGTGCTGGGCAGGTGGCTCTGGTGACTGCCACAAAATCCCACATCAGGTTGTCACCAGCCCCAGCAGGGCAGTTCCCCGTGGGGGAGGCAGGCAGTGGATGGAGCAGCAGAGCAGCACCCAGGGCTGGTGGTCTGAGGGTGGACACCCCCCGCGCCTGCTCCCATGGTGCACTGGAAAGGCGGGGGGGGGGGACTGGTCTCGCCTGGGGTCCCAGGGGAGGGGCTCATCCTGGCTGTCCTGTGCAGGTCGGCCATGCCCCGCATCGGGGACGTGATCCAGAAACTGGCCCCGTTCCTGAAGATGTACAGTGAGTACGTGAAGAACTTCGGGCGGGCCGCAGAGCTGCTGGCCACCTGGACGGACAAATGCCCACCCTTCCAGGAGGTGATTGCCCGCATCCAGGTGAGGCCCTGGGGGGTGGCAGAGCCCCAGTGTATGCTGCCTCAGTTTCCCCAAGCCAGCTGGGGCATCTTCCGAGTGCCCACCCTTCACCCCGCCCCCTGTCCCTCCCCCTGGTCCCCCCTCCCCCGGCCCCCAGAGCAGCGAGGCCTCGAGCAGTCTGACGCTGCAGCACCACATGCTGGAGCCCGTGCAGAGGATTCCCCGCTACGAGCTGCTGCTCAAGGAATACGTCCAGAAGCTTCCAGCCCAGGCCCCAGACCAGGCCGATGCCCAGAGTGAGAATGCCCTTGGTGGGGGAGGGGAGGGGAGTTGCTTAGGAAGCTGAGCCACACCATGATTTAATTTATCACCTCTAGGGGCTGGGAAGGTGGCTCAGTGGTACAGTGCTTGCCTCGCATGCATGGGGCCCTGGGTTCGATTCCCTCTGTACCACATACACAGAACAAGCCAGAAGTGGCGCTGTGTCTCAAGTGGTAGAGCACTAGCCTTGAGCCAAAGAAGCTCAGGGACAGTGCCCAGGCCCTAAGTTCAAGCCCCAGGACTGACAAAAATTAAAAGCCAGGCACCAGTGGCTCACACCTGTAATCCTAGCTACTCAGGAGGCTGAGATCTGAGGATTGAGGTTCAAAGCCAGCCCAGGAAGGAAAGTCGATGAGACTTTTATCTCCAACTAACCACCAGAAAACCAGAAGTGGCTGTGGCTCAAGTGGTACAGCACTCACCTTGAGCTGAAGAGCTGAGGGACAGCGCCCTGGCCCCAGGACCAATACAAAATTAAAAAACAAAATAATTTACCACCTCCCCAAATGGCTGTGACGGCCGGCGGCCATTCCTGCCCCTGGCTAGTGCGCCCAAGAGCTCAGGCAGCGGCTCCGTCACCCAGCCCGGGAGCAGCAGACCCGGGATTTGAACCCCCGGGGGGAGCAGCGAGCGTCTGTGAAGCCACGTGCCTAGGGGCGGTGGCAGCAGGCCTGAGGCCGCCTGCCATGTCCCTGCGTCCCCTCGCCTAACTCTGGCCCTGCCCGCTTGCCAGAAGCCCTGGACCTGATCTTCTCGGCCGCCCAGCACTCGAACGCGGCCATCACGGAGATGGTGAGCGGCGCCTTCCTGGCCCCGGGGGCCACACGGCCGCCCTCCGTCACCCTGCCCGGGCTGGGCCATGCTGAGGCTGTCCCTCCCCAGGAGCGGCTGCAGGACCTGTGGGACGTGTACCAGCGCCTGGGCCTCGAGGCCAACCTCGTGGACCCCTCCAACACGCTGCTCCGAGAGGGCCCCGTCCTCAAGATCTCCTCCCGCCGCAGCGACCCCATGGAGCGCTACCTCTTCCTGGTAGGGGCTGGCCGGGCCTCTGTGGGGGGACAGGAGGGAACTACCTCTTGCTCCTTTGCTTGGACCACTTTGGGAGCGGCCTCCGGGATCGGGGACTGGCCCATGCCCCCTCCCTGGTTCCCTTCAGCTCCAAAGCCTGTGTGGGGTTAAATCTGTGCTTCAGAGCACGCACAGCAGGAGGGAATCAGGTCAGCTATCAGGAAGAACTGCCCAGGTTGATCCTGAAGAAGCCAGGGGTCTTCCTGAGATTGGCAAGGCCGTCCTGCCTGGAGGTCTACACCTCTGACGTGGCTGTGTGCTTTTTCTGAGGTCCACTTTGGTCCTTGGATGCCCGTAGGCGGGGTGACCCTTCAGCGCCCCTCTTATCAGGGGTGAGGGCTAGGCAGCCTCTTCCCGCCTCTTTCCCACCACCTGGGAAGCCCTGAAAGAAAAGTTCAGAATATGGGCAGAGAAGAAGGTGATGGTGGTGACCAGCCCCAGCCCAGACCTGGAGCCTCCAACCACCATCCCGGCTGCCACTGCTCCGCGCTCACGCCTGTGTCCCCTGCAGTTCAACAACATGCTGCTCTACTGTGTGCCCAGGGTCATCCAAGTGGGCGCACACTTCCAGGTGCGGACCCGCATCGACGTGGCTGGCATGAAGGTAAGGTCTGGCAGGGCTCCCCACACCCACCCCGGGGGAGAGGAGGTGGAAGCGGGTTCTCTGTGGGAGAGCCGGGCAATGGTGATGGAAAGGCCCCGGGCCACTCTGCCGTGCTCTGTGGGAGACAGAGGGCCCCGCACGGTGCTCCATAGGCCGTGCTGTGCTCCAGCCCGGGATCTGGTCGAGGCAGGTTTGACCTGCCGGTCTCGATGGAGCCAAGAGCTGCCTTTGAGTTTCCTTTGCTGTGTTAGGGCCTCACGCGTACCAGGCCAGTGCTCTACCACCTGAGCCACGCTCCCCAGCTCTGGCTTTTGGCTGTGCTCATTCGAAAATGAGAGCCTTACAGATTCATCTGCCCTGGCTGACACTGTACCTTAATTCTTAGCTCTCAGCCTCCTGAGTAGCTAAGACTACAGGTGTGAGCCACCAGAATGAGACTGTATGGCCCAGGCTGGCCTGGAACTCAAGATCCTCTTTTTTTTTTTTTTGCCAGTCTTGGGGCTTGAACTCAGTGGTTGATTGAGAATAAAGAGTCCCACAGACTTTCTTGCCCAGACTGGCTCTGAGCTGTGATCCTCAGCTCTCAGCCTCCTGAGTTGCTAGGATGACAGGCATGAGCCACCAGTACCTGGTTTTGAGATTCTCTTGCTGAAGCCTCCTGAGATCTGGGATTACACGCATGCCCAGCCACGCTGGTTACCCCCATTCTCCATGTGAGGCCCTTGGCTGTGGGTCTTCACACTCGGATGATTTGTGGTGTGAATGAAGGTGTGCTTTGCTTTTGTGGTTTGTTTTTTTTTTTTGTCAGTCATGGGCCTGATCTCTGGGCCTGGGCACTGTCCCTCAGCTCTTCAGCTCAAAGCTAGCACTCTACCACTTGAGCCACAGCACCACTTCCGGTTTTTCTGCTTATGTGGTGCTTAGGAATTGAACCCAGGGCCTCATGCATGCAAGGCAAGCGCTCTACCACTGAGCCACCTTCCCAGCCCCTGTGCTTTTGCTTTTTAACACCCATCCTGGAGCTGTTCCGCTGGGTACAGCACGACCTAGCACACTGTGGGGGGCTGCGACGCTGGGGGCCACACACAGGCTGTGCTCAGCCCACCCATCTGCCATCGCTCTGTCTTGCCTGTCTGTCATCTATACATTTCATCTATCCGGGTATCGTCAGACCAAGGCAGGGCGGAGATGGAGGCCTAGATCAGGCAGAGAGGGACAGATGTAGAGAAAGGAAGCCCCAGAGCGGGTCTCTCCTCAGCCAGCGGTCACCCAGCGCCCTCTTCTGGACAGCGCAGACATGACAGAGCTGGTGTCTGTGTAGCCATTCCTGCTGGGCAAGTCTGGGGACTTGTCTTAGCCTAAGGGACAACAGCCTGTTGTGGGAATCTTTCTGTTGCCTTTTAAGTGCTGAGTGACCTCCAACCGCTCTCTAGCCTTCTGTGAGGCTCCCCGGCCTCCTTCCCCTAAAGATGTTCCCATCTGCCTTTCGCTCTTTTATGTTGTTGTTTGTTTTAGAGACAGTTTTTTTTTTTTTTTTTTGCTATATAGTACAGGCTGGTCTCAGATGTGGGATTCTCCTGCTCAGCCTCCTGAGTGCTGGGTTACAGACTTTTTCCTGCTTATGTGGAATCGAACCCAAGGCCTCATGCACGCAAGGCAAGCGCTCTACCACTGAGCCACCTTCCCAGCCCCTTATGGACATTTTTTTTTAATTTTGGTCAGTTGAGGGACTTGAACTCTGGGCTTGGGCGCTGTCCCTCAGCTCTGCAGCTCAAGGCGAGCACTCTACTGCTTGAGTCACTGCACCACTTCCAGTTTTCTAGTGGTTTATTGGAGATAAGAGTCTCAGCCTTTCCTGCCTGTGCTGGCTTTAAACTCCAATCCTCAGATCTCAGCTCCTGAGTAGCTAGGATTATAGGCATGAGCCACCTTCCCAGCCCCTTATGGACTTTTTTTTTTTTTTTTTTTTTATCATGGAGCTTGAACTCTGGGCCTGGGTGCTGTCCCTCAGCTCTTCAGCTCAAGGCTAGCACTCTACCACTCAGCCACTTCCAGTTTTCTGGTGGTTTATTGGAGATAAGAGTCTCACAGACTTTACTGCCCAGGCTGGCTTTGAACTGTGATCCTCAGATCTCAGCCTCCTGAGTAGCTAGGATTACAGGCGTGAGCCACCGGTGTCTGGCTTTTTATGGACATTTTTAACTTAAGAAAATAATACAACAAACCGAATACACTAATTTAGTCTAATTTACAGATCAACTTCTACTGTTTTCCAATTTCCAGTTTGCTTTTTCTGCGCACTGGTCCTAGGGCTTGAACTTGGGGCCTGGGTGGTCTCCTTGAGCTTTTGTGCTCAAGGCTAGCACTCTACCACTTGAGCCACAGCTCCATTTTTGGCTTTTTGGTGGTTAACTGGAGGTAAGAGTCTCACGGAATTTCCAGCCTAGGCTGGCTTGGAACCTCGATCCTCGGATCTCCATCTCCCAAGAGGCTAAGATTACAGGCATGAGGCGCTGGGCTTTCCAGTGACCCCTTTTGCCAGGGGCCGGCTGTCCACTCACCCTGGGCTGGCCCAGCTACAGGACTGGGAAGTGGAGGGCAAGCTTCGCGCTGCCCCTGGAGTGAGGGTCGCCCCTGTAGGGGCCATGTGCCCGGCCCCATGCGCTGTGTGGCAGGGCAGGGCAGGGCGGGGCAGGGCAGGGCAGGGCAGGGCGGGCTCAGCCAGGACCTCTCTCCTCCTGTGTCAGGTGCGGGAGCTGAGCGATGCGGAGTTCCCTCACTCCTTCCTGGTGTCCGGGAAGCAGCGCACGCTGGAGCTGCAGGCCAGGTGGGCCCAAGGCCG
>NW_012267336.1:2157391-2157893 GCF_000151885.1 Dipodomys ordii | reverse complement strand
CACGCGTGTGCGCGTTCCTTCCCGCAGATCCCAGGAGGAGATGGTTTCCTGGATTGAGGTAGGGGCGCCAGGACCCGGGCGGGGTCGCAGCAGGAGAGGGCGGGCGGAGGGGGGGGGTTCCGGGTGGACACCCCGCGCCTGGCCGTGCCCAGCTGCTCCGTCCTGGGTTCACATCCGCCTCCGTCCCTGGGCGGCCTGTGGCGCCCTCTCACCCTCTCTGAGCCTCCTCTTGGACGGCGTCGGAGCTCTGGGGCTGAGGGAGACACGTGCGTGCGCATACGCATTTAGCCTGAGGGGGGGGGTCTGTGTGTCTGTGTGTGGTGCGCATGTACGCGTGCGTGGCACATGCGTAGAGCATCACTAAGAAGCCCCCTCCTCCCCAACACGCACCTTTCCTGACCTCTGACCTAGGCCTGTCAGGTCGCCATTGACCAGCTAGAGAAGCGGAATGAAACCTTCAAAGCGGTGGCCCAGGGGTCGGAGGGAGAGGCGCAGGAGCGGG
>NW_012267336.1:2135441-2154066 GCF_000151885.1 Dipodomys ordii | reverse complement strand
CAGCTCTTCAGCTCAATGCTAGCACTCTACCACTTGAGCCACAGCGCCACTTCCAGCTTTTTTCTTTTTGCTTATGTGGTGCTGAGGAATCGAACCCAGGACCTCAGGCATGCAAGGCAAGCGCTCTACCACTGAGCCACCTTCCCAGCCCTAGCTGAGTTTCTTGACCTCTCTGGGCCTGAACTTGCTTCCATATCCATAAAACAAGATGAGCCAGGGGCGTGTGGCTTGCCTGTAGTCTATCCCAGCTTCTCAGGAGGCTGAGCTCTGAGGATCGAGGTTCAAAGCCAGCCAGGGCAGGAAAGTCAGTCTTATCTCCAATGAACCACCAGAAAACCGGAAGTGGTGCTGTGACTCAAAGTGGTAGAGCGCTCGCCTTGAGCTGAAAAGCTGAGGGACAGTGCCCAGGCCCAGAGTTCAAGCCCCATGACCGACAAAAAAGAAAAGAAAAGAAAGAAAAGAATTGTGTAAACTGCCTTTATGATAAGGAGTAAAAAGTATTAGCGCCTGGCTGCCCTGGGGGCCAGGCCGCGTGCCCACCCCGCCCCTTCTCCAGCTGCAGAGTGAGCAGCTGGGCCTGCGCGCCCCGCAGTGGATCCGGGACAAGATGGTCACCATGTGCATGCGCTGCCAGGAGTCCTTCAACGCGCTGACCCGCCGGCGCCACCACTGCCGGGCCTGCGGCTATGTGAGTACCTAGGGGAGCCCGGCCTCCCTGGTCCCACCCAGGCCTCCACCTTCCCTGTGCAGATCCTGCTCCTGGCCCAGCTCCTCCCCCCGGGCCCCCCCCCCGCCGTGTTCCATTTACAAATGGAGGGGGTGAGCCTCAGGGGTCAACAGACTCTAGACACCCCAGTATCAATCTTCCCCCACCTGCTGTCTGACCCTGCCTGCCCCAGGCCCCAGGACTAAGGTCAGGAGACAGGCAGGGTCCCAGATTACAGGCAAACTACTCCCCAGCAGCCCCAATCCACCACCCCACATATGGGGGTGTTCCCTTTCCCCCTTACTTTCCCTGCCCCCTGCAGCCCTAAGAGAAAGAGCCAAGTGAAAGTCCCTGAGTTCAAGCCCCAGGACTAGTACACACCACACTTGCTCCTCCACCCCCAAATACACACACACACACACACACACACACACACACAGTTACAGTAAATAAAAAAGCCAGGTGCTGGTGCTTCACACCTGTAATCTTAGCTACATAGGAGGCTGAGATCTGAGGATTATAGTTCACAGCTAGCCAGGGCAGGAAAGTCTGTGAGACTCTTATCTCCAATTAACTACAAAAAAAAAAAAAAAAAGAAGCAGCAGCAGCAGCAGCAGCAGGTGGGAAGGTAGCTCAGTGGTAGACACTTGCCTTGCATGCATGAGGCCCTGGGTTCAATTCCTCAGCACCACATAAGCAGAAAAAGCTGGAAGTGGTGCTGTGGCTCAAGTGGTAGAGCGCTAGCCTTGCGCTGAAGAGCTGAGGGACAGCGCCCAAGCCCAGAGTTCAAGCCCCACAACTAACAACAACAATAAAAAAAAGCCAAGGTAGAGCTATGGCTAGCCTTGAGCATAAAAGTTCAGGGATGGCATACAGGTTCTGTGTTCAAGCCCTGGGAGACACACACACACACAATAGATACATACATATATATATGTATACATATAAATATAAAATAAAACACTCTGAAGGCAGTGGAAGGCTGTTGGGCCTCGCCCTGACATCTGTGTGTTTGGGTGGTGGTGAGTCACCTTCTCGGTGGCCCAGGGGCCAGTTTCGGTCAGCCCCGACCACGCCCTGTGAAGGTGGGGTGAGGGCTGGGCAGGCTGGTACAGAAGGTGGGGGGGGGAGGCAGGAGGAGGGTGGGGTAGGCAGGGCTGGAGGAGGGGCTGAGCTTGCTACTTGACCACCCCTGCACCCCTGCACCCCTCCCCTCACACACGTTTCCCATCTACCGGCAACAACTTGCAGCACCCACTTCTTTTTTTTTTTTGGCCTGGGCTGCAGCTTGAACTCAGGGCCTGGGCGCTGTCCCTGAGCTGCTTTTGTTCAAGACTAGCACTCTATGGCTTGAGCCAGAGCGCCACTTCCAGCTTTTTCTGTGTATGTGGTGCTGAGGAATCGAACCCAGGGCTTCGTGCATGCGAGGCGAGCACTCTACCACTGAGCCACCTTCCCAGCCACCTTCCCAGCCCCTCATTCTTCTCTGCGGCTCCCCATGGCTTACCATCTCCCCAGCGTCATCCATTAACATGGTGCCCCCCAGGCTTGGGATCCTCCCCACCCCCACCCCCACCCCCTGCAGGCCCTCCACACGTGTGCTCAGTGCCTGGGGTTGTGAGGGCACGGATGCGAACTCTGCACGGGTCCTAAAGCCCAGTGTGGCTCTGCAGCCCAGCGGAGCCGGCAGGACAGCCAGGCTCTGTCCAGGTGGCCGGCGCCCGCCCAGGCCCACGGCGCATGCTCACAGCCGCACGCTCCCGCCCTCCCAGGTGGTGTGCGCCCGGTGCTCCGACTACCGAGCCCAGCTGAAATACGACGGCAACAGGCCCAGCCGGGTGTGTGTGTCCTGCTACGCGTTCCTCACTGGAAGCGTGCTCCCCGGGGACAAGGACCGGAGGCCTGGCATCCTGGAGGTGAGGGGCTCCCCATCCCCTGGGGCCTGCCCCCCCCAGCCCCGCTGGCCACACAGGGGCTGTCCCCAAACCGAGGTGAACTGGGCTGCAAGGTGTCACCCGAACTCTCCTACTCCACCTCTATGTCCCCATCCATTCGCCTCCCACAGTCCCCTGTGTCACTAATTCCATCTTTTGTTGTTGTCGGTCTCGGGGCCTGAACTCTGGGCCTGGGCGCTGTCCCTCAGCTCTTCAGCTCAAGGCGAGCCCTCTTACCACTTGAGCCCCAGTGCCACTTCCGGTTTTCTGGTGGTTTGTAGGAGATAAGAGTCGCACGACTTTCCTGCCCAGGCTGGCTTTCAACCTTGATCCTTAGATCTCAGCCTCCTGAGTAGGTAGGATTGCAGCACCGATTCCATTTTACAGATGGGCACACTGAGGCTCCAGGCAGATCACAGACTCTGTATTGACTCGAAGGTCTCCCTTGGAGACCAGGTGCAGGGAGGTGACCTCGCAAGTTCGCACAGCTGTCCTGAACTTTGGTGTTGTGCTGTTTTGTGCCACTCTGGGGCTTGGACTCAGGGCTTGGGCACTGTTTCTGAGCTTTTTTGCTCAAGGCTAGCACTCTCCCACTTTGGGCCACAGCTCTACTTTTGGTTTTTTGGTGGTTGATTGGAAGTGAAAGCCTCACAGACTTTCCTGCCAGGGGTTGTCTTCAAACCAAGATCCTCAGATCTCAGCCTCCCGAGTAGCTGGGATTACAGGCGTGAGTCACTGGTGCCCACTGTTCTGGTTTGTGCCCCCCCTCCCCGCATTCTCTGTTTTGCTCAGGGCCTCAGATCCTGGACCCCCTCACAGCTGCCTGCTGGAAGTGTTGGGGGGTTTCACCCTGAACCACCAGTACATCGGCCTCGGCTCAGACTCTTGCTGCCCTCCCCACCCAGTTCTGTTCCCCAGCACTCACAGGGGCCCAAGCCCAGGCTGCTGTCCGACACCGCGGTGCTGTCCCCTGACTGTCCCTCTTCCTGCTTTTAGAAAGGGGCCTCCCCAGGGCCTGAGCAGAGTGTGATCTGCGGCTTCCTGCAGCTGACCGGGGACAAATGGAGCCGGCCCGGCCCCCGGGGCTGGTGCGTGATCCCCAGGGATGACCCCTTGGTACTCTATGTCTACGCTGCCCCTCAGGTAAAGCCCTGCCCGCCCTTCCTGGGTGGGAGAGAGTTCGCCCCCGTGTGGCCAGGGAGGAAACTGCAGTCCAGGGGACCTGAAACCCTCAAGTGGCCTTTCAGCGCTGGGTCCAGACTTGGGGTGTGTGGCTGGTGGGGGAGGGGCACCAAGAGGCAGAATTGGAGAGACAGCAGCAGCCCACTGCTCTTTCCTCCCCAGGACACACGAGCCCACGCCTCCATCCCCCTGCTGGGCTACCAGGTGACTCGAGGGCCTCAGGGAGATCCCCGAAGCTTTGAGCTGCAACAGTCAGGCCAACTCTACGCCTTCAAGGCCGAGACCGAGGAGCTGCGGAGCCGCTGGGTGCAGGCCATCGGGCGGGCGGCCAGCGGCCGGATCCCCGGGGAGCCTGAGGATGGGGACCTGTCGGACTGAGCCTCAGCGAGTGCCCCCCTCCCCCGCAGAGACGGACCCCTGCCAGTGGCTTGGCCCCGCGGCCTCTGCCATCCACCCAAAATCCAGTGTCAGAAAATGTGAGGCCAACAGAGGGTCTGTGACTCCCACCTGTAATCCCAGCTACTCAGGAGGCTGAGATCTGAGAATTGCAGTTCAAAGCCAGCCCTGGCAGGAAAGTCCCAATGAATCACCAACAAAAACACAAAACAGAAGTGGAGCTGTGGCTCAGGTGGTAGAGCACCAGCCCTGGGTGGAAAAAGCTATGGGAGCCGGGCGCTGGCAGCTCACACCTGTAATCCTAGCGACTCAGGAGGCTGAGATCTGAGGATCACGGTTCAAAGCCAGCCCTGGCAGGAAAGTCCATGAGACTCTTATCTCTAATAAACCACCACAAAACTGGAAGTGGCGCTGTGGCTCAAGTGGTAGAGCGCTTGCCTTGAGCTGAAGAGCTGAGGGACAGCGCCCAGGCCCAGAGTTCAAGCCCCACAACTGACCAAAAAGAAAAAGCTATGGGAGAGTAGGAGACCCTGAGTTTGAGAGTGAGTGCCTGCGAAAGAAAGAAAAAGGAAGGAAGGAAGGAAGGAAGGAAGGCAGGCAGGCAGGCAGGCAGGCCGGCCGGCCGGCCCCTTTCTTTGGATGGGGCTGGCCAAGTGTCTCCTTTGCTGGGGCTCATGGACTGTTGGTGCTAACACTGAGAGGCCAGGGAGCTGGGACTGTGGTCACGCCGTGTCTCCCAGCTAGGACTGCTCATTACAATCACTCTGAAAAAGTAAAATAAAAAATACTGGTGAAAACAATTCCACACAGAGTTGGGAATGTGGCTCAGTGGTAGGGTGCTGGCCTAGCAAGCATGAAAACCCAGGTTCTATCCCTCAGCACCACATAAACAGAAAAAGTCAGAAGTGGCACTGTGTCTCAAGTGGTAGAGCGCTAGCCTTGAGCAAAAGAAGCTCAGGGACAGCGCCCAGGTCCTTAGTTCAAGCCCTAGGACTGGCAAAAAAAAAAAAAGAAGAAGAAGAAGAGGAGGAGGAGAAAGAAGAAACAACTCAGTGATAGCTGGGCACCAGTGGCTCACATTTGTAATCCTAGCTACTCAGGAGGCTGAGATCTGAGCATCACGGTTCAAAGCCAGCCCAGGCAGGAAAGTCTGTGAGACTCATCTCCAAAACTACCAGAGGGGCTGGGAAGGTGGCTCAGTGATAGAGCGCTTGCCTTGCATGCATGAGGCCCTGGGTTCGATTCCTCAGCACCACATAAGCAAAAAAGAAAAAAGCCGGAAGCGGCACTGTGGCTCAAGTGGTAGAGCTCTCGCCTTGAGCTGAAGAGCTGAGGAACAGCGCTCAGGCCCAGAGTTCAGGCCCCACAACCGGACCCCCCCCAAAAACAACAACAAACAAAAAAACCCAAAACTACCAGAAAACCAGAAGTGGTGCTGTGGCTCAAGTGGCAGAGTGCTAGCCAAAATAGCAATGTCTGTATCCCCTGCCAAGATTTCTCTTACTTGTTACGGGACACACTGAGGAGGAGAGAGGCCTGGGTGCTTTTTTCCTTTTCTGTTTTGGAGACAGGGACTTGCTGTGTCGTCCAGGTTGGCCTCAGTGCTGGCTGTGAAATGGAGAAGAGATGCCCTGCGCCGAGGCCTCCTGCTGCTGGTACTGACAGATAGGGATGGGTTCTTTTTGTTGTTGCTGGTGGTGGTGGTGGAGCTTGAACTCAGGGGCCTGGGCGCTTCTCTTGGCTCTTTTGCTCAAGGCTAGCGCTCTACCACTTGAGCCACAGCGCCACGTCCAGCTTCGTGGTGGTTAATTGGAAATAAGAGGCTCAGGATCTTTGCCACTCAGGCTGGCCTCCTGAGTAGCTAGCGCTACAGGCCTGAGCTTCCGGTGCCTGGCTTGTTGATTTGTTTTTGAGCTGAGGCTTCTCTCTGGGTAGCTCAGGCTAGGCCTCAGCCTCCAAACCCAGCCACCATGTATTCCTTTTATAATCACCAGAGCACATTGAAAGGAAGTAGAGAGGGACAGGAGGGAAGACTTGTCTGCCTTGACCCCCTCCTGGGGCCTCAGCCCCCATGCAGGCCCCCTGCACCAGCCTGGCGGGGAGTAGCCCCACAGCCACAGGGAACGGTGTGGAAGTGTGGAAATATGTCATGATGCAGTGCAGAGGTAGGGGCGGTGCTCAGGGCTCCTCCAGAAAGCCACGGACATGGAGAACCTGGGGGTACCCCCCGCTTGCTGCTGGGGTTCGGGCAGGACCGAGTGACTAAAAAAGCCTCAACTTTTTTTTGGGGGGGGGAGGGAACTCAGCGTGACTCTCTTGCCCTGATAACTCTGGGTGTCCCTGGCGAGGGGCGCTCTCATGGCTTCTAATTTCTTCCTCTGGAGCCCCCACCTTGGGAAGGGCCAGAGGTGTGGCCAGCACTCTGGAGGGGGGCACTTACTGAGGGGGTGTTGAAGGCCAAACCCAGGGGGCCCAGTGCATGCTGGACAGTGCTTTACCACTAAGGGATACCCCCCTGGACTGCCTTTTATCGCCAGCATCTACATGCACTGATTAGGCAAAGCCTGGCAAGATGCACACCTCAAGTCACCCAGCCTAGAACAACACGCCAGCCTGAAAGCACCCAGGCCCTGCTGACTCCTGCAATTGGCCCCAACTGGCACTAGGGGGCAGCACATCACAGTGGTTAGCAGCATGGCAGATGACTGGCTGAGTCCTATTGACAAGATTTTACTCCTAGTGTTTCCTAGACCACTGAGAACAGGTGTCCAGCACTCAGATCAGCCGCAACCCCATGCTTGCTACCCATCGGGCTTCGAGGTTCTCTATCAGTTGGCTCTGGCAGGGCAGGCGGTGTCAGCGTGGGCCCCTAAGCTTCGTCAGGGGTCCTGGTCTGTCCTGATTCCTCACTGTGGAGCTGACTGAGTAAGGTGTCCGAGAGTTAGGGGAATACAACCTCTGCATTGTTGTGAGGTAAAACTTACAGGCAGTAAAATCCACACGTTTTAGCCAAGCTCAGCCCCTCACTCCTATAATCCTTGCTACACTGAAAGTGGAGAGCCAGCAGATTCCAGTTCCAGGTCAACTCTCAGAGACTCATTGCAGCCCAGTAGCTGGGTGTGGTGGTGTACACCTGTCATTCAGGCTAAGTAAGAAGCACAAATAGGAGTATTTTTGGTCTAGGCAAAAAGCCAGGCACTGCCTCAAAAAGAAACTGAGCACAGAAGGCCGGAGGTGTGGCTCAAGTGCTAGAGTCACGGCTTAGCAAGTGTGAAGCCCTTCGTTCAAACCACAATATCACCAAAAAAGATTTAAAACAACAACTACCCTCTGTCATCTAAATCTGTAAGTCTGGGCCGAGACAGACCTTGGAGCGCGGTGTTCCCAGAGGCGCCGCTCCAGCCCCGCCCCTGCCTCTGGCAATCTTTGACCCGGTTTCTGAACTATAATTTGGTCTTTCCAGATGTCTGTGAATGGAAGCAGGGCTGGCGCCTGGCTGCCTGCTGCAGCCCCACGAGCCTCTGGGCTCCCGGGGCCCTGTGGCTGGCTCCCCACTAGCCAGCTGAAGGGTGCTGAGTGGTTTGGGGGTGACTTCCATGGGGGACTGTGAATAACGCTACCTGGAGTGGCAAATATCCCTGTGGTGGTGTGTGTGGGAGCGTGCGTGTTCTTCTCTCATGGAATTGGGTCACCGGGTTATACAGTGAACATGTGATTAATTTTATTTCAAACTCCAAAGCTTCAGAAGCAGAAGGATGAAGTTTGAGGCTAGACTGGGCTATGAGAGACACTGGTCTCAAAAAAAAAAAACAACTAGGGTGAGTGGCTGAGTGGTAGAATGCTTGCCTAGCATACATGAAACCCTGGGTTCGATTCCTCAGTACACCAAAAAAAGTCAGAAGTAACACTGTGGCTCAGTGTCAGTGTGCTAGTCTTGAGCAAAAGAAGCTCAGGGACAGTGCTCAGTTCAAGCAAAGGGATTGGCAACACACACACACACCAGCCAACAAGCCAGGTACTGGTGGCGCACCCCTGTAACCCTACCTAATCATCCTAATCAGGAGGCTGAGATCTGAGGATCAAGGCTCAAGCCAGTCCAAGCAGGAAAGTCTGTGAGACTCTTATCTCCAGTGAACCACCAGAAAACCAAAAGTAGAGTGGTGGTTGTAAGTGGTAGAGTGCTAGAATTGAGTGGAAAAAGCTCAGAGACAGTGCCCAGGCCCAGATTTAAGCCCTACAACCACCACCACCAACAACAAAGTTTACAAATGTAAAGAAACAAGAACCTTTCAGAGTAACTCTACTACAAATGGTAATCATTGGCATACTCACTATGTGTCAGTACATTTTTTTTTTTGGCCAGTCCTGGGGCTTGAACTCAGAGCCTGGGCACTGACTCTGCGCTTGTTTTTGCTCAAGGCTAGCGCTCTACCGCTTGAGCCTCAGCGCCACTTCCCGCTTTTTCTGCTTGTGTGGTGCTGAGAAATCAAACCCAGGGCTTCATGCATGCAAGGCAAACACTCTACCACTGAGCCATCTTCCCAGCCCCAGTACCTAGCGCTTTCCCAACCCTGGGGCCGCGGGCATCACAGGATGGGTGCATGGTGCCAATATGAAGAGCCCCAGGCCCTGCAGCAGGTGCGCTGAGGGACCCGGGCACGCCCCTCGCGCTGGGACACGCCCCCTCGCGCTGGGACACGCCCCCTCGCGCTGGGACACGCCCCTCGCACTGGGGCACGCCCCTCGCGCTAGGACACGCCCCCTCACGATGGGACGCCCCTCGCGGTGGAGCACGCCCCTCGCGCTGGGACACGCCCCCTCGCGCTGGGGTACGCCCCCTCGCGCCGGGACACGCCCCTCGCGCTGGGGTACGCCCCCTCGCGCCGAGACACGCCCCTCGCGGGGGATCACGCCCCTCGCGCTGGGGTACGCCCCCTCGCGCTGGGACACGCCCCTCGCGCTGGGACACGCCCCCTCGCGCTGGGACATGCCCCCTCGCGCTAGGACACGCCCCCTCGCGCTAGGTCACGCCCCCTCGCGGTGGGGTGGCGGAGCGGAGCCTCCTTACTGGGTTTCACGAGGAGACCAAACAAGGCAATGCAGGCCGGGACCCAGCCCACACACAAGCAGGAGCTCAAGAGCTTCTCGCCAGGACTTTCAGGCATTCCTACATTCCTGGGATAACTCCTTCCAGCCGAGGAGGGCGGGGGCGGTGCCTTCCCGGCCAGCACACATTCCGGGGAGCCCCCGCCCCCTCGCACCTCACCCCTCCTTACGCTCCGAGCAGCAAGCGATCGTTAGAGCTCCGCCGCCCTCCTGCGCCCCCTGCTGGCTGGTCTACACGCGAGTCTTTTATTATTTTATGATAGATAGATAGATAGATAGATAGATAGATAGATAGATAGATAGATAGATAGATTATAGATGCATTTTTTGGGTTGGTCGTGGGGCCTGAACTCTGGGCCTGGGCGCTGTCCCTCAGCTCTTCAGCTCCAGGCGATCACTCTTGAGCCACAGCGCCACTTCCGGTTTTCTAGGGGCTAATTGGAGATGAGAGTCTCACAGACTTTCCTGCCCGGACTGGCTTTGAACTGTGATCTTCAGATCTCAGCCTCCTGAATAGCTAGGATGACAGGCCTGAGCCACCAGCGCCCCGCTTAGTTGCATTTTTGTGGTATTAAGAGATTGAACCTCACCCTTGCTAAGCAGGAGATCTACCACTTGAGCCATGCCTCCAGCCTTCCTCTTTTAAGTACAGCCCAGAGTCAGCCACTGGTGGCTCACACTGTAATCTTAGCTACTCAGGAGGCTGAGATATGAGGATCTTGGTTTGAAGCCAGGCAGGAAAGTTTATGAGACTCTTATCTCCAATTAACCACCAAAAAAGGTGTGAGGGGAGGGCTGGGAAGGTGACTCAGTGGTAGAGTGCTTGCCTTGAATGCATGAGGCCCTGGGTTCGATTCCTCAGCATCACATAAGCAGAAAAAGCCAGAAGTGGCACTGTTGAGCGCTGTGGTAGAACGCTTACCTTGAGATGCTGAGGGACAGCGCCCAGGCCCAGAGTTCAGGCCCCATGACTGACAAAGAGAGAAACAGAGAAAGAAAGAAAAGCAGCTGGGCCAGGCGCAGGTGGCTCATCCCTGTAATCCTTTCTACTCAGGAGGCTGAGATTTGAGGATTGCTCAAAGCCAACGCTGGGCAGGAAAGTCCATGAGACTCTTATCTCCAATTAACCACTAGAAAACTGGAAGTGGTGCTGTGGCTCAAGTGGTAGAGCACTTGCCTTGAGCTGAAGAGCTCAGGGACAGCGCCCAGGCCCAGAGTTCAAGCGCCACGACCACCACCACCAACAAAACAACAACAACAGCAGCTGGAAATAGAAGCTGTGGCTCAAATGATAGAGCACTAGCCTTGAGCACAAAAGCTCAGAGACAGCATTCAGGCTCCAAATTCAAGCCCCCAGACTGGCACACACACACACACACACACACACACACACACACACACACACAGAGTCTCTCAGATTTGTTTGACCAGACTGAGATCAGGATTATAGATGTGAGCCACCCATGCCTGGCTCCATAGGATGTGTGTGTGTGTGTGTGTGTGTGTGTGTATGTGAGTGACATTTTCTGTTGGTCAGTTGCTGGACTAGGCTGATTCCACAGTTGGCTGTCACAGCAGGGCAGACAGGGGTCCAGGGTATGTCGCTTCACATGTCTTTGGCTCTGCAGCCCACAGCAGTATAGCTAGGTCATGTGTCTGCCTATTTTTAGTTTGTTTTTCTTATTTTTATTTTTTTAAGGAACCTCCATACTGATTTCCATAGTGACTACACTCATTTACATTCTCCCCACAGTTTATCAGTGTTCCTTTCCCCTGTATCCTTGCCAGCATTTCTTTCTTTCTTTCTTTCTTGACAGCTGGGGTGAGATGAAATCTTGGTGTAGTTTAGGTTTGCATTTCCTTTATGGCTGAGGATGTTGAATGTCGATTTATGCATCTATTAGACATTTGTACCTCTTCTGAGAACTGTCTAATGACGCGAATTAGCCCGTTTTCTTAACTCGCAATTCCTTGTAATTCTGAAACTCTGCCCGCTGGCTGCCTGCCACCCTCCAGAGGCATCATGCTTAAGAGTCCATCTGAGCTGGATACTGGTGGCGCACACCTGTATCAGCTACTCAGGAGGCTGAGATCTGAGGATCGAAGTTCAAAGCCAGCTTGGGCAGAAAAGTCCACAAAACTTATTTTCAATTAGCCACCAAAAAACCGAACGTAGAGCTATGCCTTGAGTGGTAGAGCACTCCCTTGAGCCTAGAAGTTCATGGATGGTGCCCAGGCCCTGAGTTCAAGCCCCCAGGACTGGTGTGCATGTGTGCACCCACACACACACACACAAATCTGTTCAACTCAAGCTAGGCACCAGTGGCTCACAGCTGTAACCTTAGCTACTCAGGAGGCTGAGATCTAAGGATCAAGGTTCAGAGCCAGCCTGGGCAGGAAAGGCTGTGAGACTCTGATCTCCAATAAACCACCACCAAAAAACCCCCAACAAAACACACACACACACACACACACACACACACACACACACACACCCTGGACATGGAGCCACGTCTCAAATAGTAGAGCACTAGGCTTGAGCATAAAGGTTCAGGGACAACAGCCAGGCCCTGAGGTCAAGCCCCTGGACTAACACACACACACACACACAATCAATCAATCAATCAATGAATTCTGTGTAGTCTGATTCACTCCAGATCTCCTCCCTTCCCTCCTGTGCAGAGGTGACTAGAGGTCAGGGAGGGAAATCCAGGACTGAGGCCCTCCAGCTGAGGTCCTACCACGGGGTTGAGTGCCTTCAGAGCGGGACAGGCCCCCGGGCTGTGACCCTGCCCCTAGCCGCTGCCCTGGCCTCCTGGCAGCCTCCCCCTCCCCCGCAGGCCTGCGGAACCTGCTTCTTTTGAAACTGGCCGCCTCAGTGGGAGCAATCACACCACGGGAATTAGCAAAGCCCAGCATTGGCCAATCAGCCCCTCTGACCCCAATCCCCAGCGCAGATCTGCCTGCACTTTCACCCACAGCCCTTGGGGAGCACGCTATGGCCCACCGGCCCTCTGGGCGCCCGTGAAACTGACCTGACCACTGGATCAGGGCCCCGGTCGCTTCTGCAGGTTGAAGGTCAAGTTGGGGTGAAGGCTCTCCCCCCCGCATGTACCTCATCCTGATCTCAGACTCTTCCTGGGCACCCCATTCCGGTTGTTTCTGCCCAGCCAGGAGCAGAGCACTGGGTTGCTGGGACATTTTCTGCCTCTGGAATTCTCCCTAACCTCTTCATTTGTGAGACCCCATATCTACAAGCCAGCTAGGTGTGGTGATACACTCTTGTCATCCTGGCTACCCAGGAGGGATACTTAGGAGGATCTTGGTCTGAGGCTGTCAGGGGGTGGGGAGGGGGAGGGGAGGGGGAAGGGGAAAGCAAGAGATCTCATCTGAAAAATAACCAGAGCAAAAAAGGACTGGAGATGTGGTCCAAGTGCAGCAGTGCCAGCCACAAGTAAAAAAGCATGTGAGGCCCTGAGTTCACACCCAGTACTGGCACACACAAAAGTTCTGAGGAGTGAGCTGGTATGGCGGTCATGCCTGTAATCCCAGCACGTTAGAGGCTGGGGCAGGAGGATGGAGCATCGGAGGCCAGCCTGGATCACAAACCAAGCACACCAAAGCCAAGGGACAAGGCAGGGGACTGTGCTGTCACAATCGTGTCGGCCCCAGAGTACCCGGAGGCCCTGGCATCACACAGCTGGTCCAGAGGAAAGCCAGAGCGGACACTGGGTGCCTCATGACCTTTCGGAGGCTGCCAGGGCACAGCAGACTCAGCACTTTCCAGCACGGTCTGAGTTGTGGCTCTGTCACCTCCTGTGGCTCAGCTCTCCGGGTGTCAGGAAGCAGAGGGCCAGCGCGTGGTCCACTTGGCGGGGTGTCTGAGGGTCAGGAGGAAAGGCTCTGAGGATGGGGTGTGGGCACTGGTGTGGGGGGGTGGCACACAGGTTTGGTTTTCACTTTCTACTTCCTGTTGGCTTCAGCAGGACTCGTTCTGCGTCTGGGTTGTGCAGTAGGTGAGGCGCCCTGCCAGCTCCCAGACTCAGGGCGTGCTGGTGCAGCCCCCCTTTTCCTCCGCCCTGCTCTGGACTCTTGCTGGTCCCCCCTCCACGCTGTCCATCGCAAGGCCAGCTTCTGGTCTTTCCCGTCGCACAGAGATCACACCGCCTTACTTACTCGATCTTTCTATTGGCTTACTTTTTGCCCATAGGCAAGCGCTCAACCGCTTGAGTCCTATGCTACACGTTTGGGAGACCTGAGGGTCTAACTTAAGCACTAGAGCCCCTCAAGGTGCTGAGTTCAAACCCCAGCACCACCTAAACCAAACCAAACAACAAAAACCATGCTTTGCTTTTTTTTTTTTTCTGTCAGTTGTGGGGCTTGAACTCAGGGCCTGGGCACTGTCCCTGAGCTCTTTTGCTCAAGGCTAGTGCTCTACCACTTTGAGCCACAGCACCACTTCTAGTTTTCTAGTGGTTCATTGGAGATACGAGTCTCACGGACTTTCCTACCCAGGCTGGCTTTGAACCTCAACCCTCAGATCCTGGCTTCCTGAGTAGCTAGGATTACAGGTGTGAGCCACCAGTGCCTGGCTGGCCTTTCCTTTTCCTTCCTTCATCCCTCCCTCCCCCCTCTCTTTCTCTCTT
Organism: Dipodomys ordii; assembly: GCF_000151885.1. NCBI lineage: Eukaryota > Metazoa > Chordata > Mammalia > Rodentia > Heteromyidae > Dipodomys > Dipodomys ordii. The sequence continues at coordinate 2,140,096 of NW_012267336.1, read as the reverse complement.
TCTTCCCCTCCCTCCCTCCCTCCCTCCCTTTCTTCCTTCCTTTCTTCCTTCGTCCTAGGGCTTGAATTTAGGACCTGGGCACTGTCCCTGAGCTTCTTTTGCTCAAGGCTAGCGCTCTACCACTTGATCCACAGCACCACTTCCGACTTTTTCTGTGTATGTGGTAGTGAGGAATCGAACCAGGGGCTTCATGCATGCTAGGCAAGCACTCTACCACTAAGCCACCTTCCCAGCCTGGCCTTTCCTTTCTGAGAACTGAGCTTAGAAGTGTGCTGTGTGCACTGGATGGCCTTTCCACGTGCAGGCCCAAATGGCCACCGAGTCAGAGAGTATTTCCAGGGCCTTCGGGTCCACACTGGCCCCATGCTGACCGTGGAGTCCAGCCATACTCTCACGTGGTTCTGAGGTGCAGAAAGTACAAAGGGCGAAGGGAAAAGCTCCCTCCCACCCCAGCGGCAAGCGCCCCCTCATCTCCTAAGATCAATGCTGTTGGTTCTTTTTGTTTGACTTTCTTGTTTTTTGAGACAGGGTCTTGCTACATCACCCAAACTGGCCTTGAACTCTATCTTCCTGCCTCTACCTCTTGAATCTGAAATTATCAGCATCTGCCACCAAGTCAGGCTTAATGTTAGAGATTGGAATACAATAAATATTTGCTTATATTTATTTCTCACACACACACACACACATACACACACACACATATATATATACATACATACATATATTTTTCAGTTGTGGGGCTTGAACTTGGGGTCTGGGCGCTGTCCCTCAGCTCTTCAGCTCAAGGCGAGCGCTCTACCACTTTGAGCCACAGCACACTTCCGGTTTTCTGGTGGTTAACTGGAGATAGGAGTCTTGCAAGCCAGGTGTTGGTGGCTCACGCCTGTAATCCTAGCTACTGAGGAAGCTGAGATCTGAGGATCTTGGTTCAAAGCTAGCCTGGGCAGGAAAGACTGTAAGACTCTGATTTCCAATAAACCACTAGAAAACCAGAAGTGGTGCTGTGGCTCAAGCAGTAGAGCGCTTGCCTTGAGCTGAAGAGCTGAGGGACAGAACCCAAGCCCAGAGTTCAAGCCCACGACTGACCAAAAAAAAAAAAAGAGTCTTGCAGATTGCCCAGGTTGGCTTTGAACTGTGATCCTCAGGTCTCAGCCTCCTGAGTAGCTTGAATGACAGGTGTGAGCCACCAGCACCCCGGTTGCTTCTCACCTTTTTCATACAAAAATGACGTAACTATTCAGTGTATAGCTTGCATCTGTCATTTACCATATTTTAAAACACTGGTGTGCGTGCCTGTGCGTGTGTGTGCGTGCGTGTGTGTGTGTGTGTGTGTGTGTGTGTGTGTGTGTGTGTGTGTTGGTACTGAGGCTTGAACACAGTGCCTGGGTACTGTCCTTAACTTTTTGCTCAAGATTAGCACTCTACCACTTGAGCCCCGCCTCTACTTCCAGATTTTTTATCAGTTCTAGGGCCTGAACTCAGTGCTTAGGTTCTAACCTTTAGCTTGTTCACGCAGGGATGGTGTTCTACCACTTGAGCCACAGCTCCACTTCTGGTTTATTGGAGATAAGAGCCTCATGGACTTTCCTGACCAGACTGGCTTCAAACTGTGATCCTCAGATTGCATTGGGAACTGGTGGCTCACACCTATAACCCTAGCTACTCAGAAGACTGGGATCTGAGGACCAGTCCAGGAGACTCTGATCTCCACTTACCCAGTGGTAGAGCGGCTGCCTTGATTAAAAAAGCTAAAGGACAAGTGCCCAAGTTCAAATCTCACTACTGGCATGGGGACGTGGGGGTGGGAGTGTCACCTGGATAGATGACTGACTTTCTAAGCATAAAGATGTCACACGTGTTGCTGTTTATCTGAAATTCAAATTGAAGAGGGCATCTGGCCTTATTTCCTGAGCCATCCCGGAAGTGTCAGCTCCCATTGGGCCCTTCCCCCGCCGTGGCCACGCCCACACCCACAGCCCTGGCTTCCCTGCCACCTCAACAGAGTGAGTCACGCAGCTGAGGGCTCTCCAGCACATGTTTTTGAACCGAATCGCATCATGGTTTGGGGGAATCCCCCACTGTCCCCAAAACACAGGCGAGGGGATAACAGACACCCAAAACAAGGTCACGGGAGGAAAACAGAAAAGGCGACAAGAATTGAAAATACCTTGGGACAGCCCCGGCCACTGAGGGCCTGGGCAAACCAAAACGTTCCCACGGCTGGCATGCCATGTTCCCCACCACCAGCCCCAGGGAATCTGGACGCTGGAGGCCGGCTCTGCTCCTGGGAAGCGTCCTCCTCCGAAGAGCAAGGGCCAAGGAAGGGCTGGAAGCCATGGGCACCGGGGTAATGATTAGATCTTTCGCTTGCAATCATTGTGAAGCTTCTAAGAAGAAACTAAGGCAAGGGGCTGGGCGTCGCGCCTGGCACCCAGCCCTTCTGGCTACAGGTGGCTCTCATCCTGAGGACAAGCTCATGCCCTCTGCCCCCAGGGGGGCCTCAAGTTCTCCAGACTTCCATGCTTTGCAGAAGGGAAGGGTCTTCTGGGTCTCTGAGAATGGCACCTGCTCCAGAACCTTCCTGAGCTATTGCCCCATCTGTGAATTCTTTGTGGAAATTAGACTTGTAGCCAGTGAGCCCCAGGAAGACGCACCCAGAAGAATTGGAAGGTGGAGGAAGGCCATTTGCTGCCTAGGGCGCCCCCCCTCCTCCCCCTCCCCCCCGGGACTGCGGGGGGGGGGGGAAGCCATACTTCCTGCAAGTGTGTTGTATTGGCAGTCAGGAGGGGGTGCAGAGGGCAGGAAGGAGCCTGGGGGACGGGGGAACTGGGCTCACTTCCTCTTTTGGAATGTCCACCCCAGGCCCCCAGCATCAGCATCCGTGGGACATGGGCTATAAACACCCCCAGCGTAGAACTTCTCTTCCTTGAACCCTTGGCTTAGCCCAGGGCCCTGGATTGGGACATTTTGGCTTCTTAGAAAGAAACTGAAAGCCCTGAGGAGAAACTCCTCCACTTCCCCTTCCTTGCCAGGAGGAACTGGGGCTTGCCCGGACAGGAAATCATGCAGGATTTCTCGGAAGCCCCTGCCCGGGCACTGCTGGGGAAAACCGCAGAGGGGGAGGCGGGGGGGGGGGGCAGGTTGGGGGAGGCCCAACCACTGTCAGAGTCACAGCCTTCAGGAGAGCCAAGGGCAGACAGAACCACTGGGAAACCTCCACGCTCAGCTCTTCATTCTCCCTGCCGCCTCCTCTTTGGGGATCTTCCTCTGCCGGCTTCTCTAACCCATGCCTACCCGCCCTCTACTCAGTCTCCGCGGAGACCCCCCAAAAGGATGGACCACCCTGCCAGACTTGGGTGTCCAGCTCGCATCTGATACTGGGACACCCAGTGGGTACCCTGATGAGTTGATCCAGCCACCAGCTTAGGGACAGGGCCCAGCCTCTGCAGCCTGGCTGAGCTCCTGACCATCGGCTCTCTCCCTAAGACCCTGGCCCCAGCCCAGGGGGGAGGGTGACCTCGTTGAGGTTGGGCCCGTTGGGGACACCAGTCAGCTTCACCTCATGATTGCCTGGTCTCCTGGCCATCACCCAGGCTGTGGGCCCCTGGATGATAGCCACTGCGGGCTAGCACATCTCAGCAAACATCTGATGAGCAAATAAATGGCTAAATGTGAGAATTTGGTGCTGACTGTCCCAGACATCCACGTGTGCACCCAGGTGACGTGTGCAGCAGGTGGAGCCGCGTGCACGCCTACTGTGGGGTTCCAGAGGTGTGTGTATGTGCAGGATAAAGGCCTTGCATTTGTCCACCAGCATCACCAATGATGTTCTCTGACCGGCAGGTGGCGCTGTACCCCGCCTCTGCGGTGTCTGCTGGCCGTAGGGGAAACTGCCTGGTTCACCCACTGACCAGCCAGACCTCTGATGCCACCGAACCCAAACTTCATCCCAGCCACAGCCTGTGGACCCAAAAGGTCCTGAAGTCCATCTAGGCAGCTGCAACACAGAGGTTAAATGCAGAGGCTCAGCAGGCACCAGTGGGTGACTCACGCCTGCAATCCCAGCTACCCCAGAGGCCGAAGGCTGAGGACTGTGGGTTGAAGCCAGCTGGGGCAGGAAAGTCTGTGAGCTTCTTATTTCCAATTAACTGCTCCAAAGCCAGAAGGAGAGGGGTGGTTCAAGTTGTAGAGTAAAAGAGCTGAGGAATAGTGCTCAGGCCCTGAGTTCAGGCCCAGGTGCCAGCACAAACTAATTGAATAGTTTTGGGTTTTTTTTTTTTAACATTTTTTTTGGGGGGGTCTGGTCATGGGGCCTGAACTCTGGGCCTGGGCGCTGTCCCTCAGCTCTTCAGCTCAAGGCTAGCGCTCTACCACTTGAGCCATAGCACCACTTCCGGCTTTTTTTCCTGCTTATGTGGTGCTGAGGAATTGAACCCACGGCCTCATGCATGCAAGGCAAGCACTCTACCACTGAGCCACCTTCCCAGCCCCTTGAATGGTTAATTAAAATTAAAAAATAAAACAGCCGGGCCGGGTGCTGGTGGCTCACGCCTGTAATCCTAGCTACTCAGGAGGCTGAGATCTGAGGATCTCGGTTCAAAGCCAGCCCGGGGAAGGAAAGACTGTGAGACTCCTATCTCCAATAAACCACC
>NW_012267336.1:2124980-2135326 GCF_000151885.1 Dipodomys ordii | reverse complement strand
AAAAAAAAAACAGCCGGGTGCTGGTGGCTCACACCTGTAATCCTACCTACTCAGGAGGCTGAGATCTGAAGATCAAGGTTCAAATCCAGCCCGGGCAGGAAAGTCTGTGAGAGTCTTATCGCCAATTAACCACCAGAAAACCAGGAGTGGCGCTGTGGCTCAAGTGGTAGAAAGCTAGTCTTGAGCTGAAGAGGTAAGGCACAACGCCCAGGGCCCAGAGTTCAAGCCCCACAACTGACAAAAAAAAAAATTGCAAACCAGAAGTGACACTGTGGCTCAAATGGTAGAGGGCTAGCCTTGAGCACAAAGAGGCTCAGGGACAGCCTCCAGGCCCTAAGTTCAAGCCCCAGGATCAGAAAAGAAAATTTTTGTTGTGTAATGGAGAATACCAAGTTACAGTTTAATTTGGCCACTAACTTCACCATCTTCCAATAAAGTAATAGTTCAAACAAGGGGGTGGGGAAAGCTAAAAGACAACAGCCAGGCCCTGAGTTCAAGCCCTAGGACGGGCACCAAAACCAAAACCAGACAGATTGCTGGCCCGCCACCCCAGAGTCAGAGTTCCAGAAGTTCTGGGTGGGGCTTGTGACTGTCCATTTCTTTCTTTCTTTTTTTTTTAACTAGGGTATATTAATTATACTAAATTCTGTATTTCTAGGTAGGCATTCTACCTCCTGAGCCACATTCCCAGTCTGTCTTCTGTGTTTCTGACAAGTTTCTGGGTGGCACTGAAGCCGCCTCCAGTGTACGGATCCGTTAACAACCCCCGAGGGACGGCCTCGGTGTTGCAGACCTCCAGGGAGGCTCAGGCTGAGGCTCAGGAGACCCTGGGACACAAGCACACCCAGAGCTGGGTGGGAGGAATCGGAGGCGGGCCACGTGGACCGGCTCTCCCCCGCCCTGCTAGCACGGTCGGCCAGCCGCCCCGCCCTGGCCCTGCCGGGAGGAGGAGACCCAGGCCTCCGCAGCGCAGCTCCACGTGGCTCAGCCTTTCTCGGGAAGCCCTGGCAGGCCAGCTCCCCACAACCCCGCTCCTGCTCCCCGTCCCAGTTTTCCAACCTGGCCCCCGCTTCTGGGAACTCACCCTTCCGTCTTCTTTCCTTTTCTAATACTAGATTTTAATCGGATTATCAGAAAGGTAACGGGAGGCCGTCCCAGAGCATCAATGGGGAAAAGTCTGAGAACCTGAGTTGCTCAGAGCTGGGGGGCGGGGGGGGGGGGACGGTGGAGTGGTTTAGTGGCTTAGTGGTTTAGTAGTAAAGAGCTTGCCCAGCAGGTAGGAGATCCAGGATCGAGTTCCATGTTATACATACCACCATCACCAGGATGTTAGCCTCTCTTTCTCTTTGTGCCACTACTAGGGCTCGAACTCAGGGCCTGGGTGCTGTCCTTTAGCTTTTTTGCTCCAGACTGCTATTCAACCACTTGAGCCATAGCTCCCTTTCTGGCTTTTCTTTTTTTTTGGGGGGGGGTGTTGGCATTAATTGGAGATAAAGAGTCTCACAGTCTTTCCTGTCTGTCTGGGCTGGCTTTGAACTGTGATCCTCAGAGCTCAGCCTCCTGAGTAGGTAGGATGAAGGGCATCAGCCACCAGCATCCAGCAATTTAGCTTTTGAACTCAGGGCCTCAAGCACTGGCAGCTAGGCAGGTGCTCTCCCTTGGAAGCCACGCCCCCAGCCCTGACCGCAGCAGCATCAGGTACTGTGGATTGACAGCATTGTATCAGCATTGATCATGTGTGGGTGCTGTCCTTTAGCTTTTTCTGCTCAAAGCTGGTGCTCTACCACCGAAGCCACACCCACACTTGTGGCTTTTTGGTGGTTCATTGGAGAAGTGCCCAGCTGCCATTGATTTTCCACACCAAAACACTGAGGAAATTGAAGCGTTCAAAAGAGCTGCAGGGGCTGGGAAGGTGGCTCAGTGGTAGCGTCTTGCCTAGCATGCAGGAAGCCCTGGGTTCAGTTCCTCAGCACCACATAAGCAGAAAAAGCTGGAAGTGGTAGAGTGCTAGCCTTGAGCAAAAGAAGCTCAGGGACAGTGCCCAGGCCCTGAGTTCAAGCCCCAGGACAGGCCAAATAAATAGCTAAATAACTAAAAGCAGGTCCACCTCCATCTGTGCATCCTGCCCAGTTATTATTTGTTTATCAGTTCTAACAAGGCCTCTGCGCGGGGCGGCACGTCGGAGGGTTTGCCCAGAACTTCCTAGAAAGGGCGGATTGGGTCAGAGGAGGTGAGATCCTGATACCTGGGCAAAAACCGCTTTCCAGAAAGGCTGTGTGGGCCGATGGTGCCGAGGGAGGGCTGCTGATGGGTGGAACTCAGCTCACACCCAACCCTGCTCAGCCCAGTCCAGAATGTCTGCGATGAGGCAAAGGGGCCCAGGCAACTGCAGCAATGGAAGAAGCAGCTGGCGCGTCGGCTCCCCTGCCCCCCCCCCGCCGGGGCTGCATGGGCACCCCAAGCCTGGTATGGCCTGGGCAGAGTTGTCCTCCTGCTCCGTGAGCCAGGATGGCTCTTGGTCTTTACTTTTCCTGTCCTGCCTCCAGTCTGCCCATAAGTGCGGTTGGGGTTACCTTCAAACTACAACCCTAATAGGTCTGTCCTGCGCCCCACCATGCTGGCCCTCCTCCTGCCTGGAGATCTGTGTCACGTGGGTCAGCTTGGGTCCACGCTTGGCCGGCCCTCAGCGCCCCTCCCCACGCCTCCCACTTCACTTGCAGTTGAAGACGTCCCTCTGAGTCAGCTCCTGGCGGCTCAGGCTCTTGGGTGAGCCTAGCTCCTCAGGAGGCTGAGATCTGAGGATCGAGGTTTGAGGCCAGCACAGGCAAACAAATCCATGAGACTCAGCTCCAAAAAGCCAGAAGTGGAGCTGTGGCTCAGGAAGCACCAACCTTGGATGGAAAACCTAAGGGACTGCTTTATCCTAGCAAGTTAAAGCTAATGGAGGGCTGGGAACGTGGCTTACTGGTAGAGTGCTTCAGGGACAGTGCCCAGGCCCTGAGTTCAAGTCCTGATACAGTATGCATACACACACACACACACACACACACACACACACCTTACTATGACTTAGATACCCTTAGGATCTGTGCCTCCCTCTTATCCTCACCTCCCTCCCCCTGTCATCCTTCTCCCACCCTGCCCCCTCTGCTCCCTGGCCCCTCAGAACACCACCAAGCCCCTCCACCCCCCACCCCCCACCGCAGGACCTTTGCACGAGTTCACGTGCTCTACCTGCCTGGCGCGTGTCCTCAGCTATTTTTACAGGACTCCTCCGTTCAAGTGTCATCTCAGAAAAACAACCACAAGCAAACATGCCCTTGTTTGGGAAAGGCCCTCCCTGGCTGACCTAAAATAGCACCCTGGCCCTTCCAGCCCTGTGTCCGGCCTGCAGGTGCCACTCACTGCTCACTTATTAGACTGTCACCCCCCCCCCCCAGCTCGCAGTGAGTTCCCACATAGTATGGCTGTGCCCGGAACACATGCGAGGAGGGGGGCTCAGACAGAGGCCTGAGACCTCTGCCCGGGGTGAGGGGCTGAATTCCAGGGACGCCCCCAGCCCTCACGCTCCGCTGGCCCTGGGCCAGTCCCCTCACCTCTATGGAGCCTGAGTTCCAGACGGCACCTGGGCTGCTGCGGGCATCGCTGTGCTGAAAGACACATGCAGGTCAGGCTGGCTCCAGCCGTGGCTCCTCCACGAGGCTGCCAGCCGCCGCCCCCGCTGGCCTGCCAGGCTAACAGCTGGCCGTTGAGCCTTGCGGGGTGCTCACAGAGATTGTGTGCATGTCAGGATCCCTAACATGGCGGTGTGTGTATGTGTGTGTGTGTGTGTGTAGGGGGAGGTCTCTGCTAAAACTGGAGATTTGAGAGTGGAGAAAAATCCCCACTGGGGACACGGGGCCTGGAGAGGCCTGGGCCGTCACAGGGCTGCAGGGCCCCGGTGCCCACCTGTGAGGAGGCATTGGTCCAGTTCACTGAGAGACCAGGATGGACAGTACCTGGCCAGCCTCCGTCTACCCATCTGCCTCCCCGGCTGACTCCTCCCCCCCCTCCCCGTTCCCCCAGCATTCTTTGCTTGGTGTGCCATGATCTCACTCAACCCTGCCACCACCCACAGGGGAAGAGATGGGCTGGGATGTCTGGGTGGCATGGGCCTGGCTGGGGCAGCGCCGTGGGGCCCCAGGCACTGAGCCCACCGGGCCTTGTTAGACCCACCTGTCCACCTGGTGACCCGGGGTGCGCCCGGTCTGCCAGGCCCAGGATCTTCCCTCTGCCCCAGGCTGGCAAACAGACCCGCCTGGGATGGACGTGGGGAGTGGAGGCACAGCAGCCCTCCTCCCCTCCAGGCTGAGGACTGGGTGGGGTCCCCAGGGGAGGGGACACTTCCTCCCTGGCCAGGGTCCCAGCTCCCGCGCACCAGCTTCCTGGTGGCAGGCAGTGGCCTGTCCCGCCTGTGTGGGAAGGCCTTGGCGTGGCTCTCGGCGGCTGGTGAGTGGTGATTCACGCCCAAGTCACCTGGTCCCCGGGACCTGTCCCACCACTGTGGGAACCCGCTGGGCAGGTGCCCCAGCCATGGGCACACACCCGCTCCTCTCTCCCATCCTCCATGCGCCCACAAGCAGAACTCTCCAGCAGGGCGTCGGTGGCTCACGCCTGTCATCACAGCGACTCAGGCGGCCGCGATCTGAGGATCGGGGTTCCAAGCCAGCCTGGGCAGGGAAGTCCATGAGACTCTTATCTCCAACAAACCACCAGAAAACCAGAGGTGGCACTGTGGCTCAAGTGGTAGAGTGCTAGCCTTGAGCAAAAGAGCTCAGGGACAGCGCCCAGGCCCAGAGTTCAAGCCCCATGACTGGAAAAAGAAAGAAAAAAAGAAACCAGAAGCCTCCCTTATCAGAGAGACCGTGGCCTCCAAGGCCCCTGAGGTCCACACAGAGCCTGCTCCCACATCGGAGCCACAATGGACGGATTCGTGGGTGGCGAGTAGCTGCTGGCCCCAGAGGCTTCTGAGTGGCAGTATACACCCTCCGCACCCTCGGTGTGTGTTGGGGTGCTGCTCACAGACGATGGCCACAGTCCACACCAGGGTGGGGAGGGCTGAGGGGGATACATGCAGAGTGGCGGCTTCTGGGTGAGAGGATTTGGGGAGAAGCCTCTGGAGGACCTGGTGACCTCTGCAGCTGTCAGTGGTCAGGAAGCGGAATAGGGAGGTGGGGGTGGGGAGGGGAGCTCTCCATTCAGCAGTGTACCCCTCTGCCAGGGAAGGGGGAGGAGCCCTCACTGCCTTCCATGGATTCTGAGATGGTGATAATTGATGCGTCTTTCTCTCGCAGTTCTGAAACCAGGGTGACTCTGCACATCAAAGGGGCGCCGCGGTTCATCGAGGCTTCCTCTCAAAGCACATCAATTAGCCCAGCCTGAGATCTCACAAAACCCAAGAATGCCTGTGCAATGCCCTGCTTGTGGTCGCACACGCCTGTAATCCCGGCACTTGGGAGGTTGAGACCAGAAGATGGAGATTTCAAATCTAGCCTGGGCTACACAGCCCAGGTGGCAAGGATTCTGCCTCCAAACCCAAACCACACCCAAATCAAACCAGAGCCAAAACATGGTGTAAGTGACCAGGGCTGGCCAGCGGGAGGGACTTGTTTCTGCTAGTATTTGTTTTCTGGAGTCTTGGCTGTCATGTGGGGGGACAGGTACCCCTCGGAACAGGCCCCGTATAGGATCAAGAAAAAGTGCTCGGGGCTGGGAAGGTGGCTCAGTGGTAGAGAGCTTGCCTTGCATGCATGAGGCCCTGGGTTCAATTCCTCAGCACCACATAAGCAGAAAAAAAAAAGCTGGAAGTGGCGCGGTGGCTCAAGTGGTAGAGCACTAGCCTTGAACTGAAGAGCTGAGGGACAGCGCCCAGGCCCAGAGTTCAGGCCCCACGACCGGACCCAGAAAACAAAACAAAAAAAAACAAAGCAGCTCAGGGACAGAGCCCAAGCCCTGAGTTCAAGCCCCACAAGTGACAAAAAGAAGAAGGTAGAAAACATTTCAGTCATCCCCTCCTCAAAACAAACAAATAAACAAAAAAAGACCCCAAAGCTAACTACTTCCTCTGAAAGGACCCATAGAATGCCACCAAAATCCCAAAGAAAACCCTGAAAACTCCCTCCAGGACGAGCTGACGGCAGGGGAGCCAGGGCCTGGCCCCGGTGACTTTGGGGGTGTTCCCTGTGTCCTTGTAAACTTCCCTGAGTCACCATTACTCATCAGCCACAATCTAGACAGAGCCACTTCCAACCGGGAGGCGGGCCCTGGGGGTCAGGGGTCACTCTCAAACACGGGGTGGGAGGGGGGAGTGCGTCCAGCCATGGACCCTGGCCTGCATCATGGCTTTTGGGCTTCCTGGGTTGTATGCTGCCAACGGACTTAGCAAGTCCTGGGCAGCCCGCTGCGTCTCCTCCCCTCACTTGAAAGCATGGCATGGGTGGCAGTGTCCTTGCTGTGGCCTTGGGGATGGCCTGGCTCTGGAATCTTCTCTTTGCCAGCCTGGGGAAAGGAGGAGGCTGCTGACACTGAGGGCCCTGGGTTCCGGCCTATCCTCTCCCACCCTGCCGCTGTGGACAAGGACCGTCTCAGCCACCTTGGGCCTGGGGGCTGCCATGCTTGTGTCTAGTGGCAGAGGTTTGCTCCCAGGGCTGGGGATCTGGAGTGTGTAAAGTGACCCCACGTGGACACCGCCAGTGACTCACGCCTGTAATCCTGGCTACTCAGGAGGCTGAGAGTCAGACGATGGGATGAGGGGAATGGAGAAGAGGCTGCCATCCCTGGGGGAAGCCGGCAGTGCAGCCCGCGGGGCCTCGGGCACCCCATGGCACCGCAGCCTTCCCCATGGCCCAACTTGGCCCACGGCCAGCGCTCTCAGAGCAGCATGTGAACTGTGCCAGGCAGGTGCTGGGTGCTGACACACGAGGGTTAGTGCCAGACTCCCTCTAGAAAAATAGCCACTGGGGAGGGGGGAGAGGGCTGGGAAGGTGGCTCAGTGGTAGAGCGCTTGCCTCGCATGCATGAGGCCCTGGGTTCGATTCCTCAGCACCACTTAAGCAAAAAGAAAAAAGCCGGAAGTGGCGCTGTGGCTCAAGTGGTAGAGCGCTAGCCTTGAGCTGAAGAGCTGAGGGACAGCGCCCAGGCCCAGAGTTCAGGCCCCACGACCGGACCCAAAAGAAAAGAAAAATAGCCACCAGAAAACCAGAAGTGGCTCTGTGGCTCAAGTGGTAGAGTGTTCACCTTGAGCTGAAGAGCTGAGAGACAGCGCCCAGGCCCAGAGTTCAAGCCCCACGACTCACACACACACACACACACACACACACACACACACACACACAGAAACAAACAAGAGCTTTGGTGTTAGCCAGTCCTGGGCTAGAACCCTGGCCCTAGCTTGCTTTCTTTTCCTTCCTTCCTTCTTTCCTTCCTTTCTTTCTTTTTTCTTTTTTATTTGGTCATGGGGCTTGAACTCTGGGCCTGGGAGCTGTCCCTGAGCTCCTCAGCTCATGGTTAACACTCTACCACTTGAGCCACAGCACCACTTGCAGTTTTTCTGGTGGTTTATTGGAGATCAGAGTCTCACGGACTTTCCTGCCCAGGCTGGCTTTGAACCGCGATCCTCAGATCTCAGCCTCCTGAATAGCTAGGATTACAGGCATGAACCACTGGTGCTCGGCTGGCCTTAGCATTCTTTACCTGACTTTCCTTTGTTTTGCTTTCCCAGAGCCTCAGTTTCCCCATCTGCAAACCATGGACCATGAAAGCTACCACACAGCTCAGTGAACTGAGGAATGTGTCATGTCCCTCCCACATGCCCAAGTGGCTGGGGCATGGAGAAGGGGTCCATGCACATCGTTCCCCCTTCCCCCCTCCAACTCTGGCCTGTCCTGGGAGCATGGACCCTGCCAGGAGCCTGGCCACACAGCCAGGCTTCGCCTCAGATCATCGCCTGATGTTCCTGGGGGCACATCCAGTGTGGGGCACAATGGGTGGATAGGGCCACGGTGGACAAGATCAGGGATGGACAGCGGCAGCCAGTCAAAGTCAGGGAAGTGGTTGGAGAATTCCTCCTAAGCAGGAGGTGTGTGTGTGTGTGTGTGTGTCTGTGTGTGTGCATGTGTGAAGGAGCCTGGGAGTGCGTGGGGAGCTCCCTCCCAGAGCGGGGCAGGTGTGTGGTGTTAGGGAGCCAGCAGTGATTCACGAGACTGTCCCCGATCATGATCAGCAGCCCCCAGACACCCCACACCCGCAGCCCTGCTTCTATATTAGCGCAGGCTGCGCGCCACACTTCCATAATTAATTAGGTTTCCTAGGCACCTCGAAGAGGGAAGAGGGTGTCCCAACCCGGGGGTGCAAATATCACCGGTATGTGCCAGCCGCCCCCACGCTGGGAAGAGAGACCTCAGCTCTCCCACGCGCTCTGGCTGCTTGCTGACTCACGAGTCAGCCCTGGCTGCGTTTGGAAAGGCGAGGGCCACCAAACATCCCTTATCTGAATAATCCTAAAATGTCCAGGGCTGGCCGGATGTGGCTCGGTGGCTTACCTGGAATTTGTGAGGCCCTGGGTTCCACACCCTGCTACTGCAAACGAAAAGAATGTCAGCCAGACATAGTGATACAGGCCTGCCATCCCAGCACTAAGGAGGTGGAGGAAGGGCTACAAAGGTGAGACCCTGGCTCAAAAAATCACTGGCTCAGCTAGGCGCCGGTGGCTCAACCTGTAACCCTAGCTACTCAGGAGGCTGAGATCTGAGGATCGTGGTTCAAGGCCAGCCTGGGCAGGAAAGTCTGTGAGACTTTTATCTCCAATTAACCACAGAAAACCAGAAGTGGTGCTGTAGCTCAAGTGGTAGAGCGCTCACCTTGAGCTTAAGAGCACAGGGACAGCGCCCAGGCCCAAAGTTCAAGAGCCATGACCAACAACAACAACAAAAAACCCACTGGCTAGCCAGGCGCCGGTGGCTTATGCCTGTAATCCTAGCTACTCAGTACTCAGGCGGCTGAGATCTGAAGATCGTGGTTCAAAGCCAGCCTGGGCAGGAAAGTCCTTGTGACTCTTATCTCCAATAAACCACCAGAAAACCAGAAGTGGCGCTGTGGCTCAAGTGGCAGAGCGCTCACCTTGAGCTGAAGAGCTGAGAGACAGCGCCTAGGGGCAAAGATGGGCAAAGCAGCCAAACTCTTACCACTGAAAAGGAGACTCCTCCCTCTCATCTCCCTTTCATCTCTCTCTCTCTCTCTCTCTCTCTCTCTGTAGCGCTGAGATCTGAATCAAGGTCTCACATTTCCAAGGCCGATGTTTTACCACTGAGCCACAACACTTATTGCACTAATTGCACAACACCAGTCCTGGGCTTGCACATAAGCCTGGGTGCTGTCCCTGAGCTTTTGTGCTCAAGGCTGGTGCTCTAACAGCTCCACTTCAGGCTTTTCTGGTGGTTAATTGGAGATAAGGGTATCATGGACTTTCCTGCCTGGGCTGGCTTGGAACTGTGATCCTCAGATCTCAGCCACCTGAGTAGCTAGGATCTCAGCCACCTGAGTAGCTAGGATCACAGGTGTGAATTACTAGTGCCCAGCTGCATTGGTTGTTTTGACATAGGGTTTCAATGATCTACCTACTTGCCCTGCCCATCCAGCTGTATTGATCCAGAAGGAATCTTGCCAGCTTTTATGTCCCAGACTGACCTTGAACTGCAAGGTGTAAAGTCCCTCAACTCAAATCTTCTCCATTTTTGTTAAAGAAGGCTGTCTTTTGGGGGGGGGGGAGGAAGGTCATGGGGCTTGAACCCTGGGCCTGGGTGCTGACCCTCAGCTCTTCAGCTCAAGGCTAGTGCTCTACCACTTGAGCCACAGTGCTACTTCCGGTTTTCTGGTGGTTTATTGGAGATGAATCTCATGGACTTTCCTGCCTGGGCTGGCTTTGAACCATGATCCTCAGATCTCAGCCTCCTGAGTAGGGATTACAGGGATGAGCCACCAGCCAGCCCTTGGCTTAAGGAGGGCTGTCTTGCAGAAAGCATTCTTTTTTTGGGAGGTCCGGTCATGGGGCCTGAACTCTGGGCCTGGAGGCTGTCCCTCAGCTCTTCAGCTCAAGGCTAGCGCTCTACCACTTGATCTACAGTGCCACTTCCGGCTTTTTTCTTTTTGCTTATGTGGTGCTGAGGAATCGAACCCAGGGCCTCAGGCATGCAAGGCAAGCGCTCTACCACTGGGCCACCTTCCCAGCCCTCCAATTTTTATAATATACCATCAATATGATTGTTGCATTAATATTTTTATTTAAACAGAATTACCATTTTTACCTTTTT
>NW_012267336.1:2116552-2124610 GCF_000151885.1 Dipodomys ordii | reverse complement strand
CCCCCAAAAAAAAAAAATAAATAATAAAAATTAGTGTACTGCTGGGCGCCGGTAGATCATGCCTGTAATCTTAGCTACTTAGGAGGCTGAGACCTGAGGATCGTGGTTCAAAGCTAGCCTGGGCATGAAAAGCCATGAGACTCTTGTCTCCAATTAGCCACCAGAAAACTGGAAGTGGCACTGTGGCTTAAGTGGTAGGGCGCTTGCCTTGAGCTGAAGAGCTGAGGGACAGCGCCCAGGCCCAGAGTTCAAGGCCCACAACCGAAAAAACCAGAACCAAAAAAGAACAAATTAGCGTGCAGGGCTGGGAATGTGGCTCAGTGGTAGAGCGCTTGCCTACCATACATAAAGCCCTGGTTTCAATTCCTCAGCACACATAAAAAGGAAAAAGCTGAAAGTGGTGCTGTTGCTCAAGTGATAGAGTGCTAGCCTTGAGCAAAAGATGCTCAGGGACAGTGCCCAGGCCCTGAGTTCAAGACCCAGGACTGGCCAAAAAGAAATCATGTAAGGCTGAGAATGTGGCTTAGTGGTAGAGTGCTTGCCTAGCATGCATGAGGCCCTTGGTTTAATTCCTTGGTACCACATAAACAAAAAATAAAATAAACAAAAAAGTTAGTGTACAAATTAAGAGGCGCTGCAAATACAAAACCACACTGAAGCTAGGAGCTGAAATCAGGAGGCTGAGATCTGAGGATTGTGGTTTGAAGCCAACCCAGGGAGAAAAGTCTGTGAGACTCTAATCTCTCATTTACCACTGTAAAGCTGAAAGTGGAGCTGTGGCTCAAATGATAGAGTGCTGGTTGGTTATAAGACCAAAAACAACACAAATAAACAAACAAAAACCACACAGAACACCTAGCAAGAGCCTCGAAATCTCCCCCAAACTCCTCCAAAAACAAAGGAGCAAAACCCCCACTGATTTCAAAGTTTGCAGAAGTGGAGGCTTTTACAGGCCCGGGGCTCCCCAGCCAGCCAGCAGTTAGCCACTCTGCTGAATTCAGGGGCCAGGGCCAGCGGTCACCACCGTCTCACTTCCAGATGTCAGAAGAGCCTGGCCTGGAAGCTCTCGCCTAGGCCCTGTCCTGACGTGCCCTGGCCTCTTTACCGCAGGGCAGTGCACTCACTGGGTCTGGCTGTGGCCAGATGTGCCGGCTTTGGTGCTGGCCGCCTGTAACGAGGTCCAGATGTGTAGCCTGGCCTGGTCCAGCAGCAGCAGCTACCAAAGAAGAGGGAGGCCCTGGGAGGGAGCAGGAGGACCGCAGCTGGCCCAGGCCAGGAGGCGTGCGCTGGGAAGGGCTCCTGCTGGATCTGGAACTGGGGACCAGGACCACTCTGCCTAAACGAGGGCCTGGCAGAGAGGGCTACTCTAGCTGCACGAGGCCCCTTCAGTGGGGGGAGTAGGAGATGGGGGGGTGACCAGGGGCTTTGCCCCAGTACTGAGGCCTTTAGCTTCTTGTCCTCTCTCTCTCTCTCTCTCTCTCTCTCTCTCTTTTATTTCACTAATTAGAAAAGTTATATACAATGATGAAAAACCATTTCGGAAACCCAAATAAGTTCAAAGATAAAACAAAGTAAAGGGCTGGGAATGTGGTTTAGTGGTAGAGTGCTTGCCTAGCATACCTGAAACCCTGGGTACCGATTCCTCGGTACCACATAAACAGAAAAGGCCAGAAGTGGTACTGTGGCTGAGGTGGGTAGAATGCTAGCCTTGAGCAAAAGACAGTTCCCAGGCCCTGAGTTCAAGCCCCAGGACTGGAAAAAACAAAAACAAAAAAACTAAACCTGTAGTCCTAGCTACTCAAGTGTCCCAGCTACTACAGAAAGGGGCATCCAGTAGGACAGGGATGGGGGTCTTCTAGTCTTCATGCGTTCCCAGTAGGCTTTGAAGGTTGTAGTAAAAAGCAACTTTTCTTGGGAATAATTGATCTGTAACTGTAATAAACAGCTATTACCTTCCACAGAACCCCCGGAACCAAGAGTGAAACCACAGTTGGGCCACTTTCACTAACCTGGTGCCTAATCCGCCCATCAGAGGTGTCCAAGCCCCAGGGTGCTGGCACTTAGGTGGGAGTGAGGGGCGCTGAATGCAGGCTCCCTAACCGGGAGTAGCCTCAGGGCAGAGTTCACATCTGCGCTTTTCTTCCTTTGTCTTCCTCTGTAGGATTTCCTCTGGTCCCCAGGCCATCTTTGGGAGGTAGAGAGTGTGGACAGAAGTTTATTGTATGGGCAAGGAGAAAGTTTGCACAGGAAGCCTGCCCACGGTCACCAGGAAAAGTGGTGGGAGGAGTTATACCCAGGGACACCACTCCACATGCTGTAGCCTAAAGAGATGCACCAATGGCTAGATGCTGGTAGCTCACACCTATAATCCCAGCTACTCAGAAGACTGAGATTTAAGGATCAAGGTTCAAAGCCAGCAAAGGCAGACAAATCCTTGAGACTTTTTTTTTTTTTTTTGCCAGTCCAGGGGCTTGAACTCAGGGTCTAGGTGCTGTCCCTGATCCTCTTTTGTGCTCAAGGCTAGCACTCTACCACTTGAGCCACTGTGCTGCTTCTGGCTTTTTCTGAGTAGTTTATTGGAGAGAAGAGTCTCACAGACTTTACTGCCTGGGCTAGCTTCAAACCATGGTCCTCAGATCTCAGCCTCCTGAATAGTGAGCCACTGGCATCTGGCCCTTGATACTCTTATCTCCAATTAACCAGCAAAAAACCTGGCTCAATGGAAATATGGTTCAAGTGGTAGAGTGCCATCATTGAGCAAAAAAGCTAAGCAAGAACTTAAGAGCATAGTTCAAGCCTAGTATGGTCACGTGCGCGCGCGCGCGCGCACACACACACACACACACACACACAAACACTTGCACACAAAATAGGGATCCCAGAAAAAAGCCCAAATACACAGACACACATCAAAGCTGCTCTTCAGCCAAGAGTTCAAGGTCACCGCTTACCACACACTGCAGTAGGTGGCTGATCTTTGCAATTTTCCTCTGCAGGGAAGGCTCAGCTACGTTTGCCTCCCACGGAGCCCAAGGCTTGGCCGGAACTCACAGGTCTGTTGTCCTTACCCCAATTTCCAAATCCCCCGACCTCTAAATGCCATGGGCTAGATAAAAGGAGTCTTATCATGGCTCACTTGGCGGCAAGAACTCGACCTGACGTGAACTCTTGTGGCAGGAGGAGGCACCTCAAGTGAGGTGAAGCTATTTACAGACATTCCCTTATACCACCGAGGGAGCGAATATTCATAGACTTTGCTCAGAAATATTTATGTGTTTACCTGGTGCCTCCCAGAACCCGCCTGGTGTTTTATAATCCGCAGTGGGTTCACCAATGGTGCCTTTCAAAACCATGAGAAAGTCTGAAGTCTGAAATCTCTCTGGCCCCAAGGATTTGGGGTAAAGGATTAAGGATCTATACTTATGAAATTTCTCCTAAAAGAGCTCACTGGCATAGGTCGGGTGCTTGTGGATCACGCTTATAGTCCTGGCTACTCAGGAGGCTGAGATCTGAGCCAACCAGGACAGAAAAGTTCATGAGACTCTTGGCCAATTAACTAAAAAAGAAAGCCAGCAGTGGAGGTATGCCAGCAGTGGTAGAGTGGGTGTCTAGGGCAAAATAGCTCAAGGACAGTGCCTGCGGCCCTGAGTTCAATCCAGGCCAACTACCAGCATAAGAGGGTGGAGGAGAGCAGGCAAATTGCTGGTGGTAGTGGTGGTCAGAGAGGAAAGTACCCTGAGGGAGAGGAGGGAAATTTGCAAGATCTTGGATTCCCTAATAGAATGGGGTGGAGATTTCTGGAGTCTGGGCCTAGGTACTAACTAATCAAGCTCGACCTTGAAGATTTGTGCACTTCACTGTAAGTCTGTTCTACCTCAAAAGTAAAATGTATGGGAATATGTTATCTCAAATTAGGAGATCAGAAGCTTGGCACTCTAACATACCACTTGGTAATATCTTTGAACTTCCCAACAAAGCTTGAATTAAAATCATCTTAATATAGGTTTGGCTTTTCTTTAATCCTCAGAAAGGAGTTTAACACAAAGTCAAATGTAGTCAACATTTAAAAAAAAAAACAAACCTACTTTAATTTCAAAAAGAATTTCAAGCTGGACGCTGGTGGCTCACGCCTGTCATCCTAGCTGCTCGGGAGGCTGAGATCTGAGGATCACGGTTCAAAGCCAGCCCAGGCAGGAAAGGCTGTGAGACTCTTATCTCTAATTAACCATCAGGAAACCAGAAGTGGTGCTGTGGCTCAAGTGGTAGAGCGCTAGCCTTGAGCTGAAGAGCTGAGGGACAGCGCCCAGACCCAGAATCCAGCCCCCACGACTGAAGGGAAAAAAAACAACAACAAAACTATAGGAAGAGGCCCGGGTCCTTCACGGAGAGTCAACACTCAGGAAACCCACAGCAGGGCACTAGGAAGCACAGTTAGCTCCCAGCCTGCCACCTCTACCGTAACTCAAGACATCCCAGCTTCGTGGGAGGGACCAATCCAGTGCTTTGAGACATACCAGCCTCAACAGAGGGACCAATCCAGGGGCTTGAGACATTCTGGGTGGGTGGGGGTGGGAATAATCCAGACCTGGATTCCACCCAGGATGCTGTTCCTCAGAACTTCCACCCAGCCATTATTGTCCTTTAATTGCAGCTGATTAGCTGGAATTTGGAATTTGTCTCTGAGCCCAGAAGGGCACTGGACTCCTGGATTAAACAGGTCTGATAACAATGCTTTGCAGCAAGGGTGGAGGGGGCCTCCTCCCTCCCCTACTGTTTCTCCACATCTGATTGCTCAGCCTTTACTTTTGACCTGCTGTTCCATGACTGCCCATCTCTACTGTCCTATCTGGGCCTCTAAGTTTGTCCCAGTGGGGCCTCCATCCTCCACAGTTCTACTCCTGACCCCTCCATCTGCAGGAAGACAGCTCCAGTGCCTTAGGCTGTCCTCAAATGTCTCTGATCCTTTAAGGAACTGACAGAATAAACAATTTACGGGGATTTCCCCTCATCTTTCTAGACTCTAGAAACCTAGGATCCAGAGCAAATCAAGAATCTAGATAAGCCAGGTGCCTTTGGCTCATGCTTGTAATCTTAGCTACTCAGGAGGCTGAGATCTAGGATCACAGTTCAAAGCCAGCCTGGGCAGGAAATTCCTGGAGACTCCTTTCTCCAATAAACCAACCAGAAAGCTGGAAGTAGCACTGAGGCTCAAGTGGTAGAGCGCTAGCCTTGAGCTGAAGAGCGGAGGGACAGCGCCCAGACCCAGAGTTCAAACCCATGACCGAGAAAAAACAAACAACAACAAAAAAGAATCAATCTAGAGTGACACAAGACTATCTGCCAGAACTCTGCTGCCTCAGCTCTGATAGCCCTTGCTGCTTATGCTTACCCAGCCCTAGACATGGGCCTAAGTGCAAATGAGAAGAGAGTTTTCCATTAAAAAAGTGGGCTGGGAGGGTGGCTCAGTGGTAGAGTGCTTGCCTTGCATGCATGAGGCCCTGGGTTCAATTCTTCAGCACTACATAAACAGAAAAAGCCAGAAGTGGCACTGTGGCTCAACTGGTAGAGTGCTAGCCTTGAGCTGAAGAGCTGAGGAACAGCGCCCCAGCCCAGAGTTCAGGCCCCACAACTGACCAAAAAAAAAAAAAAAAGTTATTAGCTGGGCGCCGGTGGCTCACGCCTGTAATCCTAGCTACTCAGGAGGCTGAGATCTGAGGATCTCGGTTCAAAGTCAGCCTGGGCAGAAAAGTCCCTGAGACTCTTATCTCCAATAAACCATTATAAAACCGGAAGTGGCGCTGTGGCTCAAGTGGTAGAGTCTAACCTTGAGCTGAAGAGCTGAGGGACAGTGCCCAGGCCCAGAGTTCAGGCCCCACCCCACGACTGACCCTCCCCCCCAAAAAAGTTATTTTTTGTGCCAATACTGGTTCTTGAACTCACAGCCATTCAAGACTGGCACTTTTCCTCTTGAGTTATACCTCCATTTCCAGCTTTTTGGTGGCTACCTGGAGATAAGAGTCTCATGGACTTTTCTATCCCTTGTGACTTTGAACTGTTATCCTTAGCTCTCAGCCTCCTTGGTAGCTAGGATTACAGGTGTGGGCCACTGACAGCCAGCTTAAAAAAAGGTGTTAGCTAGCATCTCTCTGAATAGGCAGGGTCACTAGAGAGGGAGAGAGCTAATGATGGGAACCTGACACTTCTTCACCCAGCCTGGGGCCAGCATCTCAGCAAAGACTACTACTACTGTCTGACAAGGATTCTCTCCCGTCATCTCGTAGGCTAGCTAAGGAGATCCTGGGTGCCTCACCCTAGAAGCTCAGTCCTTTTAAGCAGGAGACAAAAGCTTGAGCCCAAGGAGTGGCTCAGTGAGAATCTCACGCCCAGTTTCTCAACTAGGACCTGGAGGCTCAGCTGCCCCAGCGCTCAGCTCAGCTTTCTCTCCTGTCACCGCTCTTGCTGACAAGTTGAACTTGTCTCCGCACCTCACTGTCCTCAGTCCCCACCCAGACCCTCTCCACTGCTAACTGAGCTGGGGCTCCCTACTTCTTCAAAAACATAGTAAAAGCCGGGTGCTGGTGGCTCACGCCTGTCATCCTACCTACTCAAGAGGCTGAGATCTGAGGATCGCGGTTCAAAGCCAGCCTGCGCAGGAAAGTCCATGAGACTCTTATCTCCAATAAAACACCAGAAAACCAGAAGTGGCACTGTGGCTCAAATGGTAGCACACTCGCCTTGAGCTGAATCGCTCAGGGACAGGGCCCAGGCCCAGAGTTCAAACCCACAACCCACAAAACAAAACAAAACAAACAAAACCCACATAGGAAAATAGAAAAGGAGACTTTTTTACTTTTTTTTTGCTGATCCTGGGGCTTGAACTCTCAGGACCTTCATGTTGTCCTTGAGCTTCTTTTTGCTCATGCTTAGAGCTCTATGACTTGAGCCACAGCACTACTTCTGGCTTTTTGCTGGTTCACTGAAGATGAGTCTCACGTACTTTCCTGCCCCAGTTGGCTTTGAACCACAATCCTCAGATCTCAACCTCTTGAGTAGCTAGTTCAAGGCAAGGGCGCTACCCCTGAGCCACACCCCCAACCCTTCTCCACTGATAATCTCCTGCCACACTCCTCAATAGCTATGTGAGCCAGCACATCGGCTGTCACTCTTTATGATGTACAGCTAGACCCGGTGCTCTTGAACCAAGCTCCTTTTAAGTGTTTACACAGGAAATCCCTACAAAGGCATTCAGCTCTGCTCATCAAACACAGTGACATTATGAAAGGTGTGGCACACACAGAATAACGATTTAAAAATACAGCGACTGGCCAAGCACCATAGTTCATGCCTGTAATCCCAGCTACTCAGAAACCTGAGCCATGAAGATGATGAAGCCAGTCCATACTGAAAAGTCAGTGAAACTCTTATCCTCAATTCACCAGCAAAAAGCCAGAAGTGTGACTCAAGTGGTAGAGTGCCAGTCTTCAGCAAAAAACAAACAAACAAACAAAGCCAAGGGAGAGTGTGAGAACCCGTACTGGCAGGCCACCCAGTCTGATGGCCTGAACCTCAGGAAGCATAGCAAAGCCCCTTCTGCAAATGGAACCAGGCAGGGTTTGGCACAGCATCTCTGGGTGTGAAAGCCAGCCAGGTCTGACATCCAGGTGTGTTTAGGCCAGCTGCTCTGGCAGACAGCCCATGGCCTCCAGCAGAGGCCTCTGACCTGGGAACCTGGAAGTCAAGCTGCTAACTCCCCCATAGACCCCCACTGCCCCAGGGGACAGGGTAGTTTTTCAGGCCACACATGTGGGTTTCCCTGGCAAGGCATTTTCTGGCTGAGAAAATCCTCCTCTTGCCTCCAACCAGCAGGCACAACCCTGTCAGAGGACACACACTGGGCTGGAGCAGGGGGGCGGGGGGCGGTGATGAGGGGCTTGTGCCAGGACAGGTTACCCCGCCCCCCCCACATGCCTTGTCCCCTTCAGACAGCAGCCCGGGCCAAAACTACATGCATAGGCAGTCATATTTTCAAGATGAGAAATTGCATCTTTTTTTTTTTTT
>NW_012267336.1:2107551-2116422 GCF_000151885.1 Dipodomys ordii | reverse complement strand
CTCACGGTCTCTCCTGCCCGGGCTGGCTTTGAACCTTGATCCTCAGATCTCAGCCTCCTGAGTAGCTAGGATTACAGGCGTGAGCCACCAGTGCCCGGTGAGAAATTGCATCTTTTAAAAATGCTTTCCACCATGGGCTGGGAATGTGGCTTAGTGATAGAGTGCTCGCCTAGCATGCATTGAAGCCCTGGGTTCGATTCCTCAGTACGACATAAACAGAAAAGGCCAGAAGTGGTGCTGTGGCTGAAGTGGTACAGTGCTTTCTCAGGGTCGGTGCCCAGGCCCTGAGTTCAAGCCTCAGGACTGGCAAAAGAAAAAAAAAAGTCTCATGGACTTTCCTGCCCGGGCTGAACCGTGATCCTTGGATCTCAGCTTCCTCAGTAGCTAGAATTACAGGTGTGAGCCACTGGCACCAGGTCACAGGGAACTTCTTGAAAATAACCACTGATGCTTCCCAAGTGCTTGATTCCTCCTGGTCCTGTTCCACAGACCAAAGCCCTTCACAATAGCTTCATGAATTACCCCAATTGACGGGCAATAGCGGAGGGCATTGGGGCACATCAGCACCACCCTTACCCACGGCCACACTTGCTGACGATTCCCACCTGGACGACAGCCACCTGCTTGCGTGCACATGCGCTGGACCACAGCATCCCCGCTCGAAACCGTATACGCATGCGCACTAGCTTCCATTGGCTATCCAGCACACGCATGCGCACTATCTCCCAAGGCATAACTTCGTGTTGTGTCGCTTTGCAGTGACTTTTGAAGTGTTTTCTACGCCTCCCTACGCCTGTGTTGAGTGAGTGAAGAGGGATGGGGATGGTGCCCATCTGGGGAACAAAACAGAAAACACCACCCTGGCTCCCAAGAAGTTGACCGTAGGTATAAGCACATGTCAGAATTCATCCCTTGGTGCAATGTCTCAAAGTTTCTAGAACTTTCTCATTATCTCATCTAATCTTGACAATCCTGTCAAGTAAGTCTCAGGATCTGGGGTCTATGATGAGGAAATTGAAGTTCTCCAGGTCCCTGGGGGCTGCCCCCCCCCCCAGCACTGAGCCCTAGGGAGAGCCGCAGCTTGACCTCAGTCCCGTGACACCCCAGGCCAAAGGGAAATGACACAGTCTTAGCCAGCCCAGCCCAGTGGCTTGCAGCCCTCTCCAGCGGCAGGATTCCTGTTTCCCTCGGAAAATGGTTGCAAATCTGCAAATAAGAAGAGCTGGGCTTTAGAGGCTCATGCAAGTAATCCCCAGCTACTCAGGAGGCTGAGATCTGAAGATCTCAGTTTAAAGCCAGTAAGGTCTGTGAGACTCTTAACTCCAGTAAAGCAGCCAAAAGCCAAAAGTGGAGCTATTGTTCAATGGGAGAACACTAGCCTTAAGCAAAAAAAAAAAAAAAAAAAGGCTCAGGCTCTGAGTTCCAGCTCTGTGAATGCATGTGTGTCCCCCCCTCCACCTCTCACACACACCATTATTTGGGGATTGAGTAACTGGGTAAATTCTAAGTGACAAGAAAGGGGGAGAGGACCACAGCACAAATGAACAGTACAGTCCGACAGTCACGCACCAGACATTGCTTAGACAGTTGGCAGACAATATTTGGAGTGCAAATAGACATAGTAAGTTGCTGCAATAACTTTGCGTCTACAGGCAGGTGACAGCCGGTGGACACCACACTGCCGGAGTTCAGAGACATCGCCCAAGTCTGTCAACTTGAGCTTGGGCACCAGTGAGAAAGAGCTCGCAAATCCCTTGGGTTCCAGGAAAAATACTTTGGAGGAGAGGAGGCTGACCGAGGAGCCAGGCCTGTGGGGAGACTCAGGAGCAAGTGGATACATTGCTTTGGTGGGAATGGTTGATTATGAATGCCCAACAGCTGTTTGGACAGTTGAAATAATAAGGCAACTAGAGAGGGAAGTGTGGTTTAAAGGAGAAAGAACAAAGACCATCATTCTTTCTTCCTCTACCTCTTCCTCCTCTTTTCTCTTCTGTCTGGTGTAGGTACTAAGGCTTGAAATCAGGGCCTGGGCACTGTCTCTTAGCTTTTTTACTCAAAGCTGGAGCTCTGCTACCTGACCCATAGCTCCACTTCTAGCTTTTAGCTGGTTAATTGGAGGTAAGAGTCCCATGTAGTTTTTGGTCCAAGCTAGCATTCAACTCTGATCCTCACATCTCAATTTCCTGAGTAGGGAGGATTACAGGCATGAGCCACTTGTCCCCGGCTTCACCATGGATGACTTCATGAACTTTTCTCCAGTGCCTTGGGGCTTAGATGTGTTTCATAATTCAGTGTTTTGGATTTGAAAAAAACAAAACAAAAAACAACGCTTCTGTTTTATGGTAATGGGGCTGGAACTCAGGGCCTCTTGTTTGCTAGGCAGGTGATCTACCACTTGAGCCACATCTGCAGCCTTTTTTTTTTTTGGCCAGTCCTGGGGCTTGAATTTAGAGCCTAAGCACTGTCCCTGAGCTGTTTTTGCTCAAGGCTAGCACTCTACCTCGTGAGCTACAGCTCCACTTCCGGGTTTTTCTGTCTCTGTGGTACTGAGGAACAAACCCAGGGCTTCGCGTATGCTAGGCAAGCAAAGCGCTCTACCACTGGGTCACCTTCCTTTCCCCTCCACCCTTTTTTATTTTTTAGAGTCTCAGTTTTCCTCAGGACTGGCCTGGATTGTCATCCTCCTTATAGCCTCCCTTGAAGCTGAGATCATAGATATGGCCATCATGCTTAGCTTATTGCTAAAGATGGAGTCTCTAACTTTTTTACCTGAACTGGCCTAGAACTGTAGTCTTCTCAAGTAGTTGGGATTATAGACATGAGTCACTGTACCTGGCAATATATATATTTTTGGGGGGGGAGGAGTGGCCCTAAGATGAACTCAGAACCTCACCCTTGCTAGGCAGGAGCTGTTTACTGTTGGGCCATCTCCCTAGTCCTAATCAAACACTTTGATTTCTAAAAGGAGTTGAGCACCAGTATTCCACCTATAATCCTAGCTACTTGGAAGGCTGAGATCTAAGAATCATGAGTTAAAGCTAGCCTGGGAACAAAAGTCCCTGAGACTTTTATTTCCAATTAACCCGCAGTAAAGCCAGAAGTGGAGGTATGGTCAAAAAGATGGAGCACTAGCCTTGAGTGGAAAAACCAAGCAAGAGTGCTCCCTTCTGTGAATTTTCTATAGATTTACCTATCTACTTTAGCCTTGCTACTCAACTGATAACTTGGGGAGTTTGTGTGTTAGACAGCTCATTTCTGGCACATCTTAGACAACCATTCAAGGAATGAATGAAAGAAGCTCTATCTAAAAAGCTTATAATTACACCATGGATAAAGTCACCAATGTGAAAATACACAGTCTGATTCCTATCTTCTAAAAATAAAATCCTACTTGCATCAAGCTGCGGGAAATGGTTTGCAAAAGTCACCTGGGTGGCGATGCCAGCCCCTGTGATAGACAGCTGTGGGGTAAGGCTGAGGCACTGGCCAGCCCAGGCGGAGTCAGTGCAGCCAGCAGTGCAGAGCTGGGCCAGGGCAGAACAATGTGAGATGAGTCACAATGGCGTGTCACCCTTGCTCAAGGTACAATGGGATGGTTGGGAAACACAGTGTCACAAGGCAGGATGAGCTCAGCGCCTGCCTCTTGGTGGGGTTTGTGAGGATAGAGAGAGAAAAGGACGGCAAGAATGCTGAGGCTGAGAAGGGGATCCAAGGCCAGAGCCAGAGCCTCTCCAGGCTCATGTTCCTTCCTGCCTGCCTTAGAACCCCAGGATTCCAGATGGCTTCTGGACTCCCTGAGCTGAGCCCCTCTAGAGCAGGAGCAATTCCAAGTGTGTTTCTGATCACTTTTTTTTTTTTTTGGCCAGCACTGGGGCTTGAACTCAGGGCCTGGGCACCATTCCTGAGCTTCTTTAGCTCAAGGCTAGCACTCTGCCACGTGAGCCACAGCACCACCTCTGGCCTTTTCTGTTTATGTGGTACTGAGGAATCAAAACAGGGTTTCATGCATGTTAGGCAAGCACAAAGCCACATTCCCAGCTCTCTGATCACTATTTAAATTATTAAACAAATGGCTGACACTCAGCACCACACACACACACACACACACACACACACACACACACACACCATTGGAGTTTGAACTCAGGGCTTTGAGATTGCTAAGTAGGTGCTCTACCACTTGAGCCTCAACTCCAGCCTTTCTTTGCTTTATTTTTCATGGTCTTGAGTTTATGCCTAGACCATAATCTCCCTATTAATGCATCTCTAGGCACGTTCCACCACAACTAGCTGGTTTGTTGAAATAGGGGCTTGCTAAATTTGCCCCACTGGCCTCAAACCAAGATCCTCTTGATTTCTACTTCCTAAATAGCTGAGATTACTGGTGTGAGCCAATGTGTGCTGCTCAGATCTGGGTTTCTGATATTTTATTATTAGACAAATAGCTAATCTTCAGCAGCAACAACAAAAAAGCTGGTGGCTCGTGCCTATCGTCCTACTCAAAGGCCTATCATCTGAGGATCGCGGTTCAAAGCCAGCCCAGGCAGGAAAGTCCAAGAGACTCTTATCTCCAATTAACTCCCCCAAAAAGCTTGAAGTGGGTGGAGTTATGACTCAAATGGTACAGCATCACAGCCTTGAGCAGAAAAGACTTCGAGACAGAGCCCAGGCCTTAGGTTCAAGCCCCAGGGCCAGCAAAAAAACAAAGCAAAAGAAATAGACAAGTAGCTTGCTTCTCTCTTTCTGGACCCCAAGAAAAAGAGATACAGGAAACTGGAAGAAGAAAAAAAAATCAAGAAAATAAAAAGAGCCAGGGGTTGGGAATATGGCCCAGTGGTAGAGCGCTTGCCTTGCATGCATGAGGCCCTGCATTTGATTCCTCAGCACCACATAAGCAGAAAAAGTTGAAGAGTGGAGGGACAGTGCCCAGACCTAGAGTTCAAGCCCTACAATGGACAAAAAAAAAAAAAAAGCCAGGGGCTGGGAAGGTGGCTCAGTGGTAGAGCACTTGCCTTGCATGCCTGAGGCCCTGGGTTCGATTCCTCAGCTCCATATAACAGAAAGAAAAAAGCTAGAAGTGGCGTTGTGGCTCAAGTGGTAGAGCGCTAGCCTTGAGCTGAAGAGCTGAGGGACAGCGCCCAGGCCCAGACTTGTGGCTCAAGTGGTAGAACACTAGCCTTGAGCTGAAGAGCTGAGGGACAGCGCCCAGGCTCAGAGTTCAGGCCCCACGACCGGACCCAAAAAAAAAAAAAAAAAGCCAGAGAAAAAATAATCTATAATCACATTATCCCTCCCCTCCCTACTCTGCGCCTCCAAACCCTAGGTATTTTATCATATACCTGCCCATTCTTCCATTACCAATCCAATTTTCCTTTTCAAACATGGTCTTACCACGTAACATAGGCTGGCCTTTAACTTCAAGATCCTCCTGCCTCCACTTCCTGAATACTGAGATTAGATATGAACCACCAAGCCCAGCTCTACCTAAATTTCTATTCATACCCACCCACCCCATTATCTACCACCCCACCTACCCACCCACCCACCCGCTCATCCCTCTCTCCATCTGTGTGGAAGTTCCTGCTTGCAAACAATAGGCTTCCCTCTCATAGAAAAGGAATGCATGAGAGAGTTAAAGAGGCTCACAGAATCCAGAGGGGAAGATGGGCACAGAAGTTCAGTGTTCAGGAATGAGCCTCAGACCACCCAGAGGTGCTTCCCCAGGGAACCACCCCTGCCCCTGCCTCTCAGTGCAAATTCTGCAACCCGCCCCGCCCTGTCCCCAGCTGAGGTGGGAACAGGACTCCAGAGCCTTTCTTCCCTCACTCTGACTGCCTGAGGCTCCCCCGGCCCCTTTCTCCGGATGCCTGCTTCCTTTCTGTGCTCTTCCACATCTAAACCACCTGATAGGGCCTCTGAACCCCAGCCCTGTGCCTTCCTTGCAAGAGTGTCTGTCGTCACTTTGGGGAAGTGGGACCAACGACGTAGGGGAAAAAACCCAAACAGGAAAGTTGATCAAAAGATGTCAGTGATTGTCGGGCATGCGAATGAATGACGCATGGGCATCATTCCACGCTATGGCGAGGAGCTTTTCCTTCCCTTAAAAACACTGAACGAGTCAGGTGCGGTGGCTCTCGCTACTTAGAGGGCTAAGATCTGAGGATTGTGGTTTGAAGCCAGCTCAGGAAGGAATGAAAGTGCATGAGATGTTTGTTGTTAGTGGTGGTGGGGCTTAAACTCAGGGCCTGGGTGTGATCCCTGGGCTCTTTTGCTAGTGCTCTACCACTTTGAGCCATGGTGCCACTTCCAGTTTTCTGGTGGTTAATTGGAGAAAAGAGTCTCATGGAGGGCTGGGAAGGTGGCTCAGTGGTAGAGCGCTTACCTTGCATGCCTGAGGCCCTGTGTTCGATTCCTCAGCACCACATAAGCAAAAAGAGAAAAGCCGGAAGTGGCGCAGTGGCTCAAGTGGTAGAGCGCTAGCCTTGAGCTGAAGAGCTGAGGGAGAGCGCCCAGGCCCAGAGTTCAGGCCCCACGACCAGCCCCCCCCCAAAAAAAAAGAGTCTCATGGACTTTCTTGCCCCAGTGGGCTTTGAACTGCAATCCTCAGATCTCAGCCTCCTTAGTAGCTAGGATTACAGGTGTGAGCCACCAGCGCCGGGCTTATTTTTCATATTTCTTCTCCTGGATTACAGGAACACAAAACTGGAGGGGAGGGAGGGGGCGTAATGTACATGCATGCATGCACAAGTGCATGTTCTCCTATTGGAACTTGATTGAACTCAGAACCTGAATGCTGTTCCTTAGTTTTTTTGCTCAAGGGCAGTGTTCTACTATTTGAGCCACATCTCCACTTGTGGCCTCTTGCTGGTGAATTAGAGATAGAGTTGCATGAGCTCTCCTGCCTAGGTTGGCTTCGAATCATGATCATCGGATGGATCCTCAGTTACTAGGATTACAGGCATGAGCGGCAGGAGCTGACTCCTGAGGCTTCTTTTCCTCCCAGCGAAGGAACACAAGCTCTCCTCCAGCCCATGCAAGTTCAGCTGCTCCCTCTGCCTGCCTTGAGCAGGTCCAGTGAAATGCTACGGTGGCCTCCTCTGCAGCCCACCTGTTGGCTTCCTGTCACCCAGGCTGTCATTGACTCCTCCCTCCACCATCCCAGCGGCCTGTGAGACTCACTCATTTTATTTTATATTTGGGGGAGGTCTGGTTGTGGAGCCTGACCTCTGGGCCTGGGCGCTGTCCCTCAGCTCTTCAGCTGAAGGCTAGCGCTCTACCTCTTGAGCCATAGCGCCACTTCCGGCCTTTTTCCGGCTTATGTGGTGCTGGGGAATCGAACCCAGGGCCTCAGGCATGCAAGACAAGCGCTCTACCACTGAGCCACCTTCCCAGCCCCAGACTCACTCATTTTAGAATGCCAGTCTGAACTGTTCCCTGGAGGCCAAGCTGACACAGCCCCTTGGGCACCCGAACTCAAGGGGAAGGTTAAAGTCCACCTCATTGTTTTGTGGCCAAAGTGGACCATCACAGAATTATAGCAAGTGTCTTGCCTCCAAGAGGTTTTTCTTTTTTCTTTTTTTGTGTGGCTCGTGGAGCTTGAACTCGGCCTGGGCACTGTGCTGAGCCTCTACCACTTGAGCCACAGCACCACTTCCAGTTTTCTGGTGGTTAATTGGAGATAAGTCTCATGGACTTTCCTGTTTGGGCTGGCTTTGAACCTCAATCCTCAGATCTCAGCCTCCTGAATAGCTAGGATTATAGGCATGAGCCACCAGTGCCCAGCAGGGTTTTCTGTTGTTGTTGGTGGTGGTTCTGAGCTCCTTTTCTCAAGGCTAGTGTTCTACCACCTTGAGCCACAGCACCACTTCTGGTTTTTGAGTGGTTAATTGGCGATAAGAGCCTGTTGGGGACTTTTCTGCCCAGGCTGGTCTCAAACCGGGATCCTCAGATCTCAGTGTCCTTGTGTAGCTAGGATTACAGGTGTGGGGCTCTGGTAAGTGGCCCTCCTGAGAGGTTTATGCTGAGGATTCATTGGTAAGAAGCAGATGCACCTGCTTAAACATCTAGCAGCTTTCCTGGTACCAAATGAGGAGAAAAACAAGAGTTTTAAGCTTTAGGGAGGGTCAGACGAGGGTGGCTGGAAGATGGCTCTCTGTTGAAGAGGTGGCTTTGAGGAGTAGATAAGGGCTTGGGGCTCACCACTGTCCGGAGGCTGAGATCTGAGGATTGGGATTCAAACCCAGAGGAGTCAGTGAGGCTCTTATCTCCAATTAACCAGCAAAAATCTGGAAGTGGAGCTGTGGTTCAAGCGGTAGAGCGCTAGCCTGAGGCTGAAAAAGGTAAGCAAAAGTGGAAGGCCCAGAGTCAAGCTCCAGTACCATTCCCCATCCCTACTCCCATCGCCTCCCCCAATCCCAGTCCCCTCCCCCCAAAAGGAGGCTGCCCTGTGACCGGGGCAAGCCCGCCTCTGTAATCCTGCCCCCACCAGCAGTCCCTGCAACCTGGCAGATCCCCGCTGGCTCCCTCACCCACCCGTCTTCCTAGGTATATGGGCGGAATTCCATGATGATGTGATGATGTGATGTCCGTGATGATGTGATCTCTATCTCCGCCAGCTTACCAGGATCTTGCAACCCTGCAAGAGACCAGGCCACGGGTGGACGCAATGTGTGTGTGGGGGATCGGGGTCGGGAGCAGGCTGCAGCCCGGGAAGAGGCTGAGACCCTGCACAAAGCGTCCGCAGCTCCCCACCCCTCCTCCTCCCTCTCCCCAGGGAGGATCAGCCGGTGGGATTCTGGAGAGTTCTCCTCCAGCCAGCATCCTCGCGTGCGGGCGGGGCGAGCCGCCACGCCCTCCCCGCGGCGCAGGCCG
>NW_012267336.1:2096663-2107256 GCF_000151885.1 Dipodomys ordii | reverse complement strand
GGCAGAGCCGCCCGGGCAGTTCCGGAGCGGCCGCTGCCCAGGGGACCCCGGGGCCCAACGCAGAAATGGGGGAGGGGACGAAAGAGCATCTTCCTGGAACCCAGGCCGAGTCCCCGCCGGGGTGAGCCGGAGGCGCGTGCGGGGCCGGGCTGGCCCAGGGAAGGAGGGCTGTGTGGGATTTTCAGGGAAACTCACAGCTACTCAAGTGGATGTCCTTTAGACCATCCCCGTGCAAGCGTGTGCGTGTGTGCACGCGCGCGTGTGACCCTGGAGACGAGCAGGAGGCCTGGAAAGGGATATTTCTTGGGAAATATTTTCAGATACTCGCAGGAAGGCACCGGGGAGGGGCAGGATTCGGTGACAAAGTAGGATCTGAATTGATGGGCAGAAATCGAAAGAGAAAATAAGTAATGGAAAACTCCTGGAGCTTCCTCTCTGCATGGCATAGGCGGGCCTCACCCCAAGCACACACACACACACACACCAGCGGGAGTCCATGATGCCAACCGAGATACCAGGAGGCTGCACATGCAGGAGACCCCAACAGCCCAAGGACACATGGCCGGGGCTGGAACCCCAGGGGGATGGGCAGGGGCAGGTCACCCAGCTGAGCAGATCACATTTCCCTGGCAGCTGTCCAAAGGGCAGCTCCCTGCT
Source organism: Dipodomys ordii (assembly GCF_000151885.1). NCBI lineage: Eukaryota > Metazoa > Chordata > Mammalia > Rodentia > Heteromyidae > Dipodomys > Dipodomys ordii. Next base: position 2,106,599 of record NW_012267336.1, on the reverse strand, counting down.
GCACCTGTTCACTGCGACATTCGCTTTTATCAGTATTGACACAGCAGCAGGGCCAGCGAGTGGCATGGTGAGAGAGAGAGAGAGAGAGAGGGTGCAGAGCTACTGAGCTGAGGCCAGGCGGAAATGCTGAGGTCAGTTTTTTGCTTGTGTGTCAGCACATTCAATCCAGTTTCCCCAGGTCTGGAGTCTCTCGGGATCCTGGAATGGGCTTTGACGCAGGAGCAGGTCTTAAAGGCAGAATTACAAAGCCCAAAGCACCTTAAGATCCCTCAATGCCCAGTATCTCTGGCCAACAGATCTCCAGGTTACTTGCTACCCTTACCTGACACCGCATAGCATTTGTCAGGAACCCCCAGCAGAAAGGGAGTTCCTGCCTTTTACTGCCAAGTTTAGCATCAAGGATAGGATTGGCAGTCAGTCATGCTTCAGATCCAACCCTGGCTCTGCCCAGCTGTGTGATTTGGGGTAGGTGACTAACCACTCTGTGCTTGAATTCCTAACCTAGAAAAAGGAAAGTAGCCCACATTACTACAAGGATACAAAAGCTGATCCACACAAAGACCCAGGTTAATTCTTAGCACATGTCCAATTGTTTTCTCCCTTCCCTATCCACAGCTACTCTGGTTTCTTTAGAGGTTTTGGAGAACACGTAAAACAAAACAAAACAAGAAGCCAGGCAAAGCCGGGCGCTGGAGGCTCACGCCTGTAATCCTAGCTACTCAGGAGGCTCAGATCTGAGGATCAAGGTTCAAAGCCGGCCCAGGCAGGAGAGACCGTGAGACTCTGATCTCCAATAAACCACCAGAAAACTGGAAGTGGCGCTGTAGCTCAAGTGGTAGAGTGCTAGCCTTGAGCTGAAGAGCTGAGGGACAGTGCCCAGGCCCAGAGTTCAAGCCCCACAGCCGACAAAAAAAAAAAAAAGAAGGAGCCAGGCAAAGGTGGCTCCTGCCTATAATCCTTAGCTACTCAGGAAGCTGAGATCTGAATATCACAATGCCAAGTTAGCCAGCAGGAAAGTCCTTGAGATTTACATCTCCAATTAACAACCAAAAAGCTAGAAGTTGAGTTGTGGCTCACATAGAGCATCAACACCCTTGAGCACAAAGCCAAGAAGCAAGAGTCCTATGGACTGAGAATACGGCTTAGTGGTAGAGTGCTTGTCTAGCATGCATGAAGCTCTGGGTTTGATTCCTCAGTACTACATACATAGAAAAAGCCAGAAGTGGTGCTTGGCTCAAGTGGTAGAGTGCTAGCCTTGAGCAAAAGGAGCTCAGTGACAGCTCCCAGGCCCAGAGTTCAAGCCCCAGGACTGGCAATAAAGAAACAAAACCTTTAAAAAAAATGATCAGCTATAAGTACAGGTTCTAACCCCTGCTACCATCAGTCCTGTGCCTGCGGTAGGTTCTTTCTCGGGTAGCCTAGTTTCCTTCCCTGGGAGATGGGGAAACAGTGGCCATGAGAGTGTGGTGAGGGTCAAGTTCCTGAAACACCCAGAAAGTACCTGACCCGAAGAAAGTCCTCAGTGTTCTTAGCACTTGGGTGTGAGAAGCATGAGATCAGTGAGCAAGTGCTGTTTACCTCTGGAATCTCCCGGCTTCACACAAAGCCTAGCATTGGAGCTTGACACTAGTGGCTCAGGCCTGTAATCCTAGCTGCTCACGAGGCTGAGATCTGAGGATTGAGTTGGAAGCCAGAGACTTGTCCAATTAACCAGCAAAGAGCCGGAAGTGGAGGTGTGGCTGGAGCGATGGAGCACCAGCTCTGAGCAGAAAAAGAAAGACTGCTAACCCAGTAGTGGCACCACACACACACACACACACACACACAGAGCCTAACATTTGGCTGGATTACGATAATGTCTGGTGAATGAAGTTAAAATCCACTTGGGAAATGGAAGACTTCCAGAGACAGCAGAGGGTTAAAAGCCATTCTGCGGGTCCCCAAGTCCCAGAAGCAGACAGTCCCTTTGATCCCTTACTTTCATCTGTGCAGGATGCTTTCAGCAGAGGAAAACGGGAAGTATTTCTGATAGCCACTTGCGCTGCTGTTGTTGTTTTTTTTTTAATGATGGGAGGTGAGAGAGAGGATGGTCCTCTGGGTCACATTTTGCCAGGAAATCGGCCTCCTCCCTTTGAAAGGTTGGGGCTGCTGAGGGGACAAATAGCTTCTTGTTTGATGCAGAGAGAAAGATGTGGTCCACCGACAGGAAGGCTGACACGCTCCTTAGTGGATCGTATTACTGTCACAGCACTAGGTGTTTTCAGAGTATTCACTTATTGAATCATTCATTCATTCATTCATTCACCAGTGTTGATGAAGCTTTTGCCCCTGGAATGCTCTCTGTGGTTTTGGCTCAGTGGCTAGTGTTCAGGGCGTCCACAGACACAAAAGACAAAGGACGAGGGAGAAGGTAGATGAGCACCAAAAAAGTAAGAACCTGCTAAAGAGAGCCTGGCAGGCTGGGAAGGTGGCTCAGTGGTAGAGCACTTGTCTTGCAAGCATGAGGCCCTGGGTTCGATTCCTCAGCACCACATAAGAAAAAAGAAAAAAGCCGGAAGTGGCGCTGCTGTGGCTCAAGTGGTAGAGCGCTAGCCTTGAGCTGAAGAGCTGAGGGACAGCGCCCAGACCCAGAGTTCAGGCCCCACAACCGGACCCAAAAACAAAACAAAACAAATAAAGAGAGGCTGGCACCAGTGGCTCACATCTGTAACACTTTCTACTTAGGACACTGAGATCTGTGGATTGCTGTTCAAAGCCAGCACAGGCTGGCTTTGTGATCACCAATTAACCAGAAAAAAAAGAAAGAAAAGAAAGCCAGAACTAGAGCTGTGGCTCAAGTGATAGAGTGCTAACCTTGAACAAAAGCAGCTCAGGAACAGTGCCCTGAATTCAAGCCCCAGAACTGTGTGTGTGTGTGTGTGTGTGTGTGTGTGTGTGTGTGTGTGTGTGTGTGTATTTCCATAATCTGCTTGGCATGATGGCATATGCCTGTAATCCCAGCACTCTGGAGGCTGAGGCAGGACTTTGAAGCATGTCTCAAAGGGGAGAAAGAAAAGGATCTATAATGTGTCACTGTTGTCCTAAAGCAAATCCCTTTGGGGTTATCAGGAAAGCAGCTGAGACGCTATCTAATCTGGCCTTCCTGTTATAAATGAGGAAATCGGGGTGCACTCTGCCTTGTTCAGGGTGTTCTCAGATATCACGAGGTAGTGTGGAAGCTGGAACCCCAGGTGGAACAGCACCCTTTGACCTCTCAACCCTGTCCTACTTGTGGAGTCAGTGCTCAACTGGTCTTGGGGGGAGCCTATGGAATTTACCTCTTACCCTGGCTTCCCAATACACACAAGAGGACCAGGCCTCTTTGTTACATTGCTGGGATGAACCCAGGGTGCCAGGTGCTTGCTAAAAGCATGCTTTGCCAGCAAGCTCTATCCCAGACCCAAGCCTCCTTGGCCTGAGCCAAGAGTAGGGGTCCACTAAACTGCTAGTCTCCCTAATTTTAGTTTGTAGTGTGTGTGTGTGTGTGTGTGTAGGTGTAGGTGTCTATCCTGGGGCTTGAACTCAGGGTCTGGGCACTGTCTCTGACCTTTTGTGCTCAATGCTAGTGCTCTACCACTGGAATCACAGCTTCAATTCTGGCTTTTTGGGGGTATTTTAGTGGAGAGAGAAAGAATCTCTCGGACTTTCCTGCTCATGATCCTCGGATTTCAGCCTCCTAAGTAGCTAGGATTACAGACATGAGCCAGTGCTCAGTCTTAGGTATTTGTTTTTCTTTTTCTTTTTGTTTGTTTGGTTTTGTTCGTTGTGGAGCTTGAACTCTAGGCCTGGGCGCTGTCCCTGAGTTCTTTAGTTCAAGGCTAGCGCTCTACTACTTGAGCACAGTGCCACTTCTGGTTTTCTGGTGGTTAATTAGAGCTAAGAATCTCATGGCCTTTCCTGCCCAAGCCGGCTTTGAACTGTGATCCACAGATCTCAGCCTCCTGAGTAGTTTGGATTGCAGGTGTAAGCCACCAGTGCCTGGCTGGGGTTTGTTTGTGTTTGTTTTTCTTTGCCAGTTCTGGGGCTTGACTAGAGATAATAAGAGTCTCTTGGACTTTCTGTCCAGGCTGGCTTTGAACCTCAATCCTCAGATCTCAGCCTTCTAAGTAATTAGGATTACAGGCATGAGCCACTGGCTCAGTCTTAGTTTTTATTTTTTTGTTTTTGCCAGTCCTGGAGCCTGAACTCTGGGCCTGGACGCTGTCCCTCAGCTCTTCAGCTCAAGGTTAGCGCTCTACCACTTGAGCTACAGCACCACTTCCAGCTTTTTCTGCTTATGTGGTGCTGAGAAATCGAACCCAGGGCCTCATGCATGCAAGGCAAACACTCTACCACTGAGCCACCTTCCCAGCCCAAGTCTTAGGGATTTTTTTGTTGTTTTTTTTGCCAATTCTGGGACTTGAACTCTGGATGCTGTCCCCTAGCTTCTTTTGCATTCTACCACTGGAGCTATAGTGCCACTTCTGGCTTTTTCTGTGATTAATTGGAGATAAAATAAGAGTTTCACAGACTTTACTGCCCCGGCTTGGTTTGTACTGTGATCCTCAGATCTCAGCCTCCTGAATAGCTAGGATTATAGGCGAGAGCCACCAGCGCCTGGCTTAAAGGTAATTGTTAATTGTTAGCTTGCTTGAGGCTCACAGGCTCACCCCATCTCTCACCCCCACCTCTCACCCCCACTTGCAAAGACAGAAATGAAAGTCCAGGCAATCAAACAAAGATTTCCAGTAATACAGAAGTGAAACTAAACAGGGAAGAGTTGCCCTTCCCCCTCCCCTCCCCAGATGTGGCCTCAGGGCAGCCAGTGCTCCCGGCCGGCCTCAGTTCTCTTCATGTGAAATGGGGGTTTGTCAGGAGGCTCTCCCGAGGTGCTGGGCTAAGGAAATAAAGCTGTATTATCACAGAGCCAGAGAGAAGGAGGCAGATGGGGTTATTGAAGAGGGGAAGCCTTCTGCTAGATTCCACTTTGAGGGCCAGGAGCTGACAATGGCTTATACTGCTGTCATCCTAGCTACGAGGAGGTAAAGATCTGGAGGAGTGCAGTCGGAGGCCAGTTCAGGGCAGAACAGTTCATGAGACCCTATCTCAAAAAGAACTAGCCAGAAAGCACAGCTAAAGTGGCAGAGCCCCAGCCTTGAAAGCATGAGGCCCTGAGTCCAGGCTCAGTGGATGGATGGATGGATGGATGGATGGATTCTACTTTGGGTTGTGGTTTAGAGGCTTTGGAGTAGCGGTAGGAGGAGATGGCAGGGACCGAGGTCCTGTGTAAGCTAAACACTGTGTGGTGATAGAGCACTTGCCTAGTGACAATAGGTACATTGTATTTATTGGGGAGTCACTATCACCTGGTTCATCTTAAAGATGAAGCCCAGGAGCTGGGCACCAGTAGTTCACGCCTGTAATCCTAGCTACTCAGGAGGTGGAAATCTGAGGATCGAAGTTCAAAGCCAGCCCAGCAGGAAAGTCCATGAGACTCTTATCTCCCATAAACCACCAGAAAACTAGAAATGGCGTTGTGACTCAAAGTGGTAAAGCGCTCACCTTGAGCTGAAGAGTGCAGGGACAGCTCCCAGGCCTGGAGTTCAAGCACCGTGACACTACTTAAAATAAAGAAGAAGATGAGGCAGAGAGAGCCCCAGGCAACCTGCCGAGGACCCTCCAGCTGGGACTGAAACCCAGGCCGCCTGGGAGTGAAGGTGGTGGATGACTGTGTCACGTGGGAGCCCAGGGGGCTGCCGAGGCAGGTGGTGGAGGAGGAGGAATGGCTCCCAGCACCTGGGCTGGGCGTCCCTCTCCTGTCAGGAGACTCAGGCACGAGCCCCAGCTCAAGTGCTTATTAGTCACGTGACCTGGGCCTGCTCAAGACAGGTGTGGGAGCCTCCGTCCCTCTGCTGCAAACCCATGATAACCAGCCCCGCCCCAGCTCTCACAGGGTGCCACCAGAGGATTCCACGAAACCGGGGCCACTGCCAGTGCCTGGAAACAGCCCCAAGGGCTACAGAAGAGTCGAGCACGGCAGTTTCTTCCAAGTAGCTGCAGCTGGGTCATCTCCTGGTGGCCCAGATCCTGATCATCCCAATCTGCCTTTGAGATGCTCACAGACCTGAATGGTCATCGGGGTGTCTTCCAGTACCTTTTTGAGCAGAAGGAGAAGAGAAGTGTCAGCCAGGCAAAGATAGCTCACAGCTTCTCAGGAGGCTGACATCTGAGGATCACCGTTCAAAGCCAGCCTGGGCAGGAAAGTCTGGGAGACTCTTATCTCCAATAAACCACCAGAAAACCGGAAGTGGTGCTGAGGCTTAAGTGGTAGAGCACTAGCCTTGAGCTGAAGTGCGCAGGGATAGTGCCCAGGCCCAGAGTTCAAGCCCCATGACCAACAACAACAACAAAAAAGAGGTGTCCTAGACTGGTCCCAAGTCAACAAACAGAAGCCTTGCCTCCAGGTCCTGTCCTACCCTGGAAGGAATTTCAGCCCAGGCCCTTTTCTCCTGTTTATTGCAAAACAAGCTACTGGAGCAGGATTTAACTGGTGATCTGTCCTCGAGATAAGGACATTGTGCTCTTGTGGGAATAATGTGTACCCCAGAGCAGTTATAATTTATATGTTCCAAGCAAGGTCCAGGAGTTATCTCTGTAGTAGCTAGAGACATTCTTCCTTGCTTGGCCAGGGATGAGATAACAGGGAACACAAAGAGCAATCCACAGACAAAACTGTGAACAGTGAATTCTAGAATACTAGAAAACCCCGAGGCTTTCAATAGGCCCTCTTTAGTCATGTTGACTGTTCCATTGATCTGCCCCCACCACTCCCTTGCCTTACCTTACAAATTCTAACAGCCAAAGTGTAGAGAAAGTTCTAGAGATATTTAGAATTAGAAGAATGAAGCTGAGTGCTGGTGGCTCATACCAGCAGGTGACTGAGATCTCAGGATTGTGGTCTGAAGCCAGCCTAGGCAAGAAAGACCATGAGACTCTTAACTCCAATTAATTACCAGAAAAGCTGGACAAGGAGCTGTGGCTCAAGTGGTAGAGAGCTAGCCCTGAGCAAAAAAGAGCTCAGAGACAGAGCCTAGACCCTGAGTTCAAACCCTAGGACTGGTACTCCCTCCGCTCCCCACTCCCCGCAAAAAGAATTAGGGGCTGGGAAGGTGGCTCAATGGTAGCGTGCTTGCCTTCCATGTATAAGGCCCTAGGTTCGATTCCTCAGTACCACATAAGCAGAAAAGGCCAGAAGTGGCACTGTGCCTCAGGTGGTAGAATGCTAGCCTTGAGCAGAAAAGCTTGAGGGACAGCACCCAGGCCCAGAGTTCAGGTCCTATGACCGACCAAAAAAAAAAAAAAAGAGAGAGAAAGAAAATGCAAGAGTTTGCAGGAAGATCAAGGCAGAAAAAAAAAATAATGTAGTATGGTTCCTACATGAGAAAGGTTTGCTGTTTTTTTCTTTGTTGTTTTTTGTTGTTGTTGGTCATGGGGCTTGAACTCTGGGCCTGGACGCTGTCCCTCAGCTCTTCAGCTCAAGGCAAGCGCTCTACCACTTGAGCTACTGCACCACTTCCGGTTTTCTAGTGATTTATTGGAGGTAAGAGTCTCATGGACTTTCCTGCCTGGGCTGGCTTTGAACCATGATCTTCGGATCTCAGCCTCCTGAGTAACTAGGATTACAGGCATGAGCCACCGGCGCCTGGCAAGAACAGCTTGCTTTTACTGTGGCCTTTCCCTTCCAAAAATTCCCACACTGTTCATTCTTCATACTGCATGCAACTCTACCTAAGCCTAGAAGGATTATGTTTCCAAACCCCAAGAAAGGAGGCTTGCACTGAAGCTCAGTGGTAGAGCGCTGGCCTGGCATGCATGAGGCCCTGGGCTCCACCTGTAGCATTCGACGGCTGTGACGCATTCAAGGTGGCTCAGCAGAGCAGTACTTGACTAGCATATAGGAAGCCCTGGGGTCCATTCCCCAGCACCACATAGACAGAAAAAGCCGGAAGTGACACTGTGGCTCAAGTGGTAGAGTGCTAGCCTTGAGCAAAAGAAGCTTAAGCATAGTGCCCAGGCCCTGAGTTCAAGTCCCAAGACTGGCCAAAAAAAAGAAAAAAAAGGGATGTTCAGAGGGGTTAGAGTTCTGTTTCTGCATTTTGACAGATTTTTTTTTCTTTTCTCCACTCAATTTCCAGTGTCCAGTTTTGCTTTGTTTTGTTTTTGTTTTTTTGGGTCCAGTCGTGGGGCCTGAACTCTGGGCCTGGGGTAGCGCTCTACCACTTGAGCCATAGCACCACTTCTGGCTTTTTTCTTTTTGCTTAAGTGGTGCTGGGGAATGGAACCCAGGGCCTCAGGCATGCAAGGCAAGCACTCTACCACTGAGCCACCTTCCCAGTCCTCAGTGTCCAGTAGTAATTCCTACAGTCATCTAGGGAGGCCCCTTAAAGTCATCCAGAGGGCTTCAAATTAAGCCTCATGGCTTGTGGGTCTTCATTTGCTTAGTCTTCCATTTCTCTCTTTAAATGTCTTTTAAGTGCCAGGTGCCAGTGAGTAGCTTACCCTGATACCCTAGCTATTCAGGAGGCTGAGGTCTGAGGAACATAGTTTGAATCAATCCAGGCCCCCCCCCCAAAAAAAATCTGTGACTCTTATCTCCAGTTAACTGCCAAAAACTCAGAAGTGAAGATGTAGCTCAAGTGATAGAGCTCCAGTTTTGCTGGAGGGGGGAAGTAAGGGACCAGTGCTCAGGCCCTAAAGTCAAGCCCCCCGTATTGAGACATACAAACAAAACTTTATTTTGTCAGTGTGGATCTTGAACTCTGAGCCTGCACTTATCAGCGCTTGAGCTGATAGAGCCACAGCATCACTTCCAGTTTTCTGGTGGTTAATAGGAGATAATAAGAGTCTCATGGATATTCCTGCTTGGGCTGGCTTTGAACTGGCTATGATGCTCAGATCTCAGCTTCCTGAGTAGCTAGGATTACAGGGGTGAGCCACCTGTGCCTGGCAATGTTTTTTCAATTTAGAAAAAATGTTTACTTAAGTAAAAACACACAGAAAAAAAACAACCCAACTATCCTTTGAGTCTACCAGACTACCCCTCCATTACCCTGAGCACAGGGGCCAGGAGAACACAAAAAGGGTCAGCGAGCTCTGGCGGGCCACACTGGGGAGTCACTGGAGGTGAGTTTGCTTACTTCTCTGATCTGCCTGCCACAGGGGATAAACTGACCTTCCTCCTATCTAAGCCAACACCTTCACTGGGCACCAGATCCTCTCCCTCACTCCAGCAACTCTCCTTCCTCTGCCCTGCGTCCCCTTTTGCTCTCTGCTGAATCATGCTCATTATCAGTGCATAAATAAACATGATGCAGTTTCACTCATTAAAAAAAAAGTCTCAGAGAACCAGTGGCTCACACCTGTAATCCTAGATCCTTGGAGGCTGAGATCTATGGATCTTGGCTCAAAGCCAGTCTGGGCAATCCAATCAAAGAGATTCTTATTTCCAGTTAACCAGAGAAAAGCTCTAGTCATTGAGTGCCAACCTTTAGCAGAAAAGCTAATCGAGAGCACAAAATCCTGAGTTTAAGACCCAATACTAGCACCCACACATAAAAATTTATCTGCAAGCCCAGCACCGGTGGCTCAAGCCTGTAATCCTAGCTACTCAGGAGGCTGAGATCTGAGAATCATGGTTCAAAGCCAGCCAGGCAGAAAAGTCCATGAAAATCTTATCTCCACTAAACTACAAAGAAAATAAAAGAAGCCGGGTGCTGGTGGCTCACGCCTGTAATCCTAGCTACTCAGGAGGCTGAGATCTGAGGATCGCGGTTTAAAGCCAGCTGGGGCAGGAAAGACCGTGAGACTCCTATCTCCAATAAACCACCAGAAAACCGGAAGTGGCGCTGTAGCTTAAGA
>NW_012267336.1:2056419-2096587 GCF_000151885.1 Dipodomys ordii | reverse complement strand
AAAAAAAAAAAAAAAAGAAAAGAAAAGAAAAGCCCGAACTGGAGCTATGGTTCCATTGGTAAAGCACCAGCCTTGATTTCAAATGCTCAGGGCAGAGCCCAGGCCCAGAGTCTAATCCCTAAGACCAACCAAAAAACAACAAAAAAAAAGTGTGGGGGGGTGTTGAAAATGTGGCTTGGTGGTAGAATGCTTGCCTAGCATGAAGCCCTGGGTTTGATTCCTCAGTACCATATAGACAGAAAAAGCCGGAAGTAGTGCTGTGGTTCAAGTGATAGAGTGCTAGCCTTGAGCAAAAGCAGCTCTGGGACAGTGCCCAGGCCCTGAGTTCAAGCCCCCGGACTGGCAGAGAGAGAGAGAGAGAGAGAGATCCTGCTAGGCTGCCCAATGCATTCTACCCCTTCTAACCCTGCTCTGAGAAGCTGGGTGGTCCATACTGCCCTTCCCCAGGGACCGCTGACTCTTCCACTAAGCATCCCCCACTCCCCGTCCCCCCAACCCCCCCCCCAGGATGGAGGACTTCCCAGGGACCAGGCCTTTTACTTCCTAAACTGTATCCACATCCCACATGGCCTCTGAGAACATACAACAAAGCCCCGCGGGCCTGGCACCCGAGACCCCTGACAGAACCCTTTGTTTGGGTTGGAAACTGCCAGAAGAGATGAAAGGGACTTCGCTGACCTCCTCACCCCGGGCTATCTCACCCACTCCCCTTAGACTCCAGGCTGTCCTGCTTTTTTCTCCCCGTGGTCACCCAGGGTTAAAGGCACTCCAGCAGCTAAACCAGGGAGGAATGTAAGGAATGTACCTAAGGGCTGATTATTTTCATCCGGGACGGGCTGAAACAGAGAATGAGGTCAAAAACAAGCACCGTCTCTTTCTCAAAGGACTCTCCTAAGAGAGGCTATTAGATATAGTTCATTAGCTGGGGAGGTGCCAGGACAGAGAGCTACTTTTTAGGTTGCTAGCTGAAGAGACATGGAGGCATCATGCCAAGTTTAGATCCTTCAGTCAGTAAGGGACTGCATTTAGTTCCAGCTTACGCTCCCTTATATCTATCTGAGTTTTATTCATGTTCACATCAAAGGCACTCAGGGCTAAAAAGGAGGAGAAGAGAATGTATTCTAAGATACAAGTTAGGATCACAGTAAGAAAAAAAAAAAGGAGGGGGTTGGGAGGGGTGGCTCAAGCGATGGAGCACCTGCTTTGTTCATACTCAAGAAATTTGGAAAAATAAATAAGGGCTGGCAATGTGGCTTAGTGATAGAGTCCTTGCCTAGCATGCATGAAGCCCTGGGTTCAATTCCTCAGTACCACATACCTGTAAAAGCCGAAGTCATGCTGTGGCTCAAGTGGTAGAGTGCTAGCCTTGAGCAAAAGCAGCTAAGGGACAGTGCCCAGGCTCGGAGTTCAAGCCCCAGGACTAGCAAAAATAAATAAATAACTTTATTTTCTCACTAAGGCTGACTGTAATCAAGTGGTGTAGTGGTGCTAGCTAAATGTCTTCCCCTTGCCCCATTATTTTTTGGGAGGGGCCTGGGGCTTGAACTCTGGGCCTGGGCGCTGTCCCTCAGCTCTTCAGCTCAAGGCTGGTGCTCTACCACTTGAGCCACAGTGCCACTTCCAGCTTTTTCTGCTTATGTGGTGCTCAGGAATTGAACCCAGGGCCTCATGCATGCAAGGCAAGCGCTCTACCACTGAGCCACCTTCACAGCCTGAAATTCAATTCTTTATAAAATTTTTTTAAGAGGAGGGAGCCAGTACTGTGGCTTGAACTCAGGGCTTGGGGCCTGTCCTATAGCTCTTTTCACACACTTTCTGGTGGTTAATTGAAGCTAAAGAGTCTCAAGTACTTTCCGGCTTGGACTAGCTTTGAATCCCAATTGTCACACTTCAGTCTCCTGAGTAGTTAGGATTACAGGTGTGAGCCACCAGTACCTGGCTTGAAGAGTTGTTTTCCTTTTTTTTTTTCAATGCAGAGGATAGAGCCCGGGCCTTGAGCATGCTAGATAAGCACACTACCCCTGAGCTACAGCCCCAGCCTGCAAAAGTTGCTTTTTGCATTAAAAAAAATAAAGCCAAGTCAACTCCCTGAGAACATTCTGGACTGCAAGTTCCCTGATTAGACTGCTCACTATGTCCTTTGAACCTTTGCCCCCAGCTCCTCTCTGGGGCTGTAATACCTTCTCCTCTCCCCACTCCCCTCAGCAGTCAAAGGACACCTTCCCAGCGCAACCGAAAAGATCTTCCCTCCCCAGCCCCTGCTCCGTGGATGCGTATCTTACATTGCCTAACAGTGATTTTCACCTCCCAGCTTCTTGTGAGACAGGGTCTTGCTATGTAGATCAAGCTGGCCTTACATCACCATCCTCCTGCCTCTGAGTGCCAGGATTACAGGCATGTGTCACCACGCTTCATTTACCGTCATGTGTTTCTAGGTATTAGTTTGGTAATTCTATGCCCAGCACAGTCCCAGAGTTCACCCAGCCATGTGGGTGCTCAACAGGAATAAATAAAGGAATGGCTTGTTCCTGAGGACATAGCTTCCGACCAAATCTACCCACCTTGCAAGTGGCGCTATGGCTCAGGCTGAAGAGCTGAGGGACAATGCCCAGGCCCAGAGTTCAAGCCCCATAAACTACAAAAAAATAAAAATAGGGGCTGGGAAGGTGGCTCAGTGGTAGAGTGCTTTGCCTTGCATGCTTAAGGCCCTGGGTTTGATTCCTCAGTACCACATAAGCAGAAAAAAGTGCTGTGGCTCAAGTGGTAGAGTGCTAGCCTTGAGCTGAAGAGCTGAGGGACAGTGCCCAGGCCCAGAGTTCAAGCTCCACAGCTGGCAAATATATATATGTATATAAACAAAAAACAAAACAAAAAAACAAATCCTACCCACGAAGGCTTTCTGTTTTTGGTTGTGTTGGTACTGAATCTTGAGTTCATTTTCTTTTTCTTTTTTCTTTTCTTTTTTTGTAGGTCATGGGGCTTGAACCTCTGGGTCTGGGTGCTGTCCCTGAGCTCTTCAGTTCAAGCAAGCACTCTACCACTTGAGCCACAGCACCACTTCCCGTTTTCTGGTGATTAATTGGAGATAAGGGTCTATCAGACATTCCAGCCTGGGCTGGCTTTGAACTGTGATCCTCAGATCTCAACTTCCTTAGTAGCTAGGATTACAGGCATGAGCCACTGGCGCCCAGCTGAATCTTAGATTCTTGAATTTAGGTCCTCAAACTCTTGCTTAGAGTTTTTTTTCTTTTTCTTTCGTTTTTCCTTTTTCTTTTTTGCCAGAACTGGGGCTTGAACTTAGGGCCTGGGCACTGTTCCTGCGCCTCTTTGTGCTCACGGTTAGCACTCTACCACTTGAGCCACAGCACTACTTCCAGCCCTTTCTGTTGGAGATAAGAGTGTCATGGACTTTCCTGCCTGTGCTGGCTTTGAACCATGATCCTCAGATCTCAGCCTCCTGAGTAGCTAGGATGACAGGCATGAGCCACCGGCACTCTTGCTTAGATTTTTCCCCTCAAGCCTAGTACACTAGCACATAAACCACTTTCAACTTCTTGCTACTTAATCAGAGATAAGAGTCTCCTGGACTTTCCTGCCAGACTGGCTCCAAACCATCATCATCCTCAGATCTCAGCTTCCTGAATAGCTGGGATTGCAGACTTGAGCACCTGGATCCTCCATCCTGCGTGGCAGATGCTGGGTTCATGGAGATTCGTGGACTAGCTTTTCAACTGTTGTCTTTACTCCTCCTAGGGTCAGCTGCTGGTCAGCTGAAAGCGCCACCCGGGATATGACTCAGAGTACCAAGAGGTAGTTCAGTGCCAGACTTCAGAACCGGTAGCTGCAGGGTGTGTATAAGCTGCTGCCCTAGGAAGCAGAGAAACGTTCTGCTCCTGCCTCTGAGCCCCAACACCAGCGCTTATCACAGGAGTAGAGCTGTGAGCTCAGAATAGGACATAGGCCGGCACTGGGTGGCTCACACCTATAATCCTAGCTACTCTGGAGGCTGAGATCTGAGGATCGCAGTTGAAAGACAGTCTGGGCAGGAAAGGCCGTGAAACTTTTATCTCCAATTAACCACCAGAAAACTGGATGTGGCGCTGTGGCTCAAGTGGTAGCAGTTGCCTGGAGCTGAAGAAGTGAGGGACAGCGCCCAGGCCCAGAGTTCAAGCCCCACAACTGACAAAAAAAAAAAAAGCATAAGGTCCTAAGTTCAAACCCTAGATCAGTCCATTTTGAGCTGACAACTGTAAACTGAGGGCTGCAGCGCTAGATGGGGGAATGGTCACTTGGGTGAAGACCCACCCCGCCCCAGTAGGGATGCAGAAGGCCATCGAGCACGCCTTACATGGGCATGGGGCAGCCGCAGGAGTCCCTGCCACTCCGCAGCCTCGTGAAGGGCTTGGAACAAGTGCCCATCACCTGCTGCTGCGGCAAGTGTGCCCGGCGTCTGCCACCTCTGTCTTGTGACCGAGGAATTTGTACGCATTAGTTCTGAGCTCACAGAGGAGAAAATGTCTCCTTGATGTCACTCGGTTGCTGCCAACTCATCAGCTGCATGGAAAGGTCAGGGCGGGGGAAGCCTCTGGCCCGGGGTCCTGCAGCCCAGCCTGAGGTGGGACTTCCCTGCCCTTCTCTTCCCTTCCTCCCTTCCAGCCGCCCGCCCTGGAACTAAGTGGAGGCGCCAGTGTGTGCTCTCCAGAACACCACAGGTGCTTGTGCACACACCCCGGGGTCACTCCAGTCTCCCTTCACAGACATGAGCCCTCTTGTCCTCCGGGCCTTCTCTGCAGACTCTCAGAGCGTGCCTTGGGATCAGAGGAGACCTGTCCTGAGCCTCCTGTCCTGGTGTCACTCCAAGGATAAACCCAAATGGCATCTTTTCTTTCCTTTTTTTCTTTGTGGTTGTGGGGCCTGAACTCTGGGCCTGGGCGCTGTCCCTCAGCTCTTCAGCTCAAGGCTAGCACTCTACCACTTGAGGCACAGCGCCACTTCTGGCTTTTTCTGCTTATGTGGTGCTGAGGAATCGAACCCAGGGCCTCATGCATGCAAGCACTCTACCACTGAGCCACCTTCCCAGCCTGGCATCAAGGTTCTTTTGTATCTCTCGTCACAAATGCTGGGGCAAGCTGGAGCTGGCTTCAGAGCCTGACTGCAGCTGCTTATTGGAGGTTGTCTGCAAGGTACGTAATGTCTCTCAGCCCGCTCCCTGCCCTGGGAAATGAGGATAATAATAATAATGGTGGGTACTGAGGTACATGCCTGTAGTCCCAGCTGTTGGGGAGACTGAAGCACAGGATGCCGAGAGTCCAGGGGTTTGAGGTTATTTGGGGCAATATTGTCAGGCTCCGCTTCAAAAACAAAACAAAAGGGGCTGGGAATGTAGCCTTAGTGGTAGAGTGCTTGCCTAGCATGCATGAAGCCCGGGGTTCAATTCCTCTATACCACATACATAGAAAAAGTGGCGCTGTGGCTCAAGAGGGAGAGTGCTAGTCTTGAGCAACAGCAGCTCAGGGACAGTGTTCAGGCCCAGAGTTCCAGCCCCAGGACTGGCAAAGGCAAACAAACAAACAAACAAAAGCCTCTGAGTGTGGCTCAAATGGTAGAGTATCTGTCTAACAAGCTGGACACCCTGAGTTCAGTACTGACTAAAACAAAAACCAAACAAAGTATCTCATAGTGTGGTTGTGGAACTGACCCGGGTCACTGCAGGGCGAGTTACTTAATCCCTGAGACTTAATGTCCTCATCCATCCAACAAGGTTAGACATTCGTAATTCATTGTCACTAAGACCATACAAAGCCATCTCCCCAGACTGCGCTGGGGAAATGAAGGGGAGTGAGGGTTCAGCAATGTTCCACCAGACTAGCAAGCACAGGCCCTGAGTTCAAACCCCAGTACTGCCAAAACAGAAAGAGAAAGGAAAGGGAGAGGGAGAAAGGAGAACAGTTATGTGGGTCAGGCATCAGTGGCTCATAACTATAATCCTCATTAATCAGGAGGCTGAGGGCTGAAGGCTAGTGTTTTGAAACCAGCCTTGATAGAAAAGCCCAAAAGAGGGGCTGGGAAGGTGGCTCAGTGGTAGAGCGCTTGCCTTGCATGTTCGAGGCCCTGGGTTCGATTCCTCAGCGCCACACAAGCAAAAAGAAAAAGCCGGAAGTGGCGCTGTGGCTCAAGTGGTAGAGTGCTAGCTTTGAGCTGAAGAGCTGAAGGACAGCGCCCAGGCCCAGAGTTCAGGCCCCACGACCAGACCCAAAAAAAAAAAAAAGCCCAAAAGACTATGTCTCCAAAATAATCAACAAATACTAGGCAAGAGTGGCTCAAGTGGTAGAACTCTAGCCAAGAAAGTTGCAAGGACCTGAGTTCAAGTCCCAGGACTGGTTTGAAAAAAAAAAAAGAAAACGTTACTTCAGAATTTCCCCCCTCTCCTCTCCTGAGGACAGTGGTTTGCAATTCTGTTGGTGGGGACTAGGCAGATGAAAGAGATGAAAGAAGAAGAAAAAAAAACACACAGGGATATGAAAGAAGGGATTACTAGGGACAAGATCAAGGAGATGGGAGGGGAAAGCTCCAATAAGAAGAAAGCCATGGGCTGGGAAGGTGGCTCACTGGTAGAGCGCTTGCCTTGCATGCCTGAGGCCCTGGGTTCGATTCCTCGGCACCACATAAACAAAAAGAAAAAAGCCGGGAGTGGCGCTGTGGCTCAAGCGCTCACCTTGAGCTGAAGAGCTGAGGGACAGCGCCCAGGCCCAGAGTTCAAGTTCCACAACCGACAAAAAAAAAAGGAGGAGGAGGAGGGAGGAAGAGGAGAAAGAAAGCAGTTGTGGACTTCACTGCAACTGGAAGAGAGCACAGCCCAGGTTTAGAAGAAGCACTGCTATAGGCGTAAAGAACAGCTTAAGGAGGGCTGGGAAGGTAACCCAGTGGCAGAGGGCTTGTCTCACATGCATGAAGTCCTGGGTTCCATTCCTCAGTATCACATAAACAGAAAAAGCTGGAAGTGGCGCTCTGGCTCAAGTGATAGAGTGCTAGCCTTGAGCAAAAGAAGCCCAGGGACAGTACTCAGGCCCTGAGTTCAAAAAAAAAAAAAAAGGAAGAAAAGAGAAGTTGGAAGAACAGACACCAGGGCCATATTCCCTGAGGCCCTCCTCAACAATTTTTTTTTGTTGTTGTTGTTGTTGGCTGTGGGGCCTGAACTCTGGGCCTGGGTGCTGTTGCTTAGCTCTTCAGCTCAAGGCTAGTGCTCTACCACTTGAGCCACAGCGCCACTTCCAGCTTTTACTACTTATGTGGTACTGAGGAATCGAACCCAGGGCCTCATGCATACAAGGCAAGCGCTCTACCACTGAGCCACCTTCCCAGCTCATCTCCTCAACTCTTCTGTACCCACAGAACCCCCAAGTTAACGGGTAACAGACCCTCTATCAATTCTGCTGTTGCCCGTGCCCCTCTTCCTGGCACATCCTATATTCTTCATCTCTCCTGACACGGGACAGTTTGTGGTAAAGATGGGAGATGGTGAAGGTGGAGGCTTGTTTGTCAGGCTTCTTGCTCTGTGTCACCTCTCAAGGTTCTCATCCAGGGGAGCTGTGGGGAGAGCAGCCTGTTCTGTGGGTTTCCTGGGCATGGGAGGACAGGGTAGCTCCAAGTTTTCTCCCTCCCATGGGGCATCAGGATTTTAATGTCAAGATCTAGAGATTTGACACCCAATAAAAAGACATTTGGTATAGACAAACAGGGACACTTGTTCAGTCTACACCTGATTGTCAGCACTAAGCGAGGCCCTGCACCTGGTTAGATGTGTTCCGTACCTCTTCCTCCATCATATGGAGAACGCTGTTGCCCAACTCTTCTTGCCCTGTGCCTTCCAACCTGAAGCCTCACCATCCATGAGTCTCCTTGCCATTTCCCCTGGGCACTCCCCACAATTCCTTGCGTCACACGGGCCCAGTGTAATGTGGCTGAGAAGAACATGACATGTGAATCAGAATCACAGAGTCCTTGGCAGCAGCCAAATTCCTATCTGGGAAATCAGGGCGGGCTGAAGGGTGAGGCCATGTAGTAAACAGAATGAGTAATGAGGTCAGAATCATGCCTCGATGTAGTTCAGGGAAACGGAAACCGTCCAAAACCAGGTTGTGGATTATTGAATGATTCAAAGCTACTGGAGCCAGGAGTTGGTGGCTCATGCCTATAATCCTAGGTACTCGGGAGGCTGAGATCTCTTAAGGATTAAGTTCAGAGCCAGCTCAGGTAGCAAAGTTCATGTGACTCTGATCTCCAATTAACCAGGTAAAAAGCTGGAAGTGGAGCTGAAGAGCTCAAGTGGTAGAGATCCAACCTTGAACAACACAAAAGCTCAGGGACAGCGCCCAGTCCATGAGTTCAAGCTCCAGGACCTGCAGGCCTGAGTGTACACAACACACAACGAGGAAGATGATGATGACTTTTGGGGGGTTGGGGGGAGGGCAGGGCAGGTGGCCAAGTCTTCCTTTCCTCTGCTTCCTAAGACCCCAGGGTTGAGCTAGGCTAGGGGAGCTCAAGCTAAATCCTCCCAGGCTGGCAAGGGACTGCACATCAAGCCTTTGGCTCTTCATCTGCAAAGCAAGAGTAAAAACAATATTAAGAGCCTTATATGGGCTGGGAGGATGGCTCAGTGGTAGAGTGCTTGCCTTGCATGCATGAGGCCCTGGGTTCGATTCCTCAGCACCACATAAGCAGAAAAAGCCGGAAGTGATGCTGTGGCTCAAGTGGTAGAGCGCTAGCCTCGAGCTGAAGAGCAGAGGGACAGTGCCCAGGCCCAGAGATCAGGCCCACAACTGAGAGGAAAAAAAAAAAAAAAAAGAGGCTTATATAACACCGCCGGTCTGTGGATTAACCTTGCAAATATTTGTAAAATGCTTAGAACAGTGCGGGGCACATAAGAAATGCTGTCTAAGGGTTAAATAAACATAAGGTATCCCAGCTGGTGAGTGGAACCTGGACTCAGAAGTGAGTTCTAATTTTAACATTGGAGCCTTGAGGTGCTCTACCTTTCAGGTCAGCAGCAGGCCACAATGGACAAAGCTGACTAGAGGACTTTGAAACACAAATTTTCATGTCCACTAAGAATAGAAAAACACGCTGTGGACATATTTCACTTGGGCACGCAGGAAATACCACTGCAGTTACTAACCTGACCTGTTCTTAGGAAATCACTCAGAAATCCAGAAGTACCAGTTCAAATACAGCACTAGTTCCAAATTTAATAGGGCTCATTAAGCCCCAATCAAGCCCCAATCCTGGGGCTTGAACTCAGGGCCTGGGCACTGTCTCTGAGGTTCTTTTGCTCAAGGTTAGTGCTTTACCACTTGAGCCACAGTGCCACTTTTGGCTTTTTTTGTTTATTGGTACTGAGGAATCAACCCAGGACCTCATTCATGCAAGGCAAGCACTCTACCTCTAAGCCACATTCCCAGACCCAAAGTCAATCTTAGAACAGGACTGCAGGTATCTAAATAGAACAAAACTTAAGACCACGGCTCACAATAGGAAATATAAGTAGCTTTGAGAAAACAAGGCAAAGAAGAGATATTTTTCCCCCAAACTAGGGTGATGGTGTTTGAGAAGGGGAAAAGAAGAGGGAAAATATGAGTGTATGGTTCGCAAAATGGTAAAGAATGAAGGTCAGTAATCTGTCTATACCAGCAATCTATCAACCAGAAATCTGTTCGTACAGACCCTCTCGCGAGAGCCTGTGGATGACATTCCTAGTTATTTGAAAATGATGACTGAGGTGCTGGGAATGTGGCTAAGTGGTAGAGTGTTTGCCTAGTATGCATGAAGCCCAGGGTTTGATTTCTCAGTACCATGTACACAGAAAAAGCCAGAACTGGTGCTGTGACTCAAGTGGTAGAGTGCTAGATTTGAGCAAAAGAAGCTCAGGGACAGTGCCCAAACCCTGAGCTTAAGCCCCAGGACTGGTTAAAAAAAAAAAAAAAAAGATGACTGGGGATTCCCTGTAAAACCCTCAACAGCTTTCTGGAACAATGGGGAGACATTCCAATGAAGTTTGATATGCTTTGTGGTAACGTGTATTTTATTGTATCTTAACTTTTTTGGAAAACCAGCACTCTCTCTCTCTGTCTCTGTCTCTGTCTGTCTGTCTGTCTCTCTCTCTCCACTTGTTTGTTTGTGACAGTCTTGGGGCTTGAACTCAGGGGGCCTGGGCAGAGGGCCTAGGCAAGCTTCTTTTGCTCAAGGCTAGCACTCTATCACTTGAGCCACAGCACCACTTCCGGCCTTTTCTGTGTATCTGGTACAGAGGAATTGAACCCAGGGCCTCATGCATGCTAGGCAAGCACTCTACCACTAAGCCACATTGCCAGGCCTACAAGCTATATTTTTGTCATCTGTAGTATGAGATGATTTGTATGCCACCTAACAAAACCATCATAATACTGAAGCAATGGATTGCTTGATTGGGGTTGGTTGTCATTAGGGTGTAATAAAGATTCCTTTTCACTGAAAAGTGCTTGAATCTGATCTCTCTCACCCTCTGCTTTGCCTACAGGATTGCATTTGAGACCCACACTGAATCCAGATGGCCTTATTTTACCTGATTTTTTTTTTCTTTGTCGGTCGTGGGGCTTGAACTCTGGGCCTGGGTGCTGTCCCTGTGTTCTTCAGCTTAAGGCCAGTGCTCTACTGCTTGAGCCACAGCACCACTTCTGGTTTTCTAGTGGTTTATTGGAGATAAGAGTCTCACAGACTTTCCTGCCTGGGCTGGCTTTGAACCCTAATCCTCAGATCTCAGCCTCCTGAGTAGTTAGGATTATAGGTGTGAGCCACTAGTGCCCGGCTTATTTTACCTGATTTATTTGGCCTGACTTTTTTTTTTTTTTTGTCAGTTGTGGAGCTTTTATGGGCCTTGAACTCAGGGCTTGGATGTTGCCTCTGATCTTTTTCTGCTCAAGGTAGGGCTCTACCACTTTGAGAAGTAGTGCTACTTCTGGGTTTCTGGTGGTTAGTTGGAGATAAGAGTCTTATAGATTTTCCTGCAGGGGCTGATCCTCAGCTATTAGGCTCCTGAGTAGCTCAGATTATAGGTGTGAGCCATTGGTGGCTGGCTGGCCTCTTTTGGTTGCTCCCCAAAAGAGAGGGTTACCTGTCCAGAATCTGGGGCCTTGGGCCTTGCCTTGTAAGTTTCACACACCGGTGTATTCACAAGTACAGGGAGGTTCAGGGCTAGTCTGGGGGCTTCCCTCTTCTAACCAAAAAGCTTGGATGGGTCAAAATTTAAAAATATACACCGGGGAAGGTCCTGGAAGAGCGGGACACAGACAACTGAGGCAGGTGGATGGTGCACATGGGTGAATTAGAACAGAAGGTAGACCCTTCAGGGCTACCCCAGGGAACCTGAGACACAAAAGCAGAGCTCTGGCAGTGTCCCCCCGCCCCCCCCCCATCCCACACGTACCCTGGAGGCAGAGGCTCTCTTGCCTGGGCCAATTACCTTCTGCGTCCTTCCCGCTCCCTTTCTCGGCCCCAGACTCCAGGCTCTGCATACCGTGGAGGTCAGACACAAATCAAATCCATACATGGACCGCATTCTTGGGCCCTACACTGAAGATGTTCCCCCCACACACACACCCAGCACCCCCTGCCCACCCCACTGAAGACTGCCTTTGCTTTGTAAACACCCTCAGAGCCATCCGCTAACAGTAGTGATTATTCATCACAGACTAACCTTAAACCAACTTTATCTCCACAGCTCTCCCCCCCCCCCCCAGGAAATTCCACAGCTCTGACGTGCTATGAAACGTGATCTGCATACCCATGCGCTCTCTCTTTCTCTCTCCCAGCAAGTTCCTAAACAGGGTTTCCCGTGCCACCCCCCCCTCCCCTTCCCTGCCTCGCTCCCTACCCACCTCTGCCCCCTCTGCCCTCTCGGCTTCTTTCTCTTCGATTTACACTCGGTAACCCGATAGGCTGGAAATGAAGCTTCTTTCATCTTCCATTTCCCACATCCTGAAAGTTCGGAGAGAAGGAGCCCACCCAGATAAAGGAATTCCAACTATGTGAACCCCCCCTCCTCCCCAGTCCATTCACAAAGCAGATTACCCACTGCCCCAGGCTCCCAGGAGGCCCTCCTCCCCCTCCCCCCTCCAAACAGCTTTCTCCACATCCTTACTGCTTACAGGCACCAAAGCCCAAGTCCACATAAATAAATAAATAAATAACTTTTCCTTGGACTCTGATCCTAAGAAGAAAGGTGTTCAAACCTAACCTGGGCTGGGGCTGCAGCTGTGTGCCGGAGGGTTTAGAGAAATCATGAGCTTGCATCCAGGGGAAAAGCTTATCTGTGTTTTCATGCTGGTCCTGGGGCTTGAACTCAGGGCCTGGGTGCTGCTCCCTTAGCTTTTTCAGTTAAGGCCGGTGGCTCTACCACTTGAGTTACTCCATTTCTGGCTTTTTGCTGGTTAAGAGTCTCATGGAGCTGGGTGTGGGTGGCTCATGCCTGTAATCCTAACTACTCAGAAGGCTGAGATCTGAGGATCGAGGTTCAAAGCCAGCCCTGGCAGGAAAGTCTGCGAGACTCTGATCTCCAACTAACCACCAGAAGACCAGAAGTGGTGCTGTGGCTCAAAGTAGTAGTGTACTAGCCTTGAGCTGAAGAGCTCAGGGACAGAGATCAGGTCCATAGATCAAGCCCCACAACCGGGATGGGGGGGGGTGGAGTCTCATGGACTTTCCTGTCTGGGATGGTTTCAAACATGCATTTTTCAGATCTCAGCCTTCAGTAGTGAGGATTACAGTCGTGAGCCACACTCAGGCTCTGGGCTTGATAATTTGACGTGGGTTTTTTGTTTGTTTGTTTGTTTTGTTTTTTGGGGGGGGCGCAAAGATTAGACAGAAACAATTTCTAATTGTTTCCAACAGAGAATCAGGTGTTTTATTTAAGGGGAGCAGCAGTGAAGAGAACTGTGTAGGTGAGCTTTAGATGTGGTCTAGTTGTCTGTCTGTTTTTGCAGTGCTGGGGATCAAAGCCAGGGCCTCACACATGCTAGACCAGTGCATTGGCCCTGAGCAACGCCTTCTGCCCTGTGGTGATGTGTTTTGTTCAGAAGTTTCTTGCGTTTTCAAGCTACCTGGAAATTAGTTATTACAAAACATGACCGAAGGTCAGTTCTGGAGTTTGGCCACTGACAGGAAGACAGAGGGCTGGGACAGCTTCTCTGACCTCGTCCTCAAAGGTTAGGAAGTACCCCCCTCCAGCACCCCTTTTAGTAAAGGTTGATTAACTATCTTAGCCATCCATCAAGAAGGGTGAGAAAGCTGTTTTGAATCTGTTTGAGATCAGAGATAATCAGTTCCCTGAGCTTACTCCACGTGAAACAACATTTCCTGTGTCTATGAATGCTCTCTTCTCCCCTGATATTAAGGAGTATATTTACTAGATTACTAATCCGTAATTTCTTCACTAGCATTAACTGAAAACATGATAAAAATCTGGGTACAGGTCAGTACATACAGTCATGCATTCAATAGGTCTAATTATTGCCCAAGAAAGCTCATGGAATTCCCAAAGAATTCAAGAAGCCAGACTTGGAAAATAACAGCAACAATGATAAGAAATAACTACTGGGCGTGGTGTTGCATGCCTGCAATCCTGGCATTCTGGAGGGTGAGGTAGGAGGATTGCAAGTTCAAAACCAATATAAACTATGTAGACAAAATCTCCAAACAACAACAGAGGGGGGGGGGGAGGGAGAGAAAGACACAAAGACAGAAACAGAGAAAAAGCCACACAGCAACAAAACATCTCTTCTTCTCTAAGGTCCTTGCTCTGTTTTCTAGTGTTCTTCAGTTCCTTGGCTCTCATTAAATCATTTCCAAGGAAGTTTTTTTCCTTTTCTGATAAATGGTTTCCTTTCTTTTTTCTATCTTCAATTTTGGTATATACTGTCTCCTTTGCTATGAAACCTATTCTTTGTTATATTGGTGTGTGTGTGTGTGTGTGTGTGTGTGCACGCATGCATGCACGTGTGTGTATGCCAGTCCTGGGGCTTGAACTCTGGACCTATGCAATGTGTTTCAGCCTTTGCTACTCAAGGCTGGCAATCTGTCACTTGAGCCACAGCTTCACTTGTTTTGTTTGTTTGGATTTTTTTTTTTGGGGTGGTTAAGTGCAGGTAAGAGTCTCTCAGAAGCCTGCTGCTGGGGCTGGGAAGGTGACTCAGTGGTAAAGTGCTTGCCTTGCATGCACGAAGCCCTGGGTTTGATTCCTCAGCACCACATAAGCAGAAAACCCCAAAGTGGCACTGTGGCTCAAGTGGTAGAGCACTAGTCTTGAACTGAAGAGCTGAGGAACAGCGCCCAGGCCCAGAGTTCAGGCCCCACGACCAAAAAAGAAGAAGAAGAAAAAGTAGCAGCAGCAGCAGTAGCAGCCAGGTGCCAGTGACTCACGCCTGTAATCCTAGCTACTCAGGAAGCTGAGATCTGAGCATCACTGTTCAAAAAGTGAACCTGGGAAGGAAGTCCAAGAGAATCTTATCTCCAATAAACCACCAGAAAACTGGAAGTGGTGCTATGGTTCAAGTGGTAGAGCACTAGCCTTGAACTAAAGAGCTGAGGGACAGTGCCCAGGCCCAGAGTTCAAGCACGACCAGCAAAAAGAAATAAAAAGGGTCTCTCAGATTCCTGTGCTTGGCTGGCTTTGAACCCCAATTCAGATCTCAGCCTCCTGAGTAGCTAAAATTACAGGGCATGAGCTACTGACATCCAGTTGTTGTTTGAGTTTATGGTGCTGCCAATCAAACCCACAACCTGCACAGGTGCTAGGCAAGACCAATTCTACCTTTAAGCTACATTCCTAACCCTAGAAGAATTAAAACAGAAATTATCGCCTGCTAGCATGGTTTGAACTACGCAGGTGAGAATAACTGAGCTCTTTTCCAAGGTGTGCCAATGATTCTTTCAGTGGGGCAACGAAGGCAGCTAAATGCATCTTAGTAAGTAAAAGAATTAGCGGGGGGCTTCAGAAGTCCTGGTTTGGTTATCTCCCTATTTGAAGAGATTTTGTGCCTGTGTGTGGTAAGAAAGAAGCTAGGAAAACAGGCCCTGGGGTAGGGGCCAGGAGGATAGCATCTCGTGGCCTTAGTTTTACTCTTTAACCTAGTCATAAATCACTTAAAGCTCCCGTGGTATTCAGAAAATCCTGAACGCAGCAAGGTCTTCCCACAGTTGGTCCAAGAATGCAAGCTTAGTAAATAGACAGAGCAGTAATATTCCAAAGGCACGGCCGGCCCTGCCTTTTCCACCTATTGGCTACTGACGCTGGCTGAATCTCAGGACGGGCATGCTAAGAATAGGAAAGAGGCTGAGGAAAGGAAGAACCCAAGCTGAGAAAAGAACCCCAGTTCCAAAAACTCAGCCCAACAATCAAGGGATAAAGCAGTAATTAGGCGTGATTGCCCTGTAAGGCAGCCCTGGTGAAATTGGAATGTAGCCGGAGAGACGACCGGCGAAGGCGGGATGGCCGGTTTGCTATGCAGGAGACACGCTTTGATGTCTGCCGGAAAGCTTGTGTTTCATTTGGTCATCCAGCCAACCAAAACCCTGCAGGGGGAGCAACCTGAAACCCTCAAAATGCAGCAGACGGCAGGCAGAAGTGGAGAAGCAAAGGCAGGGTCTGGGTTCTCCTGAGGTGTGGGCGCACACGTGGGCCCGCGGACACGTGTATGCTGATTCGCTCAGCTTCCCTCACTGAGGTTGACTGATTGACTGAGATCTGCCCGAATTCCAGAAAAGAGAGAGGAGCGTGCAGTCCCCTAAGCTCAGGACAGACTTCTTACCTGCTTGTGCCAAAGAAGCCAGATCGTGGCCTTCCCTGGCACAGCCAGGATTCCTGCTGATGAGTCCTGGGAGCTGCCGGGATCCCCGGCTTTCTACCCACTGATGTGGGAAAGATGAAAATGAGCTGGGAAAGTAGGTTAATCTCCCTGAGAAACGCAAACTAGGTGGCAGGTACTGGTTTGTTCGTTTAAAAAAAAAAACCACGTGTGGGGGGGGGGGAAGGAGAGAGCTAGTAGAGGGGCCTGAACCTTTTCACTCACTAGGCTTTGTTTGTTTCATTCAAGGCTTGTACTGTACCACTTGAAGGCTGCCCCCACCCCCACCCCACTTCTGGCCTTCTGCTGGTTCATTGAAGAGTCCCAGCCTTTTCTTTTTCTTTTTCTTGTTTTTTTTTCTGCCCAAGAGGCTGGCTTTGAATTGCAATCCTTAGATCTCAGCCTCCTGAGTAACTTAGAGTACAGCTGTGAGCTGCCAGGGCCTAGCTTCATTTGCTTTAGGAGAAATTATTTAATCTCTCCTATAAAATTCCCTGAAATTACTCTTGGAATATCCAACTGAATTTAGGAAAAATGCATTGCATAAGACTGAGAATACCAGCCCGGCGCTGGTGGCTCACGCCTGTAATCCTAGCTACTCAGGAGGCTCAGATCTGAGGATGGAGGTTCAAAGCCAGTCCGGGCAGGAGAGACCTTGAGACTCCTATCTCCAATAAACCACCAGAAAACTGGAAGTGGCGCTGTAGCTCAAGTGGTAGAGCGCTCGCCTTGAGCTGAAGAGCTGAGGGACAGCGCCCAGGCCCAAAGTTCAAGCCCTACGACCGACAAAAAAAAAAAAAAAGAGAGACTGAGAATACCTCCCTTTAGACAATAAAGAATTGTCTTTTGTAAAATAAAGAATAAGAACTGGGCACCAGTGGCTCAGGCCTGTAATGTAGCTGCTCAGAAAGCTGAGATCTGAGGATTGAGGTTCAAAGACAGCACTGGCAGGGAAGTCCGTGAGACTCTTATTTCCAATAAACCACCAGAAAGCCAGAAGTGGCACTGTGGCTTACGTGGTAGAGCACTAGCCTTGAGCTGAAGAGCTGAGGAACAGCAAGCGCCCAGGCCCAGAGTTCCAGCCCCACGACCAACCAAAAAGAAGAAGAAGAAGAATGAGAGCCAAATGCCAGTGGCTCACATCTATAATCCTAGCCACTCAGGAGGCTGAGATCTGAAGATCATGGTTGGAACACAGCTCAGGCAGGAAAATCTGTGAGACTCTTATCTCCACTAGAAAACTGGAAGTAGTATAGAACTGGAAATGGTGCTCAGGTGGTAGAGCATTAGTACTGAACAACAGAGCTCAGGGACAGCACCCAGGCCCCAAGTTCAAACTCCAAGACCAATAAAAAATAATAAGCCAGGTGCCAGTGGCTCACGCCTGTAATCCTAGCTACTCAGGAGGCTGAGATCTGAGGATCATGGTTCAAAGCCAGCCCTGGCAGGAAAGTCCGTGAGACTCTGATCTCCAATAAACCACTAGAAAACCAGAAGTAGCACTGTGGCTCAAGCAGTAGAGTGCTCGCCTTGAGCTGAAGAGTACAGGGACAGTGCCCAGGCCCCAGAGGGGGGCTGGGAAGGTGGCTCAGTGGTAGAGCGCTTGCCTTGCATGCATGAGGTCCTGGGTTCGATCCCTCAGCACCACATATGCAAAAAGAAAAAAAAGCTGGAAGTGGTGCTGTGGCTCAAGTGGTAGAGCATTAGCCTTGAGCTGAAGAGCTGAGGGACAGCGCCCAGGCCCAGAGTTCAAGCCCCATGACCAGCAAAAAAAAAAAGAAGCAGGCAAAAAAATAATAACAATAAATAAAGAATGAGATATGAACTTGGTTTTTTTTTTTGTGGGGGGAGAGGTCAGCCTAAAAAGAGAAGGGGGGTGCTCGGTGATGGTGGCTCTTGCCTGTCATCCTAGCTACTCAGGAGGCTGAGATCTGAGGGTTGTGGTTCAAAGCCAGCCACAGCAGGAAAGTCTGTGAGACCCTTATCTCCAATAAACCACTCAGAAAACTGGAAGTGGTGCTGTGGCCCAAGTGGTACAGCACTAGCCTTGAGCTGAAGAACTGAGGGACAGCACCCAGGTCCAGAGTTCAAGCCCATGACAGAAAAATGGGGGTGTTGGGAATTTTTTTTTTGTCTAATCGTGGGGCCTGAACTCTGGGCCTGGGTGCTGTCCCTCAGCCCTTCAGCTCAAGGCTAGCGCTCTACCACTTGAGCCACAGCACCACTTCCGGCTTTTTTTTTCCTGCTTATGTGGTGCTGAAGAATGGAACCCAGGGCCTCATGCATGCAAGGCAAGCGCTCTACCACTGAGCCACCTTCCCAGCCCACGGTGCTGGGAATGTGTATCAAGTGGTAGAGTGCTAGCCTTGAGCAAATGAAACTCAGGGACAGTGCTCAGGCCCTGAGTTCAAGCCCCAGGACTGTCAAAAGAAAAAAGAGAGAGAGAGAGAGAGAAACAGACAGACATACACACAGACAGAGAGACAGCCCTAGCAACGGTGGATTTTTAAAATAATAAAATAGCATTCTCCAGAATTTCCAGTAAAACCCTAAGATTGAGGTAGTTCATCCTCAAAGTATGTGTGGGATTCTGGGAGCTCCCAGACTTTTCCGGGCAACACAACTCCCCCCTCCCCCCCAAAAAAAACTCCCCAGGAAAAAAAAAACCAACAACAACACAAAAGCAGATGGGCTGCTTCGGAGCAAATCAAACTCCCCAGGGGCCAGAGCTCTCTGCTCTAAATGCTAATAGAATGAGTAATCAGAAACCTACATTTGGTAAATTATTTATCTTATCTCTGGAACTCTGCAAGGCCTGGTCCACAGCAACTTCTGAAGAAAGACATTGTTGGTCAAGAAGTACAACTGGAATTTGTACTTTTACTAGAAAAGGGAAAAGTTCAGAGACCAGTGGAGCTCGTGAAGCAATCTCTCTCTCTTTTTCTTTTTCAGATGGCATAGGCAAAGCCAAAGAAAACTGACATCACAATTCAGTGGAACAGGTCTGGTTCATGTTTGTCTGACTGGCCTTCTGTTCCAGCCCTGTTAGGATAATTGCAAAGCAAGCCAAATGATAGACAATAAAGCTCCCAGAAGAGGTAGGAAGGGGTTCACCCACTCCCTGGCTCCACCCTTTCTTGCAAGGGGCAGCCTGAGAGCCTGGACCAGTGATTCCCAACATGAACAGTATCTAGCATCAAATCACCTGGAGTGAAGCCAGGCTTAGTAGCATACACCTATAATCCCTAGTACTCAGAAAGCCAAGGCTGGAAAACTACAAATTCCAGGCTGTTCTGGGCTACATAGTGAATTGGTCCTGAGTTCAAGCCCCAGTAATAGCACACACAAACAACATACACACAAAGATGTGTTGGGAGGGGGCACTGGAGTGGAAGCAGGTGGAAAAATAGACTTGCTAAGTGAGGGTCAGCTGTGTTCATAATGAATTTCACTCTTCTTCTTCTTCTTCGTCTTCGTCTTTTTTGCTGGTCCTGGGACTTGAACTCAGGACCTGGGCGCTGTCCCTGAGCTATTTTATTTGCTCAAGATTAGCTCTCTACCACTTGAGCCACAATACTACTTCCAGCTTTTGGCTGGTTAATTGGAGATAAGATCCTTAGACTTTCCTGCCCAGGCTGGCTTTGAACTGCAATCCTCAGATTTCAGCCTCTCAGCCTCCTTGAGTAGCTAGGGTTACAGGCTTGAACCACTGACATCTGGCTAATTTATCTTTTGGTGCTAGCAGAGACCTGATTGGAAAATAATGATCTTTCTTTAGCTTCCCTCACAGTAATGCAAATGATACCCCCCCCACCCCCCCACCCCCCCCCCCCCCCCCCCCCTTTTTTTTTTTTCCTGGTCCTGTGCCTTGAACTCTGGGCCTGGACGTTGTTCCTAAGCTTCTTTGGCTCAAGGCTAGTATTCTACCACTTGAGCCACAGCACCACTTCCAGCTTTTTTGTTTTTTTAAACTATTCATTTTATTTTAGTTTTTTGCCAGTCGTTGGGCCTGAACTCTAGGCCTGGAGGCCATCCCTCAGCTCTTCAGGTCAAAGCTAGTGCACTACCACTTGAGCCACAGCATCACTTCCAGCTTTTTCTGCTTATGTGGTGCTGAGGAATTGAACCCAGGGCCTCATGCATGGAAGGCAAGTGCTCTACCACTGAGCTACCCTCCCAGCTCAACCACTTCCGGCCTTTTCAGAGTAGTTTATTAGAGATAAGAGTCTCATGGACTTTCTTGCCTGGGCTGGCTTCAAATCAGGAGCCTCAGATCTCAGTCTCCTGAGTAACTACCATTACAGAGAGGAGCCACCAGTGCCCAGCCCTCTGTTGTTTTGTTTGTTTGATTGTTTTGTGCCAGTACTGGGATCTAGTTGCTGTCCAATAGCTTTTTTTGCTCAAAGGTTGGTACTCTACCACTTGAGCCACAGCTCCACTTCCGGCTTTTTGTTGGTGACTTAGGGATAAAACAGTCTCACAGACTTTCCTACCTAGGCCGACTTTGAACTGTGACCCTCAGATTTTAGACTCTGGAGTTGCCAGGATGGGTGTGAACTACTGGCACCCGGCATCCCTCTGTTGTACACTTATCAAATAATTGTATCGTATGTGCTACAACATCATGTGTTTGGGCTTTTTTCTTAGTTTGTACAAATCGATACCCCCCCCCCCTTCCAGGTTCGCATGCGCTGTCCTGAATGACTAACGTGTGAGTCTACCTGTTCCTCTACCTTCTAAGTCACCACTGCTGGACGGGAGTTGGGCTGGGCGAGCGATGCTGCTGAGATGTTTGTGGAGGAATGAGCCAGAGCGGAGAAAAGTGGAGAAGCAATTAGAAATGAAGAGGCAGATCTGCCCCCAGAGACAGCAAGTTCTGTCCTGCCCCACCGCCTTCCCTTCACACTCCCAGGAAAGAAAGGCAGACGTGCAATTACCAGCAGGAGACCTCCGAAGAGCTCCACCTTATTTCCTGATTTGTAAACCTGGGAGAATGGCCGTACTCACCACTGGTCTTGGCACCCAGAACTGACTCTGTCCCAGGCTCGTGCCACATGCTCATGGGAAGTCATGTGACTTGCAAAGACTACTCTTCACAGGTACTTAGGAAGTCACGGGGATCAAATTTGTTACACAAGCCAGGCACTGGTAGTGCACACCTGTAATCCTAGCTACTCAGGAGGCTGAGATCTAAGGATTGAAGTTCAAAGACAACCCAGGCAGGAAAGTCTCCATGAGACTCTTATCTCCAATGAACTTCCAAAAGGTCAGAAGAGGAGCTGTGTGGCTCAAGTGGTAGAGCATTAACAGTGAGTACTATACCATTTGAGCCACAGCTCCATTTCCAGCTTGTGTGTGTGTGTGTGTGTGTGTGTACTAATAGGAGATAAGAATCTTACTAAGCCAGATGCAGGTGGCTCATGCCTGTAATCCTAGCTACTAAGGAAGCTGAGATCTGAGGACTGCAGTTCAAAGCCAACCCTGGCAGGAAAGTCTGTGAGACTCTTAACTACCAGAAAACCGGAAGTGGTGCTGTGGCTCAATGTGATAGAGCGCTAGCCTTGAGCAAAAGAGCTCAGGGGCAGAGTCCAGGCCCAGAGTCTAAGCCCCACAAATGACAAAAAAAAAAAAAAAAAGAACCTTACTGACTTCCCTCCCCAGGCTGGTATCCAGCCGCCATCTTCCCATCTCAACCTGCGAAGTAGCTAGGATTACAACATGAGCAAATGGCCACTACATTTTGTTGTTGTTGTTGTTTTCAGAATGCATTTTGTGGCAAAGTATAGAGATGTTCTCTAATCTCACCTGCACGTCCCTGTGCTTATGTTAGGTATAGGAGTACTTTGAACTCAGTGAATGTGTGTTTTCTTTTCTTATTTTCTTTGGTTCCAGTCCTGGGGCTTGACCTCAAGGCCTGAGCTCTGTCCCTGAGCTTCTTTTGCTCAAGGTTAACACTCTACCACTTGAGCCAAAGTGTCACTTCCAGCTTTTTCTGAGTAGTTTAGTGGAGATAAGAGTCTCATGACTTTCTTGACCTGGCTGGTGTCCAACCACCATCCTCAGATCTCAGCCTCCTGAGTAGCTAGGATTATAGTTGTAAGCCACCAACTGCCTTGCCAGAATGTGTGTTTTGACCCGATTCCAGTGTAAATACCCCTTTCCTTTAAGTGACATCCACTCCTGCTCAGAAGGGGGGCAGACCTGTTTCCTCTAGTGGCCCTGCAGTGTTGATATCTGCTGGGCAGATCATGTGGGGCCGGCAGCTGTCTACATGGTGTAATTTGAGGGGTTGGAGGAAATCCCCCTTGCTTAAAATATCTTCCGCATGGCCCTGGCCTTGACTGAAAGTATCAGTATCACTAGCACTAAGGTGCTACTGAAACTCAATTGTCAACCAACAGTGGACTCCAACATTATCACTCATTAGCACCTCCTCCTCTCCCCTTTAAATTCTTTTAAATTCTGAGTAGAGGCCCAAGGATAATCAGGCACAAGAGGAAGCTGATCCCTATGGGGTCAGATGTCCAGGGGCACTGGGCCACTCAGGGGAAGGACTATAGAGAGAGTGGAGGCAATGACAACCAGTCAGGAGAGCCTGCTGTAAAGGTCAGAAAAGAGTCAGGCCCCAGTGACTCATACCTGTCATTCAAGCTGCTCAGGAGGCTGAGACTTAGAGGATCCTAGTTGGAGGCCAGTCCAAGCAGAAAAGTCTTTGGAAACATCATCTTCAATTTATCACTGGAAAGTCAAAAGTGGAGCTATAGCTCCAGTGATAGAGCACCAGCCCCTCAGAGAAGAAGCTAAGGGGTGGGCTGGTGCCAAGGGCCTGAGTTCAAGCCCCACATCAGCACCAAAATGAATAAATTAGTAAAAAGTCACTGTATATGTGTTGAGAAGATTTAAGTATTACATATGTCCCAGGCCCATACAGACACTAGGCAAAATCCCAGGTATGTGTGAACTCGTGAAGCACAAGCAGGGAAATCCACCTAAGCCCAGCTGTAAACATTCCATTGTGGCCCAACTGCAAGGCCCCGACCTCCCTTGATCTAGTGGCTTTTTCATGAACCTCTGCCTCCTTGCTCAGACCTCCTATAAAACCCAGCTCCTGTTGAAGATCCAGTCCGGCCTATTCCTTTTCCCTTCTCCTCCATTTTCCTAACAACATAAATTTTCTTTGTTGTCCCATCCCCCTCTGAAAGAGTCAATATGAATAACTCAGTTAATTATCATTTTTAAGTCACCGTGTCCTGAGTGCCTATGATATGCTTGGCAATTATTGAATTATGTCTAGGAGGGAACTATTATTAGCCTTAAATTAGAGATGAGGAAACTGAGTCTTTGGAGGTTTGCACAACTCCCAAGTGGTTGAGTCAGCATCCAGCCTCATCTGTGTCACACTCCAAAACTTATGCATGAAAGAAGGATTTTTTTCAGACACTTTAATGGACTGTTAGAGAAATCCTAAACCCAGATTGCCTTGTCATGGTCTTGGGAATTCCTGGGCTTTGGAGCCAGTGTGTCGTAAGTTTTGTAATAAAGCGCATTTGTTTGCTGGTACTTTCATAACAACAGAGAACAAATCAGAGTGTCCTGAACAATAGACATGAAGTTTTCTCACAATTCTGGACTCTAAAAGTCCAGAGCTACCCTCACCCTGGGTCTTCACATGGTCTGTGTGTGTGTGTTTATGTGTGGGTGTTTAATACTTTGTTTTATATTTTATTTTTGCCATAATACGGATTAGACACAGTTTTTCCCTAGCTGTGCCTAGGAAGTGTGCCTAGCAAGGTCTGTAGCACTTAATGCAACACCTCCAGAGACCTTTTCTTTCTGTCTTGTTCTTTTCTTGTTTTTTTTTTGGTCAGTTGTGGGGCTTGAACTCTGGGCCTGGGCACTGTCCCTCAGCTCTTCAGCTCAAGGCAAACGCTCTACCACTTGAACCACAGCGGCACTTCTGGTGGATAATTAGAGATAAGAGTTCCCTGGGCAGGCCTTGAACCAGTATCCTCAGATCTCAGCCTCCTGAGTAGCTATGATTATAGGCATGAGCCACCGGCACCCTGCTGGCTTTTTTTTTTCTTCATACATACTAGGCAAGCACTCTACCACTAAGATACATTTCCAGCCTGTAAGTATTTTATTAGTGATAAGAGTCCCAGCCTTTCTTGCTTGGATTATCTTCTAATCACAGTCTTCAGATCTCAGCCTCCTGAGTAGCTAGGATTACATGTATCAGCCACCTGCGCCTGGCCTTGTTTTACCTTTATTACCTCTTTTCAATGTTTTTTTGGGGGGGAGGCAGGGCTTGAACTCAGAGCCTGGGCATTATCCCCGAGCCACATCTCCATTTTTGGCTTTCTCTGGTGGTTAATTGGACATGAGTCCCATAGTCTTTCCTGTCCAGGCAGGTTTTGAACCATGATCCTCAGCAAACAGCTTCCCTAAAGAAGCTACTAATAGCTAGGATTATAGGCGTGAGCCACCAGTGCCCAGTTTTCATTACTTCTTTCTTTCTTACTTTCTTTCTTCCCTAATTTTTTTTCTAGTCCTGGAGCTTGAACTCAGGTCTTGGGCACTGTCCCTGATCATCATCATCATCATCATCTTCTTCTTCTTCTTTGGGGGGGTCCGGTTGTGGGGCTTGAACTCTGGGCCTGGGCGCTGTCCCTCAGCTCTTTAGCTCAAGGCTAGCGCTCTACCACTTGAGCCACAGCACCACTTTCAGCTTTTATTTTTTTCTGCTTATGTGGTGCTGAGGAATCAAACCCAGGGCCTCCTGCATGCAAGGCAAGAGCTCTACCACTGAGCCACCTTCCCAGCCCTGAGTGATATATATTGGCGATAAGTGTCTCATGGACTTTAATGCCCGGGCTGGCTTTGAACCTTGATCATCAGATCTCAGCCTCCTGGGTAGCTAGGATTACAAATGTGAGCCACTGGCAGCGCCTGGCTTGTGCCTGATCTTCTTTTGCTCAAGGTTAACACTCTACCACTTGAGCCACGGCGCCACTTCTGGCTTTTTCTGTTTATGTGGAATTGAGGAATTGAACCCATGCATGCTAGGCAAGCACTCTACCACTGAGCCACATTCCCCACCCTCATTACCTCTTTAAATATAGCTACGTTCTGTGGTGCCAGGATATTTCAGCCTACAAATTTGGGGGGACATAATTGTGCTCATGGCATAAAGTAAACCTGAAAGTGCTAATCCTTACGTGGAAAGAGTTGGATAATGGATGTGGTCATCTGCTCTGTCTGTTCCTTCAGGTTTAGAAACACAGTCATTCAAGGCTTGGTATCAGTTAAGGAAA
Source organism: Dipodomys ordii (assembly GCF_000151885.1). Taxonomy (NCBI): domain Eukaryota; kingdom Metazoa; phylum Chordata; class Mammalia; order Rodentia; family Heteromyidae; genus Dipodomys; species Dipodomys ordii. The sequence continues at coordinate 2,071,401 of NW_012267336.1, read as the reverse complement.
CAAACCCTGCATACATAGTCTATCCTTTCAAGAGCTCATAGTCTCTCTGAAAAGCCATGAAATAAACGAGAGGTGCAAACTCAAAAATACGTCCGAGTACCTGGAAGGCTTAAAGGATCATGCACTGTACCCCTGGTGCATGCCTATAATCCCAGAATGCAGAAGGCTGAGGCAGGCAGGTTGGGCTACATACAAAGGCATTGTCTTAGAAAATAGAAAATAAGCCGGGCGCCGGTGGCTCACGCCTGTAATCCTAGCTACTCAGGAGGCTGAGATCTGAGGATCGCGGTTTAAAGCCAGCTGGGGCAGGAAAGACCGTGAGACTCCTATCTCTAATAAACCACCAGAAAACCGGAAGTGGCGCTGTAGCTCAAGTGGTAGAGTGCTCGCCTTGAGCTGAAGAGCTGAGGGACAGTGCCCAGGCCCAGAGTTCAAGCCCCACGACCGACAAAAAAAAAAAGAAAATAGAAAATAGAGGCTGGGAAGGTAGCTCAGTGGCAGAATGTTTGCCTCGCATGCAGGAGGCCTTGGGTTTGATTCCTCAGCACCACGTAAACAGAAAAAGCCAGAAGTGGTGCTGTGCTCAAGTGATAGAGTGCTAGCCTTGAGCTGAAGAGCTGAGGGACAGCACCCAGGCCCAGAGTTCAAGCCCCACAACTGGAGAAAACAAAACAAAAAACCCCAAAAACAAAAACTAGAAAATAGCCAGTGGCTTGCGCCTGTAATCCATGCTTCTCCGGAGGCTGAGATCTGAGAATTATGCTCAAAGTTAACCCAGGTAACAAAGTCCATGAGATTCTTACCTTCCAGCAAAATGCTGGATGTGGAGCTGTAGCTCAAGTGGTAGAGTGCCAGCCTTGAGTGTAAGAGCTAAGGGGCAGGGGTCAGGCCTGAGTGCAAGCCTCAATTCAGTCTCTCTCCCTCTCTCTCTCTCTCTCTCTCTCTCTCACACACACACACACACACCAGAAAATAGAAAATAAGCAAACAGAGATCACTTGGCCTGCTCTAGAGTTTCAGAGTCAGTAGTTCTGAGTAAAATGAAGAATTTGCATTTCTAGCCAGTTTCCAGGTACTGTGAGGAGAACACACTTTCAGAAGGACTGATGTATACATACCAAAATCACACGTGGCCCCTGGCCAAGGGGGCGCAGGTGTCCTGACAGTGGGCAGAAACAGGTGACCTTCTGTTTTCATGCTAGAGCAGCTGAGGAGTCAGCTGGAAAGTCCCTTTGCACCTGAAAATTCCCCAGAAAAAAAAAAAGTTGTTGTTCTTTTTGTTAGCACATAGACCTTGAACTTGTAAACAGGTTATAGGAAGAAGCATGCATCGTCCTACCATTAATTTACCACTTGGCAAATACTACCTTTCATTACTAATTATATCTCTATAAGAATAGAAAAGAGCCTGGGGCATCAACCGAGGCTGGAGTCCATCCCACTCTGAGAATGCTACAGGAACATGGCCTTATCATTTGCTGTCCCAGAAACTCAGGGTTAGTTATCTATAAAATAGAGATGAGATGAGAACATGTTTTTAAGTTTCTTCACAGCCTCAAACTTAATGTTATATTTCTTATATGCATATATGATACATATACATATATCACATATATGTATATGTGTGTATGTATGCACACAAATGTACCTAGGGATGGAGGCATGGTTCAGCAATAGAGTGCCCACCTAATAAGCCCTGAGCCCTGAATTCAACCCTTAGTACCATGTGTTTGTGTGTGTGTGTGTCTGTATGTGTCTGTGTCTGCGTCTGTGTCTGTATTCCTAGCTTCTGAGCTTCTGTGTAGCTGAGTTGTGGCATACTTGCCTACTGTCAGAAGCTCTGATATTTTTGGTTTTGTTTTTTTGTTAGACATGGGGCGTGAACTCAGGGTCTTGGCGCTGTCCCTGAGCTCTTTTGCTCAAGGCTAGTGCTCTATCACTTTGAACCACAGCACCACTTTTAGTTTTCTAGTGGTTAACTAGAGATCAGAGTCTCATAGACTTTACTGCTGAGGCTGACTTTGAACCACCGTCTTTAGATCTCAGTAGCCTGTGTAGCTAGCGCCTGGCCCTTGGTGTGTGTGTGTGTGTGTGTGTGTGTGTGTGTGTGTTGGTTGGTTGGTTGTGGGTCTGGGCATAGCTCAGACTCTCAGCTCAGCTCTTCAGCTCAAGGCTACGCTCTACCACTTGAGCTACAGTGCCACTTCTAGTTTTCTGGTGGTTAATTGGAGATAAGAGTCTCATAGACTTTCCTGCCCAGGCTGGCTTTGAATTGTGATCCTCAGATCTCAGCCTTCTGAGTAGCTAGGATTACAGGCGTGAGCCACTGGGGCCTGTTTTTCTGGGTTTTTTTTGCGGGGGTGGGGTGGAGAGGTTGTTTTGTTTTGTTTTTAAATTTTTGATGTTCTTCCTGGGGCTTAAACTAAGGGTCTGGGCACTGTCTCTAGCTTCTTTTGCCCAAGGCTGGCTCTCTACCACTTGAACCACAGTTTTACTTCCAGCTTTTTGGTGGTTGGACTTTCCTGACCAGCCTGGCTTTGAACCAAATCCTCAGATCTTATCCTGCTGAGTAGCTACAATTACAGGGGTAAGCTTGTTATTTATTTATTTAGCCAGTCCTGGGGCTTGAACTTATGGTCTGGACACTGTCCCTGAGCTGCTTCTTCTTTTTTTTGGGGGGGGGGGTCTGGTCGTGGGGTCTGAACTCTGAGCTGGGCGCTGTCCCTTAGCTCTTCAGCTCAAAGCTAGCACTCTACCACTTGAGCCACAGCGCCACTTCTGGCTTTTTTTCTGCTTATATGGTGCTGAGGAATAGAACCCAGGGCCTCATGCATGCAAGGCAAGCGCTCTACCACTGAGCCACCTTCCCAGCCCCTCCCTGAGCTTCTTTTGCTCAAGGCTGGCACTCTACCATTTGAGCCACAGTACCACTTCCAGCTTTTTCTGTTTATGTGGTACTAAAGAATCAAACCCAAGGCTTCATGCATGCTAGGCAAGCACTAAGCCACATTCCTAGCCTGCTTGTTATTTTAAAACCCAACATCAAAAAAAAGAAAAAGTCAGAAGTGACGCTGTGGCTCAAGTGGTAGAGCTCTAGCCTTGAGCTGAAGAGCTGAGGGACAGCGCCCAGGCCCAGAGTTCAGGCTCAGGACTGGACTAAAAAAAAAAAGAATTCCTTGAGGGGAGATGGGAAGGGAAGGGATGGGAAGGAGAAACAAAGAGGAGGCAACAATGCTTGATAAAAAATGTACTCATTATCTTGCCCATGTAATTGTAACTCCTCTGTATGGTATTCTCACAATAAAATAAACAAATAAAATTAAAAAAACAAAACAAAACAGCCTACCACTATCTTCTCCTTCCCCGTGGCTGAGCCTACCCCATATACTTAACTCTGAGACACTTGTCCTCACAGCTATTTCTCTTTGTTACCACACACCCTGTGTTACAAGGTTGTGTTTACGTGTTTGTCAGTGCTGGGGATCAGGGATGACCCCAGGTCTCAACCATGACAGGCACATGCTCTACCACAGAGCCGACCCTCACTCCCAGTGTTCAACATTGCTCTTGGCACCATTCATTTGTCTAAGGCACAGTAAGGAATTATCCACTGATTATTGCATTTCTTTTTTCAGTGGTCGTGGGCCTTGAACTCTGGGCTTGGGCACTATCCCTAGCTCTTCAGCTCAAGGTGAGCGTTCTGCCGCTTGAGCCACAGCACCACTTCCGGTTTTCGAGTGGTTTATTGGAGATATGAGTCTCATAGACTTTCCTGCCTGGGCTGGCTTTGAACCGTGATCCTCAGATCTCAGCCTCCTGAGTAGTTAGGATTACAGGCATGAGCCACCGGCACTAGGCTCTCTCTCTCTCTCTTTTTTTTTTTTTTGGTAAGTCGTGGGCTTGAACTCTGGACCTGGGCACTGTCCCTCAGCTCTTCAGCTCAAGGTGAGCACTTCTACCACTTGAGCCACAGCTCCACTTCTGGTTTTCTGGTGGTTAATTGGAGCTAAGAGTCTCATGGACTTTTCTTGCCTGGGCTGGCTTTGAACCCCGATTCTCAGATCTCAGCCTCCTGAGTAGCTAGGATTACAGGCGTGAGCCACTGACGCCCAGCTTGTGTGTGTGTGTGTTTAAAGTTGCTAGCAGCTCCCAATGGGAGTTATGTGATCTTTAAAATGTATAATATACACTTGAAGAGCTAATTGTGTCATTAGGAAAGCATACATCCTGTCATAGTTAATATAAAAATCAATGCTTGGCCTCTGTCCCTCCCTCCTTTCTTTCCTTACTAATTTCCTTCCTTCCATCCCTTTCCTTCCTTCCTCCATCTCTTCTTCCCTCTCGTTTTACCTCTGTTCCTCTTTCTATGCCTCCCACTTCCCTTCCTGCACTCAAGCAGTCTTCCTGCCTCAGTATCCCCAGCAGCTGGGACTCTAAGGTATGTACACTGCTGCATGCTTGCTGGCTGTTTTTCCTGATGCTAGCATGCTAGTAAATATTTAGACACAGAAGAATATGATTGTGTGAGATCACTACATGAATGTAATTGCTGTGAGCTTGCAAACAACTGGCTTCAGGGGTCAGAGAGAGCTTGGAGAAGTCCAGATGGCCTTGAGTTGGTCTGAAAGGACAGGCTGAACCCGGGGATTCGCAGACACTTTGGGCAAAACACTGTGATGTGTGTCCTTTCTTTAGCCCTGCATCACAGGACTGACTGGCAGTTGGCCAAGACCACTTCATTCATAAGAATGACTTCAGATGCACCTCTGGGGACTGCCAATAGCAAATGTGACTTTCTCAGCTAGTACGTGGGTGTCTCCTCTTCTTCTCTGTGTGTGTGTGTGAGAGAGAAAGAGAGAAAGAGAGAGAGAGAGAGAGAGAGAGAGAGACTCTATATAGTTCAGGCTGGCCTTCAACTACTGATCTTCTTGCCTCATCCTCTCTGAATTCTGGGATTACAAGTATGTACCATTACACCTAGCTCTCCTTTATAAAGTAGCATCACCAAATATGATCAACCTGAACAGAGAAAAGTAACAGCTTTTTTTTTTCTTTCTTTTTTTTTTTTTTTTGGTCGGTGTGGGACTTGAACTCTGGGCCTGAGCACTGTCCTTCAGCTCTTCAGCTCAAGGCTAGCACTTTACCACTTAAGCCACAGTGCCACTTCCATGATATCATTTTTATTTTATTTTATTTATTTAGGTCTGGTCATTGGGGCCTGAACTCTGGGCCTGGGCACTGTCCCTCAGCTCTTCAGCTCAAGGCTAGCACTTTACCACTTAAGCCACAGTGCCACTTCCATGATATCATTTTTATTTTATTTTATTTATTTAGGTCTGGTCATTGGGGCCTGAACTCTGGGCCTGGGCACTGTCCCTCAGCTCTTCAGCTCAAGGCTAGCGCTGTACCACTTGAGCCACAGTGCCTCTTCCGGCTTTTTTCTTTTTGCTTATGTGATGCTGAGGAATCGAACCCAGGACCTCATGTGTGCAAGACAAGAGCTCTACCACTGAGCCACCTTCCCAGCCCCTCCCTCAAAGAGTCTTTGAGTGTACCTCTAGTGCCTGTAGTCTCAGCTAGTTGATAGACTGAGGAGGGAGGAAGATCCCTTGAGCAAAGATGCTTGAGACAAGCCTAGGCAACATAGAACATACCTCAGAAACAAAACAAATATGTGCTGGGAAGGTGGCTTAGTGGTAAAGTATTTGCCTAGCATGCATGAAGCCCTAGGTTCGATTCTTCAGTACCACACTGAAGGCAAAAAAAAAAAAAAAGCCACAAGTGGCACTGTGGCTCAAGTGGCAGAGTGCTACATTGAGAAAAAGAAGCTCAGGGATTTTTCTCAGTGCTGGTGGCTCACACCTGTAATCCTAACTCCTCAGGAGGCTGAGATCTGAGGATCATGGTTCAAAGCCAGCCCAGGCAGGAAAATCTGTGAGACTCTTTTTGTTGTTGTTGGTGGTGGTCGTGGAGTCTGAACTCTGGGCCTGGGTACTGTCCTTCAGCTCTTCAGCTCAAGGCAAGCGCTCTACCACTTGAGCCACAAGGCCACTTCCAGTTTTTTCTGTGTATGTGGTACTAAGGAATCAAACCCAGGGCCTCATGCATACAAGGCAAGCACTCTACCACGGAGCCACCTTCCCAGCCCTTCTGTGAGACTTTTATCTCCAACAAACCACTCAGAAAACTGGAAGTGGTGCTGTGGCTCAAGTGGTAGAGCGCTAGCCTTAAGCTGAAGAGTTGAGAGACAGCGTCCAGGCCCACACTTCAAGCCTTATGACCAGAAAAAAAAGAAAGAAAGAAAAAAAGAAGCTCAATGATAGTGCCAAGGTCCTGAGTTCAGCCCCAAGACTAGCAAAAAAATAAGCAAACAAACCAAACAAAATAAAATGCAGAGCATGGTGGAAAATGTATAATCCTAGCACTCAAGAAGATAGTGGCTGGGCTGGGAAGGTGGCTCAGTGGTAGAACGCTTGCCTTGCATGCATGAGGCCCTGGGTTCTATTCCTCAGCACCACATAAGCAAAAAGAAAAAGCCGGGAGTGGCACTGTGGCTCAAGTGGTAGAGCGAGAGCCTTGAGCTGAAGAGCTGAAGGACAGCACCCAGGTCCAGAGTTCAGGCCCCACGACCGGACCCCCCCCCCAAAAAAAAAGAAGATAGTGGCCAACCTGAGCTACACAGCTAGATCTTGACTTAAAAAACAAATAAAACAAAAGAAAAAACCAAGAAACCAAAACCAAGCCAGGCACCGGTGGCTCATGCCTGTAATTCTAGCTACTCAGGAGGCTGAGAGCTGAATATAGCGTTTCAAAGCCAGCCTGGGCAGGAAAGTCCCCGTAAGACTCTTCTCTCCAATTAACCACCAGAAAACTGAAAGTGGCACTGTACATTGAAGTGGTAGAGCACTGGCTTTGAGCAAAAGAGCTCAAGGACAGCGCCCAGGCCCCAAGTTCAAGACCTACAGCCAATAACAACAACAAAAAAAAAAAAAAAAAGGAAAAAAGAAACCAAAGCCAAATAACCTCAAACTACCACTTCCACAAGTAACAAGAACTTCCCAAGACTCAGAAAATGAAACAAACAAAAATAACTACTTCGGTGTTGTTGACCAAGTTATATACAGGTTATATAAAAAAGAAAAATCATCATGAAACCAAGCGCTAGTGGCTCATGCCTGTAATCCTAGCTACTCAGGAGGCTGAGATCTGAGGATCATGGTTCAAAGCCAGCCCAGGCAGGAAGTCCATGAGACTTATCTCCAACTAACCACCAGAAAACAGAAGTGGCACTATGGCTCAAGTGGTAGAGTGCTAGCCTTAAGCTGAAGAGCTGAGGGACAGTGCCCAGGCCCAGAGTTCAAGCCCCATGACTGACCCCAAAATGGCCATGAATAGCAGCAATGTAGTTACTCCATTCTGGCTGCAGTCAGTTGTCTAGAGTTGTTTTCAGCAGCATGTCACCTAAAAAGAGAAATAAAACAGAGTTGGAAAAGAGGAAGTATATATTTGAAAAGTGTTTCTTGCCAGGTGCTGGTGGCTTAGGCCTGTAATCATAGCTACTCAGGAGACTGAGATCTGAGGATCACAGTTCAAAGCCAGACTGGACAGGAAAGTCTGAGACTCTTACCCTCAATTAACCAGAAAAAAGCCAGAAGTGGGGCTGTGACTCAAGAGGTAGAATGTCATCTTTCAGCACAAAAGATCAGGAACAGCCTACAGGCCCTTAGTTCTAGCCCCAGTACTGGCAGAAGAAAAAAAGTTTCTCAAAATAATTGAGTGAGGTCTGGGAAGTTGGCTCAATGATAAGAGTGCTTGCCTTGTATACATGAGGCCCTGGGTTCGATTCCTCAGCACCACATAAACAGAAAAAGTGGGAACTGGCAACTGTGGCTCAATTTGTAGAGCACTAACCTTGAGCTGAAGAGCTGAGGGACAGCACCCAGGCCCAGAGTCCAAGCCCCACAACCGCCAAAAAAAAAAAAAAAAATATTGAGTGATTTTCATGCAATCAATCATGTTAATGAATTTCTTTGGAATTGTTTGAAACTCAAGCACTTAACATTAAACCAGAGGTGAACTGATATGGTATTGCTAAACCAAAAGCTTCAAAAGAGTATTAGAGGCCCGGCACCGCTGGCTCACACTTGTAATCCTATTCAGGAGGTTGAGATCTAAGGATTGAAGTTCAAAGCTAGCTGGGGCAGGAAATTCAGTGAGACTCTTCTCTCCAATTAACCACCAGAAAACTGGAAGTGATGCTATGGCTCAAGTGGTAGAGCACTAGGCTTGAGCTGAAGAGCTGAGGGACAATGCCCAAGCCCAGAGTTCAAGCCCCACAACCAATCCCCTTCCTACTCCCCCCCCACCAAAATATTATTGGAACAGGGAAATTGTTAGTATCTCCTTCAGTGAACAGTGAAATAAAAATCTCTCATCTTTTTCATCTCTTTCACATTTTGCATGCTGGCACGGGGAGAGGGGAATCCTACGGAATCCCTACCAGGCTCTCTGCTTTTATTTATTTATTTTCTTTTTTGGGGCTTTTTAGTTGTGGGGCTTGAACTCAAGGCCTGGACACTGTCCTTGAGCCTCTGTAGTCAAGGATAGCTTCTAGCTCTTCAGCCTCAGCACCACTTCCCATTTTTGAGTGCTTAATTGGAGATAAGGGTTTTCGTAAAGGCGTTACTTCCTGGTCTGGCCTCAAAACACCATCCTCAGATCTCGGGCTCCTGAGTAGCTAGGATTGTAGGCATGAGCAGGCCACCGGTGCCCAGCTTGATTTAGATTTATTTAAGGAAACTTATTTTTTTGTTGGATGTGGGGCTTGAACTCTGGGCCTGGGCGCTGTCCCTCAGTTCTTCAGCTCAAGGCTAGCACTCTACCACTTGAGCCACAGTACCACTTCTGGCTTTTTCTGTTTATGTGGTGCTGAGGAATCGAACTCAGGGCCTCATGCATGTGAAGCAAGTATTCTACTACTGAGCCACCTTCCCAGCCCTTAAGGAAAATTTTATTCATCCAATTCATATGTACAAGGGAATACAAAGAAGATTTTGCTTCCATGCCTGATTTTACTCATCCCAGCCCTCCTCCCTCTTTAGTACCTTTTTATGTCTCCTGTGTGAGCGCACACACGTGTGCCAGTTCTGGGGTTTGAACTCAGGGCCTGGTACTCTCACTTGGCTTTTTCCACTTAAGGCTGGTGCTCTACCACTTGAGCCATACCTCCACTTCCAGCATATTCTTGGTTAATTGAGATAAGAGTCTCATAGACTTTCCTTCCTGGACTGGCTTCAAACTGCTATCCTCAGATCTCAGCCTTCTGAGTAGCTGGGATTACAGGCGTGAGCTTGGTACCTGGCTTCAGTATTTTTTTCATAGGAGGCAAATGCCTGACCATGCGAGCCACGCCTCCAGTTCTTCCAGCCTCACATCCTTGAAAAGCCATTGTTTAAATTCAAAACACGGAGTTTAAAATTATCCTTTAAAGTAGCTTTAAGTCAATAAAAGCTCTTTGCTAAGCAAGATCCACATTTTGTAACTTTCAACTCTGCCATGTATGAAGCAGATAGATATATTAAATGCTAACCGTATATACTCTAATATCTATTCCTGCAGAATCTAGAAAAAGTGGCAGAGAATGAATTTGAATTTTTTATTTTTTGGCAGTTGTGGGGCTTGAACTCTGGGCCTGGGCTCTTCAGCTCAAGGCTAGCACTCTACCACTTGAGCCACAGTGCCACTTCCTGAACTTTGAATTCCATTTTCTCTCAGAATACTTGAATTCCAATTATTTGTCCAGTATTTAACCTATGGAAGCTTCCAGGTCTTTAGATCTCAAGAGGCTGAGATATGAGAATCACGGTGGGAGCCAGCCTAGGCAGAAAAACCTAAGAGATTCTTATCTCCAACTAACCAGTAAGAAGCCAGAAGTGAGGGCTCAGAATGTGGCTTGGTGGTAGAGTGCCTGCCTTAGCATGCATGGGGCCCTGGATTCTATTCCTTAGGACCACATACCCAGGGGAAAAAAAAAGCCAGAAGTGGCACTGTGGCTCAAGTCGTAGAGTGCTAGCCTTGAACAAAAGAAGCCCAGGCCCTGAGTTCAAGTCCCAGAACTGGCATAAATAAATAAATAAATAAATAAAAGGCAGAAGTGAACCTAGAGCTGGTGGCTCACACCTGCGATCCTAGCTCCTCAGGAGGCTGAGATCTGAGGATCCAAGTAAGCCAACTCCAAGCACAAAGTCAATAAGACTCTTATCTCCATTAACCACAGAAAAAGCCCAAAGTGGTGCTGTGGTCAAATGCTAGCCTTGAGCAAAAAGGAGCTCAGGTAGTGCCCAGGCCTAGAGTTCAAGCCCCAGGACCAGCAAAAAAAAGTGGAGGTGCGGCTCAAATCATAGAGTGAAACAGTGGAAAACTTGAGGCCCTGAGTTCAAGTTCTTCAGAGAAAGTCACAACCAGGGTTGTTGCCATCACAACAGCTAAGGGATATTAGGTATTAGTTTCCTCTGCTGGGTTATTCACGCCACAGCCTTTTCTTTGCAACTCAGCATCGCTGGAGGAGGTAGGTGCTCTTGTCACCCCAGCCCAAAATTCAGAAAGCTTTGAAATCAAGCTAAGTCAAAATCCTTTCTCCCACCCTGTGTTTTATTTTACCCAAACCCACTTAAGCTTGGTATAAGTCTGGCTTTATTATTTTGTATTTTTAATATATATTTTTTGTAAAAATATTGCACAGAAGGGTTACAGTTACATGAGTAGGGTAATGAGTACATTTCCTAGGGAGCATTGTTTTTCCCCTACCATCCCTTCCCTCCCATCCCCCCCTCCCCGGCCCCGCCCCCCAATATTGTAAAGTTCACATTCAACATAGAGTCCTGTACATCTCATGTCACAATGGGTCAACCTGCATCCCTTTTAAGCATTTTATCCCTTCCCCTCCACAAATTACAAAAATGTATATACAAGATGCAAAACACTAGAATCAAATACAGTAAAACCTGGCGTTATACTGTGGGGGAAGAACATACAAAAGAAACACAAGAATCACATAGTACGTTATAAGTACATTAAAAACAATAGCAAGAAAGAAAAAAACCACTTGTGTCCCTGTCTTGGGGTACATTTCGATTAACATTGGCTTTAATATTATTATTATTTTTTTGTCGGTCGTGGGGCTTGAACTCTGAGCCTGGACGCTATCCCTCAGCTCTTCAGCTCAAGGCTAGTGCTCTGCCACTTGAGCCACAGCACCACTTCCAGTCTCATGGGCTTTCCTGCCTGGGCTGGCTTTGAAATGTGATCCTCAGATCTCAGCCTCCTGAAGAGCTAGGATTACAGGCATGAGCCACCAGTGCCTGGCTGGCTTTATTTTATTTTTGGTCGGTCGTGGGGCTTGAACTCTGGGCCTGGGCGCTGTCCCTCAGCAATTCAGCTAAAAGCAAGCACTCTATCTGAGCTATAACGCCACTTCTAGTTTTCTGGTGGTTTATTGGAGATAAGAGTTTCATGGACTTTCCTGCCCGGGGTTGGCTTTGAACCTGGATCCTCAGATCTCAGTCTCCTGAGTAGCTAGGATTACAGGCGTGATGCTTTATTATTTTTATGCTCTTTTTTTTTTGGTTGTGGGGCCTGAACTCTGGGCCTGGGCGCTGTCCCTCAGCTCTTCAGCTCAAGGCTAGCGCTGTACCACTTGAGCCACAGCGCCACTTCCGGCTTTTTCCCACCACTTTTCTGTTTATGTGGTGCTGAAGAATCGAACCCAGGGCCTCCTGCATGCAAGGCAAGCACTTTACCACTGAGCCACCTTCCCAGCCCCTCACTTTTTTTTTTTTTGTCGGTTGTGGGGCCTGACCTCTGGGCCTGGACACTGTCCCTCAGCTCTTCAGCTCAAGGCCAGTGCTCTACCACTTGAGCCACAGCACCACTTCCGGCTTTTTCCCACCACTTTTCTGCTTATGTGGTGCTGAGGAATCGAACCCAGGGCCTCATGCATGCAAGGCAAGCACTCTACCACTGAGCCAACTTCCCAGCCCATCCCCTCACTTTTTTAAAAGTATTAATTTAGGTTTATAATACCTAGGCTTGCACCTAAGGCCTTAATATGCGGCAGGTAAATGCTCTGTCACTCAAGCCACTCCCCAGTCTTTTTCTCAGGGCCTCATATATTTAGACAAGTGCTCTGCCGCTGAGCTCTACCCCCAGCTGCAAGTTTACTTTAATCATGACCTTTATGTTGGGTCATGTTCTTCTATCAACAAATACTGGATAAAAGCTAGACATAGTGGCTCAGACCTGTAGTCCTAGTGTTCAGGTGGCTGAGGGAGGAGGATGAAGAGGCAGAGGCCACTATGACTTCTCACAGTGAAAGTGAGACCCTATCAAAAAAAAAAACCCAAATCCAAAAAATAAAAACAACAACAACAAAAAAGCAGCCAAGGCTGGTGGCTCAAGCCTGTAATCGGAGGTAATCATGAGGCTGAGATATGAGGATTGTTATTTAAAGCCAGCTGGGACAGAAAAGTCTGTGAGATTCCAGTTAACCAGCAAACAGCAGGAAGTGGACCTGTGGCTCAAATGATAGAGCATTAGCCTTGAGCAGAAATGCTGAGGGAATATGAGGTCCTGAGTTCCAAACCCAGTACTCCCACAAAATAACAACAACAACAACAACTACAAACAAAAATTCCAAATGTGGAGAATAAGGGCACTTTAGGACTGGTGTCCTGAATCTCCTCCAACGCAGATCTTCTGGAAAAGGCTAGATGAGTGAAAGCACCTGGGAATAGTTCTCTGAGCGCTGGAGCTCAGAGAGGAAAGGGAGGGGTAGAAAAGGAATGGAGTTGCAGGTGCATTGTTTTGTTTTGGTGACAGACCTGCGGCTTGAATTCAGGGATTTAGGCATCTTCCCTGAGGATTTGTTCTGAAGGCTAGCGCTCTACCACTTTGGTGCCTTAGCTCCACTTCCAGCTTTTTGGTAGTTAACTGGAGAAGAAAATCTCATAGAGGGGCCGGGAATGTGGCTTAGTGGTAGAGTGCTTGCCTAGCATGCATGAAGCCCTGGGTTTGATTCCTCAGTACCACATAAACAGAAAAGGCCAGAAGTGGTGCTGTGGCTCAAGTGGTAGAGTGCTAGCTTTGAGCTACCACTCAGGGACAGTGCTCAGGCCCTGAGTCCCAGGACTGGAAAACAAAACAAAACAAAACCACCACCACCACCAACAAAAAGTCTCATGGACTTTCCTGCCCTGGCCAGGCTTGAACCATGATGCTCAGATCTCAGCCTCCGGAGTAGCTAGGATTACAGGTGAGATCCACCTGCTGCCTGGAGCTATAAAGGGGTTTTAGAGGCCTGATATAGGGAAAGCTCTGAATAGTCAAGATTTGAATTTGGGTCATTTATGTCCCCTCCCTCCCAGTCCTGGCTGTTGTGTTGACTTTTGTATGACCCTCTTACTTTCCTAACTGAAAAAAAAAAAAGAATAATTCTTACTCCCCTGGGGTTTTCTCTCTTCTCATCAAAAATGAATGAGTTAAGCCACAGAACACAAACAAAAGATGTAATATTTTATAAGATAAATCCATAAAAATGAAGGGAGCATCTAGGCATCGTTCTAAAACCAGCACTGGGGAGAACTTAGAAACATTTCAATTCATTCATGAGTGCAGCGCTCAGGGCTCCTTCGTCCTCCCCCCCCCTTTTCAATGGCAGGAAGTTGAAAAAAAAAGAAAAAGAAAAATGGACTGCAGTTAGCTTTCAGTGACTGAGGCCGCTGACAATTCAATTTATGGATTGGCCAGAATGTGAATGTGCTCATTTCCCCCCGCGTCGTCCTCAACTCTGTGAAGTTGAAAAGGACAAAGAGAGTAGCGCGGGTCAGCTCGCCCATCAGGCCCACGGGGGTGCGGGGTGTGTGTGTGGGGGACTCCTGGGGGTCAGCGGCGGGTGGGGACGGCCTGACCGGGGCAGGGGGGGTCCCCAGGCAGAGGGAAGCTGGCTCCCACGTGCCAGCGCCCCTCCCGGCCTGGCTGGCCACCGGCTCCTCCCGCAGTCGCCGCCCTCCCCCCCCCCCTCCCGGGGCTGGGGCGGACCCGGCCCCACAATGCGGGTGACATTTTCGTGTCTTCCGCTTCCCCCGCCACCGGCATTTCTTAGGACGATCTAACATTTTCCTATTTCGACAAGATGCGGATCCCGGGGACGGGGCGGTGGGAAGGGGGTGGGAGGAAGACGTGGTCCCCAAATGTGACAGCCCCATCTGCTCCCCACGTCCCCGCCCCGCCCTCCTCCCCCCCCCCGCTCCCTGGTGGATCCCGAGCCCGTGACTCCACCACCCGCTCCGGGAATCCGCCGTGACTCACGCCTTGCTCAGCTCCGCGCGCCCCCCCACGCACCGCCCCCCCGAACCCCGAATCCCCGGGTCCCAGCCTCGGCCCGCCGCCGTCAGCAAGCCGACTTGGAGGTGGTCTGAGTCACCCAGAAAGACCACCCTCGTCGGCGCCCCCCACCCGCCTCCTCACACCCGGGCCCCGCACCCCGACGCCCGTCATCTCCCCGCAACTCGTTCCGCAGGCTCCGGCCTCCCAGCCCTTGACCCCGAAACCCCCGCGAGAGCCGGGGCCGCCGAGCCGGCCTCGGGCGGCCTTTGATGGCTTTGTTATTGTTTGGGTTTGAATCGAGACGCCCCTCCCCATCCTTCCTCCCTCGCCGCCCGACACCCAGCTCCCGCCTCCCCTCACGCCCCGCGCCCCTCCCCCTCCATTTTGGCGCCTTTTCCTTCCCGCCACGTCGTGGCGGCGTAGAGACCATTCTGACCGCGAGAGTGGGGCGGGGCGGGGGCGGGACGCGCCGCCATATGCAGATAAGCAGGCTCTGGTTGGCTGGAAGCTCGCCGGCGAGGGCGGGACGCGGGAGCTATATGCAGATTAGCGAGCCCTCGTTGGCTGGAGTGGCGCCGGAGGGGGCGGGTCGCGGGCGCT
>NW_012267336.1:2044772-2055429 GCF_000151885.1 Dipodomys ordii | reverse complement strand
CGCGCGGGGGGGGGCGCTGAGGCTCCGACCCGGGGATCGGCTCTAATGGGAGATCTTCACGGGGTTTCCAGGTGGCCATCAAACACGTGGAGAAGGACCGGATCTCCGACTGGGGGGAGCTGGTGAGTTTACCCCTAGAGGGGATCGACCCCAGGAATGGGGGTGTGGGGCGCGGTCCCGAGCCCCGCGCTGACTGCACCCCCACCCCCCACCCCGTCGTCCCCGCAGCCCAATGGCACCCGCGTGCCCATGGAGGTGGTCCTGCTGAAGAAGGTGAGCTCGGGCTTCCCCGGCGTCATCCGGCTCCTGGACTGGTTCGAGAGACCCAACAGTTTCGTCCTGATCCTGGAGAGACCCGAGCCCGTGCAAGATCTCTTCGACTTCATCACCGAGAGGGGGGCCCTGCACGAAGAGCTGGCCCGCAGCTTCTTCTGGCAGGTGCTGGAGGCCGTGCGACACTGCCACAACTGCGGGGTGCTCCACCGGGACATCAAGGACGAGAACATCCTCATCGACCTCAATCGCGGCGAGCTCAAGCTCATCGACTTCGGATCGGGGGCGCTGCTCAAGGACACGGTCTACACGGACTTCGATGGTGAGCCAGACCCGGGAGGGTGCTTGCCCAGGGGTCACGTTCGAGCCCCGAGGCCTCGGCTGGCCCTTTGTAAAGGTCATTGGGCCTCCTGGCTCTTTCCTGTTCACCGGGGTGGGTCAGAGGAAAGCCTCCAGCCTTAGTAGTAAAGCCGAGAGGATTTCAAGCCAGTTGAACCTGTAATGTTTCTAGCACGAGTGTGTGTGTCTGTGTCTGTGTGTGTGGAATCCAGTGGGTTCCAAGCTTTCCCGATGAATAAGAGGTTGTGGGCAAGGGCCATAGCCCAGATTTCCCATCTGACCCAGTTTCCCCCCCCCACACACACCAGTACAAGGATGGGGGTGGAGAGATGGAAATTGATGCATGGTTTTGTAATTTTTGTTTTGTTTTGTAAGGGAGGTTTTTTTTTGGGGGGGGGTAAGATAGGCCTTGCTCTGCAGTTTGCTTCCCTTTGATCTGGGGAGGGTAAAGAATAGCAACAGTTTCACTATTTTTTTTTTCCCCTTCTTTAGTGTTGGGTGAGGGCGTCAAGAATAAATGTTGTGAAATAAGATCTGTTGCTGGTTTGAAAATGAGTTGGGAGCCTCCGGGGAGGATGAAAACCTATCTCAGGGAGGGGCTTAGCTGCTTCTTTTGGAAAAAGAAGGGTCTGAGACTTCGATCAAAGCGAAGGAGAGTGGGTCATCCTGAGTGGCTTAGCCTAATCAAGGACAGCCTCTCAGAACTTGTGACTCGGGCTTGTGGTTTGTGTTTATTTGCCCTTGGAGGACGCTGGGTTGGGCTGCATTTTTTTGTATTTAACAGTTAATGGCAGGTCGGGTCCTCCCATGTTTTTTTTTTTCCCTTGCAAGTCTTTGCTGCCCCCTGGTGAGCACCATGGGGATGACCCCCCCTTTTTTTTTTACAACCCAAAGTTTGTAAACAGGAATCACGTGGTCTGAAACCAGCCTTGCGGCTCTGTCGACCTTTCCAGTCTGGGGAGGAAAATGTGGGTGTCTGGCCCAGCTCTCCCAAAGGGCAGGGCACCCTGACTTGTTGTTGGGCCGGGATCCTTGCCTGGTGTGGGCAGAGCATGGGGATAGTCCTGGGATGTTCCTGCCTCCGAGGGTGGTCCTAGCCAATATGGCCTCAGACTTTGGTCTGTAACTGTCCCTGTTAGTCTCTTGGAGCATTTTATAAAGAAGTTCAGGGTTTGGGTGGAGTGGGGGGGGTAAGGCTTTCAGTTGGAGAGTTGCCATAAACTGCTCCTTCACTTTCCTTTTAGCCCTAGAGGCAAGAATGGAGTCCGCCCAATTCTTGAGAGAAAGGTGGTGCTTTATTTGTTAAGGAAGAATTATTCTATCCAGTTCCTTTTTTTTTTAAGTGAAAATTCATGTTTTGGAGTGCCTTTGCATAGTTTGTCTATCTCCTTTTATCTTTAGAAGAACCTTGTATTATGAACTATTCTTAGTTGGCATATATTAGTTGAACAAAGGGGTTCTATTGTGGTACTTCCTTGTGTGTACGCCGGGCTGTTTATTTTTGCTAAGGTGTGCTTTCTCCTATTCCCGGGGCTCACAGGGACCCGTGTGTATAGTCCTCCAGAGTGGATCCGCTACCATCGCTACCACGGCAGGTCGGCAGCAGTCTGGTCCCTGGGGATCCTGCTGTACGACATGGTGTGCGGGGATATTCCTTTCGAGCATGATGAGGAGATCGTCAGGGGACAAGTATTCTTCAGGCAGAGGGTCTCTTCAGGTAATTTCTGGAAAGCTCCTTGTTACAGACATCAAAAATTCTTAGGGCTGTTTGCTAATCCTTGCTGCCCAATCTGAGGTACTTCTCTCCAGGAATGGCCAGGACCCTTGGTGTTTAACAAAATTGCAGGCCAGTAATTTATACCTTGAGATCTGTTCCCGTGTCATATACATCCAGCTTCCTTTGGGAGGTCAGAAGGAGAGCATATTAAAGAAAATACAAGCTGGGCTGGGAAGGTGGCTCAGTGGTAGAGTGCTTGCCTTGAATGCTCAAGGCCCTGGGTTCGATTCCTTAGCACCACATAAGCAGAAAAAAGCTGGAAGTGGCGCTGTGGCTCCAGCGGTAGAGCACTAGATTGAGCTGAAGAGCGCCCAGGCCCAGAGTTCAGGCACCATGACCAACCAAAAAAAGAAAGAAAGAAAACACAAGCTAACTAGATTGAAAAGCTGGGGTATTTTAAGACAGGGTCTTGCTGTGTAACCCAGTTTGGCCTCAAACTCTGTCATCCCCTACCTTTCCCTCTAGAGGTCATACATCACACCTGGCTCTGTGTTTTTGTTTAGGTGGGAACTGGAGTGTTCTGCAGGCTTAGACACTCTACCAATGAGCTACACCTCCCAAGCTCTGAAAAGTTCTTTTGTTGTTGTTGTTTTTGCCTCCATGCAGGGCTGGGGACAATCATTAGTTTAAAAAAAAAAATGCCAGCAGAGATCTGGCCCCCTGCATATTTGCAGGGAGGGAAGAAAAAAAAAAAAGGTCCAGGGCTCTTTTAGCCCTTGATAAATATTGTGGTCCTGGTGACCTCATCCTGGGTGGTGGTGGTGTTTGTAAGTTAGTAGCTAAATTGAATCACCTCATCATGCTTAGCGATGTCTCATCAAAATCCCTTGTCATCATCATTCTTCCTATTTCTGGTGAGTGGGTGTTGTGGGAAAGGCCCAAGCTATTGAAGTTTGTAAACCACAGGTTTAAGAGGGGAGGTACATTTTCTACTGAAACTAGACTGCAAGATCTAGGTATTTGTTCTTTTTCATTGACGAGGCCTCCCCCCTGCACAGTGTTCCGCCTGGTCTATGCCTTCTTAAGGCTCCAAGGCTTGTGGCCACCCTCCCCTTCCCCCAGGAAGCAAATTGGGAAGAGCTTTGCCACGTAAAAACAAGTTGACTCATTCATAACCTCTGTCTGTCTTGCTCTCTGTAGAATGTCAGCATCTCATTAGATGGTGCTTGGCCCTGAGACCATCAGATCGTCCATCCTTCGAAGAAATCCAGAACCATCCGTGGATGCAAGATGTCCTCCTGCCCCAGGAAACTGCTGAGATTCATCTCCACAGCCTGTCTCCGGGGACCAGCAAATAGCAGCCTTTCTGGCAGGTCTTTCCCTCCCGGTCAGATGCTCCAAGGAGGGGAAGCTTCTGTCCCAATGACCAGTGACACTTCCCGCCAAGCAGGACAGTGCTTGATACAGGAACAACATTTACAACTCATTCCAGACCCCAGGCCCCTGGAGGCGGCCTCCCAGGAGGGGGGATGAGACTCCAGGCGTCCTAGGCCTCAACTCCTCCCGTAGATGTTCTCTCCTTCTCATGGGTGCCCAGCTCGGCTGGGCTTTTGCAAGATCCCGGGGGTGGGGGGTGGGGGTGGGGTCTGTCCCCTTCATCACGAGCTCTGCCGCGATGGGTCGAGTAGGGGGAACCGGACTGGGGTGGGATAAGACTTATCACCATTTCAAGTCCCTGTCACCTCTTCTGAGTGCCTTCGTGTAGGGACTCCGGCTGTGCTGGGAGAAATACTTGAACTTGCCTCTTTTACCTGCTGCTTCTCCAAAAATCTGCCTGGGTTTGGTTCCCTAATCTTCGCTCCTGTGCCCTTCACTCTCTTCCCTCCTCTCTCCCCCTCCCCCCCAATGAAAGGTGCCATGGAAGAGGCTAGAGGGCCAATTGCTGAGCCACCTGCCCTTTTTCTGCCTCCTTTAGTAAAACTCCCCAGTGAACTGGTCTTCCTTTTTGGTTTTTACTTAACTGTTTCCAAGCCAAGACCTCACACACACCAAATGCAGAAGCAATGCAACACAACAGACCAGCTGTAAATGTGTGTATAGTTGGCATGCTAGTATACAAAAGGATTGTAGTTGATCTAATTTTTTTTTTAAATTTTGCCTTTAAGTTATTTTACCAGTCTCTTTTTTTTTTTTTTTTTGGAAAGATGCGCATTCTAACCTGGAGGTCAATGTTAATGTATTTATTTATTTATTTATTTGGTTCCCTTCTTGCTCCATGTTCTCCACGGCTCCTGCCTTAGGGTTTTTTTTTTGTGTGTGTTGCTGTTGTTTGGTTTTTTTTTCTTCTTTCTTTCCTCCTCTGACTATGGGACCTTTTGGGGAGGGTTGCATCGCTTGCTCTGTTTGTGGGGGTGACGGGACTCAGGCGGGACAGCTGCTACAGCTCCCTGACTTTGTGGGGCCCCCTCTCCTACTTACCCAAGTGTGTGTGGGCTCCGTGGGTTCGGGAGGCGGGGCATTGCTGACTTGTGTATATAGGATAAATATATGAAAAGCAGTTCTGGATGGTGTGCCTTCCAGATCCTCTCTGGGGCTGTGTTTGAGCAGCGTGTAGCCTGCTGGTTTATCTGAGTGAAATACTGTACAGGGGAATTCAAGAGATCTTATTTTTTTTTTTTTATACCTGGCGTTTTTTGAATAAAAATCTTTTGTCTTAACTTGTGGTTTCTAATTGCTGTTAGACATGAAGAGGCTTGCCCACACATGCATTTGGTAGGCACTGGTGAACTGGTCACTTTGGGCACTTTCCATTAAGTATTGTGTGGATAAGATTTGGCATGAAAGCCAGGCACCAGTGGCTCACGCCTGTAATCCTAGCTACTCAGGAGGCTGAGATCTGAGGATCACAGTTCAAAGCCAGCCTGGGCAGGAAAAGCCATGAGACTCTTATCTCCAATAAATCACTCAGAAAACCAGAAGTGGTGCTGTGGCTCAAGTGGTAGAGTGTTCGCCTTGAGCTGAAGAGCTGAGGGACAGCACCTAGGCTCAGAGTTCAACAACAACAAAAAAAATGGTTGGATTCAAGTGTTCACCATTTGTGGCTGGTGGTTCCCTAGCCTCGGCTGTTTCTCCTATAGTCAGTAAGTTCTATTGGGCAGAGCTGACCTAGACATAACATCCCAATTCGCCAGTTAACAATAGAAAGTTTTTTTTGTTTTTTTCAGTTACGTCTTTCACTAGTAAAACATTTACAAGCCAGTATATTAGTGTGCAGTTTAGTCTCAGCTACTTGAGGCTGTAACAGGAAGTCATCACTTGATCCTAGAACCAGAACCAGTGTGAATATTTTGGGCCCAGACCTCGATGCAAGTTAGGGAGCTGAGAGTTCTGCATTACTCATTGTTAATGCATTTGTTTTGTTGAGTTTGGGGTCTGGGTAGCTTTTTTTTTTGCTCAAAGCTGGGTCTCGACCACTGGAGCTGAAGCTCTACTTCCCTCTTTCATAGTTAGAGATAAGAGTCTGGCAAGCGCCAGTGGCTCACGCCTGTAATCCTAGCTACTCAGGCTGAGATCTGAGGATCACAGTTCAAAGCCAGCCTGGGCAGGAAAGTCCTGTGAGACTCTTCAATAAACCACCAGAAAACTGGAAGTGGTGGCTGTGGCTGAAGTGGTAGAGCGCTAGCCTTGAGCTGAAGAGCTGAGGGACAGCGCCCAGGCCCAGAGTTCAGGCCCACAACAAAAAAGAGTCACAGGCTTTGCTATCTGGGCTGGCTTTGAACCTCAGTCTTCAGAATTGAGCTCGGATTTCCAGTGCGTGCCACCAGCCCCCCCCTCTCCCCCCAGTAATGTATGGAACAGGCTTATTGTCTATTTGTGAGTTACCTCAAACAACGCAAGAACCCTTGAGTGCACTTGGCACAGAGCGGGACTAAGGTTTGAATTCAGGGCCTTGTGCTGGCAAGGCCATGGCAGCAGCACGGAGCCTTGCCTGCAGCCCTGTTTGTCACTAACGATAGGTAAGGTGGGGTCTTATTCCAGGCCCAGGACTACAACTGAACTGCCATCCACCTACTTTGCAGGCTTCCATTGTCCCAGGGATCACAGGCTAGTGCCCATGTGTCTAGTTTCTGGGTGTGGAGAATCACAGAAGCTTTCCTGCCTGGGCTGGTCGGGGAACCATGACCTCCAGTTCTCAGCCTCTAGTTAGAGCTACAGGTGTATGTCACCAACACCCAGGATGTCCTGGTATGAAAACACAGGAGCTGGGCCACTATTCTGTATACAGTATTAACTATTAGTAAATATTCTTTTCTTTTTGCCAGTCTTTGGGCTTGAAGTCAGGGCCTGGGCACTGTCTCTGGCTAGCACTCTACCACTTGAGCCACAGTGCCACTTCTGGCTTTTTCTGTGTATATGGTACTGAGGAATGGAACCCAGGGCTTCATGCATGCTAGGCAAGCACTCTACCACTGAGCCACGTTCCCAGTCCATGTTATTTTCTTGTTTATAATGATCAGTTCCTTCCCATGGGTCAGCCACTGTGTTCCTTCTGAGCATCTATCCCCCACTTTAGACCTAGGCCCATGCACTCTTGAAGGGTTGAGGATCCAAACCATAATATCTTTCTTGTCTGCCCTTCAACTTGGACTAGGTCCCAAACCCCAGCTCAGCTCCTATGTGGCTGTGGCTGCAGTG
Organism: Dipodomys ordii; assembly: GCF_000151885.1. Classification (NCBI taxonomy): domain Eukaryota; kingdom Metazoa; phylum Chordata; class Mammalia; order Rodentia; family Heteromyidae; genus Dipodomys; species Dipodomys ordii. Next base: position 2,048,405 of record NW_012267336.1, on the reverse strand, counting down.
AAGGTTATCTCTCTTCTGGGGGGAGAGGGGGCGCGGGGATGGTTTGCTAAGGTTCCCCTTTTCTCTACCACATCTTCCTACCTCTCCCCTCATCCTTTTCCCGCAACACACGCATACATTCATTGTACCAACTTCATGGAGTCTTGGACGCCCCATCCCTTCCAGTAAAGTTACACTTGAACAATTACAAGTTGCTCAGAATTCTACTGAAATCGGGTAGAGCCTCACCCTTCCCATTCTTGAAGTGAGTTCTCAGTGGTTTCTCAATCCATCCAGACTGCCAGGAGTGCTGGGAGAAACTCAAGATTATACTTCTGCTAGATGGAAGATACTAGGAGCGGTAGGAGGCCCAAGTTCACATTTAGTCTCTTGTCATGGGCTCAAATTCTGCCACCGTCTGCTATGTTCCAGGAGCAACTTCTGCTCTGAGGCTCCTCATTGGCTGGCTGGTTAGGAAGCTCGCATTAAGTAACTGCGAGCACATGCTGGCTAGTGCTCTATCCCACTTCACAGACACCTGTGTATCCCTGGGAAGCCGTGCTGGGTGATAGTGGTTCTAGGGGCCTGCTGGTGGTTCTCACTGCGATGTTGGACGGGTTTCTATGGGGGGCCCTTTAGCTAGTTTGATCATGCTTCCTTTCATAAGCTATGTGGTGAAGATTAAGGTGCTTATAGTACTTGCATTTTTTTTTTTAATTGTGACAGTCCTGGGGCTTGAACTCAGGGCCTCACCCTCTAGCTTTTTGGTGTTTAATTAGGGATAAGAGTCTCATGGACTTTCCTGCCTGGGATGGCTTTGAACAGTGATCCTCAGATCTCAGCCTCCAGAGTAGTTAGGATTACAGGCGTAAGCCACCAGCGCCCCACTTGACTGGGTCTAATAGAACACATTTTTGTACAGACTGCAAGCTCAGTCTTTTTTCCTCTTTTGAAAAAAATACTTATTTTTAATGATACTGGGGTTTAGAACTCAGGGCCTTGTACTAGCCAGACAAGTGCTCTATTACCTGAACCACACCCCTAGTCCTCGGTTTTACATGTTGAAGAGTAAGATGTAATGAGAGTAGTATTTGATGATGTGAAATTCAGATGAAATGCAACTGTTAATCACATGAATTAAGCTCCCCTGATTCCATATGGCCCCATGGTTGCTTTTAAGCAACCCTGGCAGAGACAAGTTGGAAAGTCAGACCAGATGCACCTTGGAGGCCCAAAAATGGTCCTTTTGGGGCTGGGAATGTGGCTTAGTGGTAGAGTGCTTGCCTAGCATGCATGAAGCCCTGGGTTCCATTCCTCAATACCATATACACAGAACAAGCCGGAAGTGGTGCTGTGGCTCAAGTGGTAGAGTGCTAGTCTTGAGCAAAAGAAGCTCAGGGACAGCATACAGGCCCTGAGTTCAAGCCCCGGGACTGGCAAAAATAAGAAAATAAAAGTCCTTTTAAAAAAAGGTTTGTTCACTCCTGCAGATCCATAACCCATCCATTGTCGTCCACAGTACTTAACCTAGTGTAAACACATAGTAGGTCCTTACCGAGAAGAACTGATCCTGCCATTAGTCTTCATGCTTTGCATGAATTTACTTATCCTTGCCACAGCTTTCCTTGAGGTGGGCGCTATTATTTCTCCTGATGGTACAGATGAGAGAAACTGAATCTGCACCCACAGCTCTGCTATACTGACATTTACTTATTTGTTAACTTTAACAGGGTCGAGTATCAATCTCAGGCCTTTGCACATGCTACTACTGTGTTGACACTCAAGACACTTGTGTGGATTTGTTTCTAGGATCTGTAGTTGGGTAAGTTCTATGCAAATACTCCTGATGGCCACCTGCCTGCCACCTGTCACTTAGGCCTAGGAGGGGACAAGAGTCGAAGGCGGGAAAGGGAGGGGAAAAGGAACCAGGGGTGGGTGGGTGGAGCAGGGGCCCATTTCTTGTAAATGTTGCTCAGCTTCTTTAACTGCTGTGTTGATTCTTGGAAACCCTTACCACAAGGACCTATCTAGAACAGTGTTAGAGCAGATGTGGGTTCACCGCCCCCCCCTTCATTTCCGGCTCAGCCTTGCGCTACTAACCCCGATTGCCAAGAGCAAAGTTGCAGTGACCCCCGCCCGCCCCCACCATCGCTGTGGGAGGAAGTGCAAAAATAAGCAGAGCTAGGGGCAAACCCTAAGAACTTCATTTATTTTTATTTGTTACAACAGGACATCCCGAGCCACAGAATTGGCTTCATCATGACCCCAGAACCATGACATGTGCTCATCACTAATCAGGCATGGCTGTTATGGTAACGTTTTGTTATAGTGGTTATTGAGCCCACAACCAGTACAAGAAATAGTATGCTGTGAAGGAAGCCTGACTTAAGTGGTAGAGTACCACCCCAGCAAGTATGAGGCCCTGAGTTCAAACCTCAGTACTGCTGAGAGAGAGAGAGGAGAAAAGGGAGAAAAGCAAGAAGGAAGAAGAAAAGAAAAGAAAGAAGCAAGCAAAGAAGAAAGCATCTGCTTTTTTTTTCTTTTTGCCAGTCCCGGGGCTTGAACTCAGGGCCTGGACACTATCCCTGAGCTCATTTGCTCAAGGCTACTGCTCTACCACTTGAGCCACAGCACCCACTTCCAGCTTTTGAGTAGTTAATTGGAGATAAGAGTCTCAGGGAGATTTTTCTGCCCTGGCTGGCTTCGAACCTCGATTCTCGATCCTTACATCTGAGCCTCCTTGAGTAGCTAGGATTATGGTTGTGAGCCACCTGTGCCCAGAAAAATCATCTACTTCTGATCCTCATCCTTGTTCATCCCTTACCTCTCCCAGATCTAACCTGCTGACCTGAATTTTGTGTTTAGCATTCTACTTAAAAACAAGTTTTGCTGGGTGCTGGTGGCTCACACCTATAATACTAGCTACTCAGGAGGCTGAGATCTGAGGATCGAGGTTCAAAGGCAGCCCTGGGAAGGAAAGTCCATGAGACTCTTATCTCCAATTAACTACCAGAAAACTGGAAGTGGAGCTGTGGCTCAAGTGGCTCAAGTGGTAGAGTGCTCACCTTGAGCTGAAGAGCTAAGGGACAACCCCCAGGCCCAAAGTTCAAGCCCCATAACCAACCAAAAAAAATTTTTATTTTATACGCATATACCCCCTAATTATGCCGTTTTTAAGTATTTGTTTCGGTGCTGGCAATTGGGTACCCCACATGCATATTAGTATTAGTATATTATGTGTATTGTATCTGCAGCCCCTCCCCCCCTCTCTTTCTCTCTCTCTCTCTCTCTCTGTCAGTTGTGGGGCTTGTGCTGTCCTTAAGCTCTTCTAGCTCAAGCCTAGTGCTCTACCACTTTAAGTCACAGCACCACATCTGGTTTTCTGGTGACTAATTGGAGATAAGAGTTTCACAAACTTTCCTGCTTGGGCCAGCTTTGAACCACGATCCTCAGATCTCAGCTTCCTGAGTCACTAGGATTGCAGGTGTGAGCCACCAGCGCCTGGCTTCTTTTTGGTCTTTTTAAATTTTACCATGCTTGAACTCAGGGCCTGATGTTTGCTCAGTTTGCTTTCTCAGCTGGTGTTCTACCAGTTGAACAACACCTCGATCCCTGTTTGTTTGTTTGTTAGTTTATTAACTTTTTTTTTTTTTT
>NW_012267336.1:2015542-2044344 GCF_000151885.1 Dipodomys ordii | reverse complement strand
AGTAGCTAGGATTACAGGCGCGAGCCACCAGCGCCCAGCTTGTTGTTGTTGTTTTAAATAAGATAGTCTAGTGGACCTGTCTTCCTAAGCCAGCTTTGAACTACATTCTGAATTTCATCTTCCTGAGTAGTTAGAATTACAGAGCTAGGATTAAGTGGTTTTTGTTTGTTTTTGTGCCAGTACTGGGTCTTAAACTCATGCCCCTGCTTGGCTTCTTTTTGCTCACAGATGACATTCTGTTACTAAAGACATCCTCCACTTTGGGCTCTGTGTGTGTGTGTGTGTATGTGTGTGTGTGTGAGTGAGTGCATATAGCCCTGGGGCTTGAACTCAGGGCCTGTGTACTGTCCCTGAGCTTCTTTTGCTCAAGGCTAGCACTCTACCACTTGAGCAACAGCTCTGGTGGTTAATTGGAGGTAAGAGTCTCATACACCTTCTTGCCGTTTGGCTTTGAACCACGATCTTCATATCTCAGCCTCCTAGGTAGCTAGGATTACAAGTATAAGCATTGACACTTGCCTTAAGGTATTTCTTTTCATGTATGTGTTTTAAAGACTGACTCCAGAGCTGGACACTAGGGGCTTCATGGTTTGAAGCTAGCCCAGTCAGGAAAGTCTGTGAGACTCTTACCTCCAATTAACCAGCAAAAAGCTGGAAGTGAAGCAGTAGCTTAAGTGGTAGAATGCCACCCGTGGACAAAAAAGCAAAGCAGGCCAGCACCCGTGGCCCACACGTATAATCCTAGCTACTCAAGAGGCTGAGCTGAGGATCATGGTTCAAAGCCAGCTCAGGCAGGAAAGTCCATGAGACTCTTATCTCCAATTAACCACCTGAAAACTGTAAGTGTAGTTGTGGCTCAATGGTAGAGTGCTCACCTGGAGCTGAAGAGTTCAGGGACAGCACCCAGGCCCAGAGTTCAAGCCCCAAGACTGGGAGAAAAAAAAAAAAAAGCTAAGCAAGAGGGTAAGGCCCTGAGTTCAAGACCCAGTATTAGCACACACACACACACACACACACACACAAATTAAATCTGGAGTTTTAACAGTGAGCTACCCCAGCCTTCCCGTCCTTTTCTGACCTTCCCCATAATTTTCAGAAAACTGTTGGCTTCCGTCTCCTTCTCGAAAGTCTTTCCCTGATTTCATAACCTCTGGCTCGCCTTCAAGTTCTCCGTCACTTAATTCTGTTTCCTCTCCTCCCTCTCCCTGCTGTCTCCCCATCCTCGGAGGGGTCAGATCTTGCAGGAAGCAGTTGGTACTCCAATTGGGCAATCTGAGAATGCAAAGACTGAGGTGTGGGGCTGGTGTTGGGAGCCACCAGGGGGCAGTGCTGAGCCCTACGGCTGTCGCATCAAAGCACTCTCACAACTGAGGACCAGCGGAGGGAGAGGGGACCAGAACTGAGAACTGCAGAGATGTGGACAAGGCTACCTGAGCTTCATTGTAGGGAAGCAGACAGCATGGTAACCCCACTTGAGAGGAGTAAGTGCCATGGCCTCTCATCTCCTGCCCCAGCCTCCCATTGGCTGAACCCAGCAGGAAGTCTGACGTGGAATGAGGTTTGCTGCCTTCTGCATGGTCCAGCGTCTAGGGTAGCGAGCAGCTCTGGAGCCCTACAGGGTGGCACTAGTACTGTCACTACAGGACGAAGACGATCTGGCAGGAGGTGTGAGGGGATGCATGCTCTCTGGACGGTGTTCTTCCTCAGGCCTCTGTGGCCATCTGTCACACATTCATCTTGCTTTGTAAGAAGCTTTCAGTACCGAGGCTTCAACCTGCGTTTTAACTTGGCTTTCTTATTGACAACTGGCACCCTACCACTTGAACCAAACCTCTAGTCTGGCATTTTGCTGGTTGATCCAAGATAAGAGTCTCACAGACTTTTCTGCCTGGGATAACTTCAACCCTCGATCCTCTGGATCTCAGGATATCCAAAGGATCTCAGAGGCTGACTCTTGAGTAGCTGGGATTATAGGCATGAATTACTGGTTACCCAATTTGGTCCTGCTTGGATTTATAGAGGCTCTGACAGATGAACAAGTGAGTGGCCATGCTAAGGTCAGGGCTCAGGGTGCTGCAGAAAGAGAAGAACGTTTTAATATTTCACCAGAACAAGAAAAAAAAAAACTTTAAGCTACTGATTTTTTAAAATGTGTGGGATCTAAGTATACCCTCCCCGCGTTGTCCCCACATCGGTCCCTCCACTGCCACGACACACCCAGCCTCCTCACTGCAGTCACTTGGAAGGCCTGAAGAGACAGAAAGCCAGTTCCCGTTTATTTATATCAATCCATGGGGGAAAAGCACACAGTAATAGAATAATCTGACACGAAAGGTAATTTTAAGTGCGTAGAGTTGGCTCTGCTCTCATCCAACACATTTTTCATTGAAAGGAAGGGAATGAACATTGAAAAAAAGGAACCAACTTTCTTCAGGCCTAATTTGCATACACAAAATAGCACTCGTCTTAAGTGCACAGTTGGATGTTTTGACAAATGCACACAGCCTTAAGCTCTATCACACTCAGGATAGAGATGCTTCTGCACCCCCCTCACAAGCCAACTCCACGTTCCCTGCACCCCTTGCTGCATGGCTCCTCAGGCCACTGCTGACAACTTTCTGTCCCTACAGATTAATTTTACCTGCTCTAGAAGTTTCTTTTTCTTTTTGGGTCTGGCCATGGGGCCTGAACTCTGGGCCTGGGCGCTGTCCCTCAGCTCTTCAGCTCAAGGCTAGCGCTCTACCACTTGAGCCACAGCACCACCTCTGGCTTTTTTCTTATGTGGTGCTGAGGAATCGAACCCAGGGCCTCAGGCATGCAAGGCAAGCGCTTTACCACCTTCCCAGCCCCTAGAAGTTTCTTTAAATGGTGTCACACTGCATGTGCCCATTTGAAGGACTGGTTATTGTGTCTAACATGTGACACACGCTTGGCAAGTATATGATCATTTCTATTTTTTTAAATTACTGTCTTTAAATAGTAGTACAAACAAAGGGACTGCTAATGAACAAAGCAGGTTTTTGTTTTTGTCTTTTGTCGGTCATGGGGCTTGAACTCTGGGCCTGGGCGCTGTCCAGGGCCTTCAGCTCAAGGCAAGCGCTCTGCCACTTGAGCCACAGCGCCACTTCTGGTTTTCTGGTGATTAATTGGAAATAAGAGTCTCATGGACTTTCCTACTCCAGCTGGCTTTGAACAGTGATCCTCAGATCTCAGCTTCCTGAGTAGCTAGGGTTACAGGCGAGAGTCACTGGTGCCCTGTTCAAAGCAGTTTCTATTTTATTCATTTACTTATTTTGTATTTATTGTTGCTAATATCAGACTTATGCTTGCTCAGTTTGCTTGCTGATGGCTGGCATTCTACCACTTGAGCCACAGTTCCACTACTAGCTTTTTGTTGGTTAATTGTAAATAAGAAAGCCAGGCGCTGGTGGCTCATGCCTGTAATCCTAGCTACTCAGGAGGCTGAGATCTGAGAATCGCGGTTCAAAGCCAGCCCAGGCAGGAGAGACCGTGAGACTCCTATCTCCAATAAACCACCAGAAAACCGGAAGTGGCGCTGTAGCTCAAGTGGTAGAATGCTCACCTTGAGCTGAAGAGCTGAGGAACAGTGCCCAGGCCCAGAGTTCAAGCCCCACTACCGACAAAAAAATAAATAAGTAAAAATAAAAAAATTGTAAATAAGAATCTCATGGATTTTCCTATCTGAGCTGCCTTTGGAATGCAATCCTCAGATTGCAGCCTCCTGAGTAGCTAGTATTACCAGTGTGAGCTATTGGTACCTGGCAGTCCTTTCTTTTTGGTGTGTGTGTTTGCCAGTCCTGGGGCTTAAATCAGATCCTGGGCACTGTCCCTGGGCTGCTTTTGCTTAAGACTAACATTCTACCATTTGAGTCACAGTGCCACTTCTGGCTTTTTCTGTTTATGTGATACTGAGGGATCAAACCCAAGGCTTCATGCATGCTAAGCAAGCACTCTACCGGTAAGCCACATTCCCAGCCCAGTCCTTTTGTTTTTTACGGTCTCTCTTCCCCCAGACCTTTTAATTTTTAGTTGTTTTTCAGATAGAGTTTCTTCCTTGGGTGGCTTCAAACTGTAATCACCCTACCTGAGCCTCCTGAGTTGCTGACAGGCCTGAACCACTAGTGGCCAGCTTCTGGCCTCTCATTTGTTTATTTATTTGGCATCCCTGGGGGATTGAACTCAGAGCCTCTTGTTGCTAGGCAGGTGTCTATCATTTGAACCATGTCTCTATCCTTATTGGTTTTAAGGAGGCCCTGAAAGGCAAATACATTAGGGGCAATAGGTAAAAGGTCAGGACTCACAGGGTTGCAGAAGGAAACAGAGCTTTAGCTTTTAACCAAGCCTCAGAAGAAGGTTGGGCCTGGGAAATCGCTCTGAGGTCTCGGGAGAGAGGACAGGGTACAGGGGTGAGGGCAGGCGCAGCAGGGCTGGTTCTCTGGTGCCCTAGACATGTAGTGCAGGCAGAGTCTAGAAAGCTAGAAAAATCGCATTCAGAAGGGGCCAGGTCCCAGTTCTTCCTTCGTGTCTGCCTGACCCAGGCTGGAATTTGAAGTCTAGAGATTCACAGGTGAATCAGGCAAACAGATTTAGTTTTAGGAAGAGGGTGGCTGGGTACACGAGGAAGTGTGTGTGTGTGTGTGTGTGTGTGTGTGTGTGTGTGTGTGTGTGTATGCGCACCAGTCCTAGGGCTTGAACTCAGGGCCTGAGCACTGTCCTTGAGTGTTTTTGTTTTGTTTTGTTGTTTTTTGTCCAGGCTAGTGCTCTATCACTTGAGCCACAGCTTCACCCTCAGCTTTTTGGTGGTTAATCGGAGATGAGAGTCTCACAGACTTTCCTGCCCAAGGTGATTTCTGAGATCTTCAGATCTCAGCCTCCTGCATAGCTAAGATTACACGTGTGAGCCACAGGTGCCCAACTTGAGGAGTCTCAAGGACAAATAGGAACAGAGAGTTCCCTCGTTTGACAAAGGCCATGTTTCTGAAATTTGTTTGTGGATCGTTCGCTTGGTGGTGTTAGGAATGGAGGCTGGGCCGCGCTGTGCCCGCCCAGTGCTGAGTTTACACTGACAGGGTGGAAATACTTCATAACCATATGAAACCAAATGGTGCTGTGGCAATTTGAGAACTCAGACAAAACAGTGGCTGTGCACTCAGACATTTGAGTCTGCTCTCTGCAGTGTGTGTCCCTAAGCCGCCCCACACCGGGTTCTCTCTGCCCCGCACAGGAATCTGCTCTTCTATTTTCCTGCCACGGGAATTATGGCTCAGGCAGGACTGAAAATTCACCCTTGTGTCACATTAAAGTTTTCTTCAACACCTTTTTCTTCCTCTGTTCTAGATCTACTTGCTGATGCTGAGTGAATCTGATGATGCGCAGGAGACAAGTCTTCAAATAGTTAAGGATTCTTGTTCAGAAATGTGTCTGTGTGTGATATACTGCTACTGGGGCTTGAACTCAGGGCCTGGGTACTGTCCCTTAAGCTTTTGTGCTCAAGGCTGGTGCTCTACCACTTGAGCCACAATTCCACTTCTGGCTTTTTGGTAGTTAATTGAAGATAGTCTCATGGATGATCCTAGGCTGGCTTTGAAGCTTGATTCTCAAATCTCAGCCTCTCAAGTAGCTAGAATGACCAATGTGAGCTACCAGTGCCTAGTTTCTCAGAAATGTCTTAATTCCCAATCAACGTACAGGTCTTGGTTCTTATTTATTTGATAAGACCACCTGGTTTCTAGAACTCCTCGCAGTCTCACAGACTTTCTTGCCTCGGTTGGCTTTGAATCATGATCCTCAGATCTCAGCCTTCTGAGTACCTAGGATTACAGGCATGAGCCACCGGTGCTCGGCTTCCATGAAACTCTTATTTCCACTAAACTACAAAAAAAGAAAAGAAAAGCCTGAACTGGAGCTATGGTTCAATTGGTAAAGCACCAGCCTTGAGTTCAAATGTTCAGGGACAGATCCCAGAGACTCTTATCTTCAATTATCCATCAGAAAACCAGAAGTGGTGTTGTGACTCTAAGTGGTAGAGCAAAAGAGTTCAGGGATAGTGCCCAGGCCCTGAGCTCAAGCCCCATGACTGACAAAAGAGAGGGACACACACGCGCGAGTGCGCGCACGCACGTGTGCGCGCGCGCGCACACACACACACACACACACACACACGGGGTTCGGTGCCAGTGGCTCAAAACGGAAATAACTATTCAGGAGGCTGAGGATCTTGGTTAAGCCAGCATAGATAGGAAAGCCTATGAGACTCTTATTTCCAATTAACTAGCAAAAACTGGAAGTGGAAGGCTGGGATATGGCTCAGTGGTAGAGTGCTTGCCTAGCATGCATGAAGCCCTGGGTTCGATTCCTCAGTACCACATACACAGAAAAAGCCGGAGGTAGCGCTGTGGCTTAAGTGGCTCAAGGCTAGTGCCTTGAGCTGAAGAACTGAGGGACAGCACCCAGGCCTAGAGTCCAAGCCCTATGACTGGCAAACAACAACAAATCTGGAAGTGGAGATTTGGCTCAAGTGGTAGAGTACCAGTCTTGAGCAAAAAATGCTCAGAGATCAAGGCCCTGAGTTCAGGTACCCACATCGAGAGAGAGAGACAAAAAGAGAGAGACAGAGATAGAGAGACAGAGAGAGAGAGGGAGAGAAAGAGGGAGAGAGGGGAGGAGGCTTGGGGAAGTCCTCATATGTTTATTGGAACAGGTGAAGTTGTACTCAGAACATTCCTGAGGCTACCAGGTGGACCCGTGACTCAGCTAGGGACACAGACTTATGTGCTTCTGGGTGAGACACATTCTGTAACTATGAATTGGGGGGGGATGGGGTGTGTAGAGGGAGTTATTGGGGCTTGAACTTGGGGCCTGGGTACTGTCCCTGAGCTCTTTTGCTCAAGACTAGTGCTCTACCACTGAAGGGGGAAAAAAGCCAGAAGTGGCACTATGGCTCAAGTGGTAGAGTACTAGTCTTGAGCAAAAGAAGCTCAGGGACGGGACTGGGAAGGTGACTCAGTGGTAGAGCGCTTGCCTTGCATGCCTGAGGCCCTGGGTTCGATTCCTCAGCACCACATAAGCAAAAAGAAAAAAGCCAGAAGTGGCGCTGTGGCTCAAGTGGTAGAGTGATCTCCTGGAGCTGAAGAGCTGAGGGACAGCGCCCAGGCCCAGAGTTCAGGCCCCACGACCGGACCCCCAAAAAAAAAAGAAGCTCAGGGACAGTACCCAGGCCCTGAGTTCAAGCCCCAGGACTTGCAAAAAAAAGTATCTTTTAAAAGAATTAAAGAGCTGGGAAGCTGGCTCAGTAGTAGAGTGCTTGCCTTGCATGCATGAGGCCCTGGGTTTGATTCCTCAGAACCACATAAGCAGAAAAAGCCGTAAGTAGTGCTGTGGCTGAAGTGGTAGAGTGCTCGCCTTGAGCTGAAGAGCTGAGGGACAGTGCCCAGGCCCCCGATTGACCAAAAAAATTAAATATTAAAAAAATATTTCAAAGGTGATGTACAGAGCGGTTGCTGTTTCATAAGCCAGGTAGTTAAAGACATTTCTTTTTTGGACAACATCACCCCTTAAGCAACTTATTTTGTATCTATTGTTGACTCTCCAGCTTTGAACTCTTGGCCAACAGCACTGTAACTCATGCTCCAGGAACGTGTATCTGACACGTGTTTTCTCTGTAAGGCTCATTAGAGCGTTTTGCGCTTGGGAACACCAAGTAGTAATTCAGGACTATGCTTGGGGGATGTTTTGCCCAGCAAAATCACAAAGAGCCCAAAAATGTGAAAAATGTGGCATGAAATGTATCACGAGAAGACTTGCTGACAGCATGGGGGGGGTGAAGCGAGAAGCAGCAGGCCCCCCGCGCCGCTGCACGTGGCCAGTCAGGGGTTTGCTGCTTGCACAGATCCACGAGGGCTGTGGGACTCGGGGAGCATTAGTTTGGTGCCACAAACAAACCTTGCCACAGGGCCAAGTCACAAAAACAGATTCCTGAATAATAAGGATATACGTGTGTGTGTGTGTGTGTGTGTGTGTGTGCACGTGCTGTTATTGGGACTTGAACTCAGGGCCTGGGCTCTATCCCTGAGCTTTATCCTCTCAGGGCTGGTGCTCTACCACTTGAGCCACACTTCCATTTATGGTTTTTGCTGGTTAACGGGAGCTAAGAGTCTAATGGACTTTCCTGCCTGGGCTGGAACTGAGGATTGCAGGGATGCGCCACCAGCATGGGCGCTAGCAAGCTCCCATCATTTCTGGAGCAGTTCTTTTCCTTGTGCTGCCGTGAGATGCGCTTGGCTCCTTCTGTGTGCTCTCTCCCTGGTCCTGGAACCAACCGCTTCTCCGGGGAACGCGGCTGCCTCCCCCTTAGCTGAACGTGGTCTGGTCTTGGTGCTCCTGGGATGCTGTTGTTCTGTGTCCCGTGCGGGTGAGCAGGGCTTTCGTAGCAGAACGGGTCATTCCGTTGCAGAGGCTGCGGAGTCCCAAGACAGCTCTTCCATAAAGTGGAGGAGAGCCAGTAGCATTGCTCAGGTCAAGTGCAAAGCTGTGAGGACCGGGGAAGCCGCCCTGTATTCCCCAGCCTGATGAGATGCCTGCCTGGGGGTCGCGAGCCTCAGAGCCTAAGGGGCAGAGAGCCCCGAGTCCTGAGTCCTGACCTCCAAGAGCTGGAGGGGAAAGGCTGCTCCGGAAGGAAGGGAGGCAGGAACTCCCCCTCCTCAACTGCCTCCAGGGAGCCCCCTGCAGAGCAGATGGGACCCGCCCAGCTCGAGGCTCCCCCACTCAGTCCACCCCCACAAACCTTAATCTCTCCCCAAAAGACCCCCCCCCACACACACACCCTGGGACAGCCTATTCTAACCAAACACCCTTTTTAGCAGAAGGGGGCTGGGCTGTGCCTGTGAAGCACCAGCTATCTGGGCACCCTTTAACCCAAGCACGGTGACTTCCCAAACCAACCCTCACACAGCCACCCCTTGTCTATTGAGCACACATCCAGGTTTCTTAACCCCTATTTACTCTCCAAGGTTCTAGTTCAACCTAGCCTGATAATGACTAACCTGTGTGTAACTGAAAACACAGAGAGCAGGTAAAGCCCTTGGGTGATTTTTTTTCTTCTTCCCGGTGCTGGGGATTGATTCAGAGCCAAGACTACACCTTGTTTTTTATTTTCGCCTCCCTAGTACGATTCCATGGCAGAGGTGATGGGCCGTGCATTTTGGTGAGTAAATGGATGTGCGGAAAGCGTGTCGGCCCGTGTTCAGGACACTGGTGAGTTCCAGAATGGCAGAGGCGAGGGAGGAGGCTGGTTACTAAACAAAGATGATCAATGCTAAATAAAGATGATCAGTGCTAAATAAGGTCTGTCTTCAAGGACTCTAGTTCTCATGGGTGGGCTTTTCTACCCAGGTGGCCTCAAATCACAATCTTCCCAATCTCAGCCTCCTAAATAACCAGGATTACAGGCTTGAGCTATGGTACCTGACTTGGAAGTTATTTCTGATAATCATCAGGTAATAGTTTAACACAGCCTTTTACATGGAGACAAACACATAATTAATTACACGCACAGACACAAACATAAACACACTCATACCCATAAACACAAATACACAAGGATAACCAACATACTCAAACACACAAATACAAGAGTCTTTCTTTCCTTCTTTCTTGTTTTGTTGGTCGTGAGGCTTGAACTCTGGGCCTGGGTGCTATCCGTCAGCTCTTCAGCTCAAGGCCAGTGCTCTACCACTTGAGCCACAGCCCCACTTCCGGCTTTTTCTGCTTATGTGGTGCTGAGGAATCGAACCCAGGACCTCATTTATGCAAGGCAAGCACTCTACCACTGAGCCACTTCCCAGCCCAAGATACCCTATTTCAAACATAAGCATGCACACAATACACAAAGCCTTTGGATGACACAAAATCAATATGGTCAAACACATAGGAGAAGCCTACAAAAAAAAGCAAGTCCTGGGCTGGGAACGTGGCTTAGTGATAGAGTGTTTACCTAGCATACATGGAGCCCTGGGTTCAATTCCTCAGTGCCACATATACAAAAAAAGCCAGAAGTGGTGCAGTTGCTCAAGTGGTAGAGTGCTAGCCTTTAGCACAGAGAGGCTCAAGGACAGTGCCTAGGCCCTAGGACTGGCAACAACAACAACAACAACACACACACACACACACACCACACACACACACACACACACACACACACGTCCTTCAGCAAGGTTCTTCTTTACTTCCAACTGGTGAGATGCTAAGAAGGAAGGAAAGGAGCTGAGGCCCAGCAGCTTATCTGGGTGAACGTCCACATGACAAGAGCATGACCCAGTCTCCAGGCACCTCACTCAGGGGCAGTGCTGGGGGCCTTCATAAAGCACACTCGCAGAGCCGGGCGCCAGGGGCTCACGCCTGTCATCCTAGCCACTCAGGAGGCTGAGATCTGAGGATCGGCGCAGTTCAAAGCCAGCTGGGGCAGGAAAGTCTGAGAGACTCTTATCGACCACTAACAACCAGAAAACGGGAAGTGGCGCTGTGGCTCAAGTGGTAGAGCGCTGGCCTTGAGCTGAAGAGCTGAGGGACAGCGCCCAGGCCCAGAGTTCAGGCCCCACGGCTAAATAAATAATGATAAAACACACATGCAAAGCATTCAGCCGCTGGGTGAAAGCAACAGTCAAAAGGCGCTGAAGATAGCTGGGAAGGTGTCCAGCGAAGGCAAGAACAAGAGGCTGTGGGGGGTTTAGGGGAAGATGTCAGAGGCCTGAACACCAAAGGCCAATGGGAAGGGAAGGGAGGGAGGGAGGGAGGGAGGGAGGGAGGGAGGGAGGGAAGGGAAATATTTGCACGTGTTGAAGCAGTGGGAGGAACAAAGGCAGTAGGAGTCATGTTCCTGTGGAACAGCTAGCGGCAATTGGAGGCCCCCCCCAATCCCCTCCCCCCCATGGCTGGGGTCGGGAGGGACAGCTAGATGCTGGGGACCCTGGGTGGGCGGACTCCTGCTGAGAGACTGTCTTCATTGGGGGAGGTTCCGCATCTGCAGGCCTCCTCTTCATACTGGTCCCTGGGGCAGAGGTCCCCCCCCCCCAGCTTGCAGGGGTAGCTGCACCCTCTCAGGCCCCCACCTTCCTCTTCCTGCTCTCTCTGGGGCCACCTCTGACCCCCAGGCCTTTCTGCAGCCCTCCTCAGGTGGGCTCCAGGGGAAACCTGTGCAATGTGACTTGCCTTGTGACAATGAAGACAGTGGCAGGGCAGATGCCAGGGCGGGGCCCTGGGGTGACAGGGCTGGGGGGGCAGGGCTGGGGGCGGGGTGACAGGGCTGGGGGGGCAGGGCTGGGGGCCTCTTGAGGGTTTCCATGCAGGTTGAAAGGAGAACCCGTGCAGGTGGCGGAGGCCTGTGAGTCCCAGCTCCTCAGGAGGCTGAGACCTGAGGATCACAGTCTGAAGCCAGTCCTGGGAAAAAGTTGGTGAGACTCTTATTTCCAATAAGCTCATCAGAAAAAGCTCAAGTGGTAGAGCATTAGCTTTGAGCATCAAGAGGCTTAGGGACAGTGCTCAGGCCTTCAGTTCAAGCCTGGGACTGGGAAGAAGAAGAGGAGGAGGAGGAGGAGGAGGAGGATGGGGGGGCGGAGAGGAGGAGGAGGAGGGGGGTAGGGGAGCGCAAAAGCAGTCTTCGGGAGGAAATAAACATAAATTAAGACTTCTTTTTCTCTGCCAGTCCTGGGACTTGAACTCAGGGTCTGGGCACTGTCCTTGAACTATTTTGGCTCAAGGCTAGCACTCTACCAACTTGAGCCCCAGCTCCCCTTCTGGCCTTTTTTGTCTATGTGATGCTGAGGAATTGAACCCAGGGCTTCAGGCATGCTAGGCAAGCGCTCTACCACTGAGCCACCTTCCCAGCCCCAAGCCTTTTTTAATGTTGATTTTGGGCTTTATGTCTGTACTGGGGCTTGAACTCAGGTCTTGGGCACTGAGTTAGCCTTTTGCTTAGGCTTTTTGATCGAGGCTGGCATTCTGCCAGTTGAGCCATGCTTCTCCTTCCAGCTTTTTGCTGCTTCATTGGAGGTTAAGAGTCTGTCAGCTTTGTCTGCTGGGACTGGCTTTGAACTGTGATCCTCAGATCTCAACCTCCTGAGTAGCTAGGATTACGGGCCTGAGCTATGTACACCTGCTTTGGGATATGTTCTGAGAAGGCTCTAAGGCGCCGATGTGAGATCTTACACCTATTAGTTCTCTATGTTACCCAGTGGGGCACCCAACAATCACAGAACCATGAGTTTTGTGTCAGAGTTGGTGGGGGTCGAGCCCCAAGGCTGAGGTTTGCACAAGCAGTAGGGTGGGCTGAGGAGCTGGAGCAAGGTAACTGAAGGTTAGGAATGTTGGTGTGGTTGGTGGCCTCCGGCTCTTGTTGGGCACCCGCTTAGAGAATGGTGCATTGTGTGGTCTAGTGTGTTCGGGTGGCCTTTTGACCTGGCAGACATTTGCATGGGCCTAGCAGAGCGGTCAATGGCTTCTGAGTTCCTGAAAAACAGCTTAGGTAACTGCTACCCTCAGGAGCAAAGGTCAGTGGTATTGTTACAACACTTGGTTTTTTATTTCGTGCTGGTTCTGAGTCTTGAACTCAAGGCTTACGTGCTGGCTCTGAGCTCTTTTGCTCCACTGGTGGCTTGGTGGTGGTGAATTGGAGTTAAATGGCTCACAGAGGGACTGAGAATGTGCCTTAGTGGTAGAGTGCTTGCCTAGCATGTAGGAGGCCCTGGGTTTGATTCCTCAGCATGACATAAGCAGAAAAAGCCAGAAGTAGTCTGTGGCTCAAGTGGTAGAGCGCCAGCCTTGAGAAAAAGCAGCTCGGGGACAGTGCCCAGGCTCTGAGTTCAAGCCCTAGGACTGGCACAACACACACACACACACACACACACACACACACACACACACACGTGTCACGTCTTAGACTTTCTTGACCAAGCTGGCTTTGAATCATGATCCTCAGAGCTCAGCCTCCTTAGTAGCTAGGATTACAGGTGCAAACCAATAGCACCTGGCTTTTGTTTTGCTTTCTCACTCTCAACAGGCACTCTACCACTTGAGCCATGCCACCCAACCCAGCTTTTTGCTGGTTACTTGGAGTCTATAGTAGAGTTTTCTATATGAGCTGGCTTTGATTCATGATCCTTTAAATCATAGCCTCCTGAGTAACTTGAATTACACGTATGCGCCACCAGCAGCCAGCTCAGGCTAACGCAGCCCAGCTGATTCTTAGAATTCTCCTTTTCTCAACTGTCTTTAGTATCCAGGTTTACCCAGTCCCCACCCACTCCTCCACCGTAGCCACTCAACAAAGATTAGAGATTGGAACCATGTTTGATTTCTCTTGTGTTTCTGGCCAGAAAAGGCATGCCTGGTGACATGGGGCGGAAACACACAGTTAACTCCGGATCATCAGCTTGTGGTGCCTTAAATGCAAAATAAGCCTTAGAAGACCTGGTTTAGAAGGTGAGCAGGGCTAAACGGAAGCTTTTACTGCCATCTTGTGGTCCTTTTGGGAATTGCCTTGTTCTAAGTTTCGCTCTTGCAAAGTGAGAAGAGTTGAATTGTTAGAGTAGCATTGGTCATGTGTTCAATGGAAGTGAGTTTTGTCATCCTGCTCAAGGTCCGGATGAAAGCAGCCGCAATGAACAGCATCCCTTGGCTCTGCTCTCAGTTGAAAAAAGTGGTTCCTGTTAAGTCAACTGTAGTGTGTACCAACTCTCTGCACTGGAGTCATGTTTCTTTAAAAGGAATTGTTCTCAGCTGGGTGCTGTCATCCTAGCTACTCAGTAGGTTAAGATCTGAGGATCTCAATTTGAAACCAGCCTGGGAAGGAAAGCCCATCAGATTCCAATGAATTACCAAAAAGCTGGAAGTGGAGTTGTAGCTCAAGTGGTAGAGCGTGAAGCCTTGAATGAAAAAGCTAAGTGAGATCTCAAAGCCCTGAGTTCAAGCCTCAGGACCCACACATGCACGTGTGCGCATGTGCACACACACACGTGAATAGTAGTTCTCAACTGGGGAGCTGTGAAGGAGAAAAAAGAGCTAGAACATTTACAAACCTGGAGATATTTTTGGTTGTGACTGACGTCTGAGAATGATATATAAGACAGTGGCATGCTGGTGATAGGAAATCCTTCAGGGCTGCATGGTATGGGGGGGGGGGGAACCTCCAGCTTGCTAGGAAGTGCTCACCACTCAAGCTCAGTCCCTTGGCTTTTAGGTTGTTTTTTTCAAATAGGGTCTTACTTTGGCAAAGGCAAATTGAGTTTCCAGAATGCTTCACTCTCCCTCAGGGATCCAGCCCCGAGCAGCTATTGAAACCCAAGTGAATTACGATGGAATAGAATGAACAATTTGCCTTCTGGGTTATAATGGTCACATTCCAAGTGCTCAGTAGCCACCTGTAGCTAGGAGACAGTGCTGAGGCAGAGCTTTTTGTTGTTGTTGTTGGTGGTGGTGGTGATGGTGGTGTTCATGGAGCTTGAACTCAGGGCCCTGGGCACTATCCCTGAGCTCTTTTGCTCAAGGTGAGCGCTCTACCACTTGAGCCACTTCTGGTTTTCTGAGTGGTTAATTGGAGATAAGAATCTCACAGACTTTCCTGCCCATGCTGGCTTTGAACCACAATCCTCAGATCTCAGCCTCCTGAGTAGCTAGGATTACAGGTATGAGCCACCGGCACCTAGCAAGGAATTTTCTTTTTTTTTTTTTTTTGTCGGTCGTGGGGCTTGAACTCTGGGCCTGGCCACTGTCCCTCAGCTCTTCAGCTCAAGGCGAGCGTTCTACCACTTAGCTACAGCGCCACTTCCGGTCTTCTGGTGGTTTATTGGAGATAGGAGTCTCAAGGTCTCTCCTGCCCGGGCTGGCTTTGAACCTCGACCCTCAGATCTCAGCCTCCTGAGTAGCTAGGATTACAGGTATGAGCCACCGGCACCTAGCAAGGAATTTTCTTTTTTTTTTTTTTTTGTCGGTCGTGGGGCTTGAACTCTGGGCCTGGCCACTGTCCCTCAGCTCTTCAGCTCAAGGCGAGCGCTCTACCACTTGAGCCACAGCGCCACTTCCGGCTTTTTTCTTTTTGCTTATGTAGTGCTGAGGAATCGAACTCAGGGCCTCATGCATGCAAGGCAAGCGCTCTACCACTGAGCCACCTTCCCAGCCCTGGCAAGGAATTTTCTGTATTGATAAAAATGTTCTGAGCCGGGCGCTGGTGGCTCACGCCTGTAATCCTAGCTACTCAGGAGGCTGAGATCTGAGGATCTCGGTTCAAAGCCAGCCCAGGCAGGAGAGACCGTGAGACTCCTATCTCCAATAAACCACCAGAAAACCGGAAGTGGCGCTGTAGCTCAAGTGGTAGAGTGCTCGCCTTGAGCTGAAGAGCTGAGGGACAGCGCCCAGGCCCAGAGTTCAAGCCCCAAGACCGACAAAAAAAAAAAATGTTCTGTCAGCCAGATGCTGGTGGCTCATGCCTATAACCTAGCTACTTGGGAGCCTGAGATCTGAGGATCTTGATTCAAAGCCAGCTCGGGCAGGAAAGTCTGTGAGATTCTTATCTCCAATAAACCAATCAGAGAACTGGAAGTGACACTGTGGCTCAAGTGGTAGAGCGCTAGTCTTGAGCTGAAGAGCTGAGGGACAGTGCCCAGGCCCAGAGTTCAAGACCCATGACCAACAAAAAAAAAATACAGAAAATTCTATGGAACAGCACTGCTCCAAAAGGACTCTACAGAAGAGTTAGAAAAGGCACAGAGGACGTTCAGACAGGAGGGGTCAATGAGAGATACAACTTGACACCAACAAGGTAGGTAAACAGGCAGTATGAATGTATGTCATTGCACATTGGCAAACTAATTGACCTGTGCCACTTCGTTCCAAGAGCCTTAACTTAGAAACTCCCAAAAGGCAAGCAGTACCCACAGGACCCAGGCTTCACTGTTGCTAAACAGCATGCTTCTCTCTCTCTTTCTCTCTCCTCTCTCTCTCTCTCTCTGTCCATCCTGGCACTGTTCAGTTTGACTTGCGATACATGAGTCTCAGCCCAACAGGTGGCCACATGTCCACAGTGCTGACGGAGGAGTGTCTATGGCGGGCTAGCTTTCCCACCGCCCTGGGCTCCACGTAGAGGAAGTAGCCGTGCCTGACAATGAAGGGCAGACAGAAGAAGTGCAGGCACATGCGCAAGACTTGGAAGACCACGTACAGGTGACTCAGCTGCCTGAACTGTTCTTTCACGAGCCCCTGGATGAGCAGGACGATGGAGAAGTTGATGAGCTCGTAGGCAATGATCCATAACGTATAGATCAGCGGCCCCATACACTGGCTTGTGAGGATACTGTAGAGCAGGAAGCAGCTCACGAGGATGGTGATGAGGGCCAGGCAGATGTTGATGGTCTTCTTGTGGACAATGAGCCAGGTGACGAGCTCAGAGCTCGTGCTCAGGAAGAGGCTGTATTTGTCTTCATAGCCGATGTAGGTGGACTGGTTCAGCTCCATGATGAAGAACTGGATGGTGTTGAAGATCGAGAAGACAGCTGCCATGAGGGATATCATCCTGGCATTCATTTCCTACTCGTCTTCCTGGATTATCTCCTGCAAGGAAAGTACAAAGTTGATGGAGAAATACGACTGTCAGCCCCAGAGGAGGGCAGAGCAATGTGTGGACAGATGGCAGGCTGGGAGTCAGGGGACCATCCTGCCACTGGTGGCATGGATTTGGGGGCGTCGGAGTGCCCCTGGAATAATGAGCAATGGAGTTCTGGGCTCCCCTCTGGGGAATTTGTGCCACCTCTAAATGTTCGCCCTTTCTTTCTAAATCCTTGGGAATGGACAGTTCTGCTGCTGTCCTCTAGGGGGCGCCCTAGCCCTGTTTCAAGTCACAGGCTAGGCCAGCAGTGTGGAAGGGGGAAGTTTATGTGTGCAGGACTTAACTGTCTTCTCTGCCCAGAATAAAGATACCTTTAAACAGCTGCCATTCTGCTGGGTGCTGGTGGCTCATGTCTGTAATCCTGGTTATTCAGGAGGCTGAGATCTGAAGATCATGGTTTAAAGCCAGCTGAATCTCAGGAAAGGCCCTGAGATTCTTATCTCCAATTAAGTATCAGAAAACCAGCAGTGGAGCTGTGGCTCAAAGAGGCTCAGGGACAGTGCATGATGAGCTGCTGGCATCCAGCTTACAATTTATTTTTTACTTTGGGTGTTGGTCCAAGGGCTTGAACTCAGAGCCTAGGTGCTGTCACCCAGCTATTTTGCTCAAGGCTAGCACTCTGCTGCTTGAGCCACAGCTCTACTTCTGGATTTTGGTGTTTAATTGGAGATAAGAGTCTCACAGATTTTCCTGCCTGGCCTGGCTTCAAATCACAATCATCAGCTCTCAGCCTCCAGAGTAGCTAAGATTACAGGCATTAGTTACTGATGCCCAGCTGTTTTTACAATAATTTGCAGCTATTTTCCTAGGGAGCTGATCCATGGAGTTCATCTTGTCAGAAGTTGCTCAGTTACTCTTCAATTTTCTATAATTCACTGACAATACTTTTGTTGTTGTTGGTGGTGGTGGTGGGGCTTGAACTTAAAGCCTGGGTACTTGAGCCTCTCTGTGCTCAAGACTAGTTCTCTACCACTTGAGCCACAGCACCACTTCTGGTTTTTGAGTGGTTAATTGGAGATAAAGAAGCTCATCGGGACTTTCCTGCCCTGGCTGGCTTTGAACCTCGATCCTCAGATCTCAGCCTCCTGAGTAGCTAGGATTACATGTGTGAGCCAACTGTGCCTGGCTGGCTACACTTACACTTTTTTTCTTTAAGAAAAGCATTCAAGATGTACACTTTACCTGACATGTGACCATGACCCCTCTGTACATCACTTTTGTAATAATTTAAATTTTTTTTAAATATTTGAGACATGTACATTTAAATGCAATTTAAAACATAGATTAGGAGCGGGAAGAAGAGGGGGAAAGCCACAGGGAGGGAAATTGGCTGATTTATGTATTAACATCTTTTTTTTTTAATTCAAAAGAAAACAAAGACTAAGCATCAATAATCAGCGACCCCTGGTGGCTATAATGCGTTGGTACATCGTGGCTTTTCTGCAATGTTAGCCTCTAGGCCACATTAAAATCAAACCAACCTTCCAAGGCATGTCAAATCCTATCGCTTTAGCAAAGCCATTTGTGATTACTGCAGTCCATGCGACTGCATTCCTCTCCACACATTAACAAAATTCCTGGGACTTGAATTCAGGGCCTCACACTTGGTTGAGAATTTTCACTTAAGATTGGTACTCTTAACTACTGGAGCTACACCTCTACTGTCTTGATTTTTGTTTTTTGGTGGTGGTGTTGTTGCTTTTTTTCTTTGGTAGTCAATTGGAAATAAAGCCTCATGGACTTTTCTGCTTGGGCTGGCCTCAAACGGTGATCCTCAGATCTCAGCCTCCTGACTGGCTAGGATTACAAGCGTAAGCCCTGATGCTCAGCTCATCCTCTTCATTTGGATCCACCAGGAGGTATGGACCAGAAAAAGAGGACAGACCTGGAGGAGGGCTTGTTCAAAACCAGTGCCCTTGGACTAAGTCTCATGGTGGGGTGGGATGGCCCATGAAAGGAAGAAGAGTGGAGACCACAGCCTGGGCCTGGGTGTGTGTGGGGGGGGAGGGTGGGAGGAGGCTGACATTTATTATAAGTGATGGACGAAGCTTATAATCTTCGATTTCCGTCGTGGAGATTCAGCACTCGCCACTGACATGCGTCTGTTGTAGCAGATGATGTTGCCCTGCTTTTGACTTTTGTAGATGATTCGCATGTAGTTGAAGACGAAGAACATCCAGAAGCCATGCAAGAAGGTCCGGCATACCAGGCCGCTCCAGCGCACGAATCTGACCTCCTCTATGCTGAAGTCATTGATGAGGATCTGGATGGTCAAGTTGACCGTCTCATAGATAAAGATCCATGCGATGTAGATGAGCAGGCCCCTATAGATCTGGGCATACACAGAGTACAGGAGGAGGAAGCTGATGATCATGGTGATGAAACACTGGAAAATAATGATTCTAAAACTCCAACAGATGATGAAATGGCTTAGCATGTTCTTCAGGCCCCTGTGGTCCTGGGGGCTAATCGCCGTGCAGTTGCCATCCTCCAGGTGCTTCTGCTCAAAGATGAGGTACAAGTGGGTGACTATGATGGAGAAGACTCCTGACAGTGTGGTCCCTATCTTGGCAGTCATCCCACACCAGCGCTTCTGCTTCATGTCCACACCTACGGAGATAAACCACAGGAGCCCGGCTGCAGGAGCTGCCCAGGCTGGCAATCCAAGCCTGCTCTCTGTTTCCCCTTCTCTGATCCACCTCGGAGCCTCAGAGAAACAGGGAGGGCAGGGAAGAACGGCCTAGTTGAAATTGGCTGTAGTGCGGAGGGGGATTTCTGGAGCTGGGAGCTGATAAAGGAAAGCACTGGTTCTTAACCCTAGAAGTGCCTGGGCCTCAGGCCCCTCCCTCCCTTCTTCCCTGGACCAATCAGATATCCTCTGGGCGGGACCCAGGCAGCAGGGTTCTAAGAGCCTCAGAGGAATTTTCATAGGCAGCCAATCCCATGTTAGAAAACACAAGGTTATATAACAAGGTGGTCTAAATTCTCTCTGATCTCTCCACATATAGCTCCCCTGACCACTTCTGTCCTCATGGTGAAATTGGCTAACTCTAGGGCAGCAGGGTTATGATGTAAACAGACGGGCGCTTGACTGGCTTTCCAAGTCACTCCTCTCTGCTGCCTATCAAAACTTATGAATTGGGCTGGGAAGGTGGCTCAGCAGTAGAGTGCTTGCCTTGCATGCATGAGGCCCTGGGTTCGATTTCTCAGCACTACATAAGCAGAAAAAGCTGGAAGTGGCGCTATGGCTCAAGTGGTAGAGCCCTTGCCTTGAGCTGAAGAACTGAGGGACAGCTCCCAGGCCCAGAGTTCAAGCCCCATGACCGACAAAACAAAACAAAACAAAACAAAACTTATGAATTAATGGGTGCTGGTGGCTCACACTTGTAATCCTAGCTACTCCGGAGGCTGAGAGTTGGAGGATCATGTTTTGAAGCCAGTCTGGGCAGAAAAGTCTAAGAAAGTCTTCCATTAACAAGGAAAATGCCAGATTGGAGGTATGGCTCCAATAGTAAGAGTGTTAGCCCAGCAAATGCTAAACTCTGAGTTCCCAATACCAGAGAAAGGGGGGTAGGGGGAGTGGGCTGGGCTGCGAAAATATTAGTAAGACTTTTTATTTATTTATTTATTATTATTATTTATAGCAGTACAGCAGAAGTCAGGCACACTGATCAAGTATTCTTTGTGTGTGTGTGTGTGTGTGTGTGTGTGGCAGTCCTAGGGTTTGAACTCAGGGCCTGGGTACTGTCCATAAGATTTTTTGCTGAAGGCTAGTGCTCTACTACTTGAGCCACAACTCCATTTCTGGCTTTTTGATGGTTAATTGGAGGTAAGAATCTCACAGACTTTCATGCCTAGGCTACTTTGAAATGTGATTATCAGATCTAAGCCTTCTGAGTAGCTAGGGTTATGAAGTGAACCTCCAGAGCCTGGCTTATTAGTCAAGTCCTCTATCATACATCTACATCCCCAGCCAGATGACTGTGGATAGTTCTTTACTCTGGATGTCTTACAAATTTCCCTCCCTTCCTTCCTTCCTTATAGTATTTGAACTCAGGGCCTTGCACTTACTAGGCAGGTGCTCTACCACTTGGACCACACCTTCAACCCTGCAACTTTGCAAATCAACACTTCCTGTTTTACCAACAAAATCTCCATCTTTGGCTCTTAGAGCACAGATTTCCCAAAAACTCTCCTGTGGGGGATAAAATGGGTAATCCTCTTCAACCTAGAGAAAATGCCTGGCGTGCTTTGGTGGTGAGTCAGCCTACAAGCAAGGAAAAAACAGCCCGACAGAGAATGAGGTAATTCTGACAGTAAATCTCACAGTTGGGTACAAAGTCCACACAGTCTGCTGGCCACTCAGCGTCCCAGGGTGCCTGCATTCTTTCTCGTGTGTGTGTGTGTGTGTGTGTGTGTGTGTGCGCGCGCGCGCGCGCGCTGGCCTTCAGTGTCACAGCTGCCTGCCACAGCCCCTCACACCAACACCCCAACCAGGAGTATATCCTCAAGCTCCCCCTCTCCTTGTCTCTTTCACAGGAAGTGCACATTTCCCAGACATGCTCAGCAGTCTTCCTATCATAGCTCATTGGTCAGCACTAGGTCACATGACCACCCATAGTCAGGGGGAGGCTGGGAAAGCAAGTTTCTGGCAAAGCTGAATGGGATTATCCACTTATGCCCAGACTGGGAACACAGTTGCTCTACCCCACTGAAAAAGGAGGTCCTTAACAAGGAATATGCGTGAGATAACTCAAAAGCTACTTGTGCTGCACCCATGAGTTAACCTAAAGCAGGATGCCAGCTGGGCACCCAGCCTTTGGCATCCGTGTCCTTTGATCTGAGCCATTTTCCACACCTCCAGGAAAGACAGGATTTACCTGTGGTAAAAGGCAAATTGTCCTTTAGGCAGGCAATGCTTACTTTTTTCTTTTCTCTCTCTCTTTTTTTTTTTTGTTTGTCGTGGGTCTTGAACTCTGGGCTTGGGTGCTATCCCTGAGCTCTTCAGCTTAAGGCAAGGGTTCTACCATTTGAGCCACAGTGCCACTTCCAATTTTCTGGTGGTTCACTGGAGATAAGAGACTCATGGACTTTCCTGCCCAGGCTGGCTTTGAGCCGTGATCCTCAGATCTCAGCCTCCTGAGTAGCTAGGATTACAGGCGTGAGCCATTGGCGCCCAGTTTTCTTTCTCTTTTTATGCAGGTACTGGGGCTTGAACTCAGGGTCTTAAGCTTTTACTTTCACTCAAGGCTGGTGTTCTACCACTTTTTTTTTTTTTTCTAATTGGAGATAAGAGCCTCACAGATTTTTCTGCCCTGGCTGTTTCAAATTGTGATCCTCAGTTCCAGTTTTCTGGTGGATTATTGGAGGTAAGAGTCTCATGGACTTTCCTGCACCTGGCTGGCTTCGAACAACAATAATCAGATCTCAGCATCTTGAGTAGCACTGCTATTATTATTTTTTTTTCTTTTGCCAGTCCTGGGTCTTAAACTCAGAGGGCGCTGTCCCTGAGCCTCTTTGTGCTCAAGGCTAGCACTCTACCACTTGAGCCACAGTGCCACTTCTGGCACTGTTTCTGAGTAGTTTATTGGCGCTAAGCTTTTCATAGACTTTCCTGCCCAGCCTGGCTTCCAACCACACTCCCTCAGATCTCAGCAGTGCCCAGCGCACTGTTACTTTTATCTCAACAAATACAACTGCCTCCGGTCTGCTGCCTATATAAGCATGTGAAAAATCTCTCCTATCTCCACCTCTCCTTTGACCCTAAGTTTCTTTCCAGCTTATCTTCAGCCTTTTCTGTGTTAGTCAAAGCAAGCAACAGATCCGATTGTTGGCCCATTGAAACAGAAAAGCCATTCCTTATAGATGATGAAGGCCGCAGAATCACGTGTATCTATTAACCAGTGCGAAGCCCCATAAACAATCACGGTGCCTTGGTGGCCCATGACAGTGATCACATCGTTAGGTCAGGAGCCTGTCGGCCTCTGCTTATTTGGGGCGGGGCCATTTGGGCTGATGCCAGCCGGGCTGGCTGGTGTGTCTGTAGTCAACTGTTGGCTGGCCGGGCAGCTCTGTTGGTTTTGGCTGAATTCATTCCTACGTCAGAGCCTGAGCTGGCTCTTGGCTAATTTCCGATGGCCTCAGCTGGGATACTGGGAGGTTTGGCCAGGGTCCACATGTCTCTCATTGTGCAGCAGGCCAGTCTAGACATGCGCTAATAGCAATCACACAAGCCCAGTTACACGACTGCTTTTCAGGCGTCTGCGTGTGAAATAGTTACTAAAATCTCATTGACCCATACAATCAATCTCACGGGAGCCTAGAGCCAGCAGAGGATGAGCCGACATGATAAGGCCCAGGAGGGTAAGAATCAACCCCACCATGTACCCAGTCTACCCCGCCAAGACTAGAAGCTTCTCTCCAAGGGTGGTAGTCACAGCTCAGTGCCCAGCTGGATCCCTGAAGACCCCACAAAGCCACTGGTGAGCATTTGAATCTTGTCATTATGCTGCAAGTCCTTCTGGCCAGCCTCTTGCTGCCCAGGCTGCCTCAATGGCTCTTCCAGCCCAGGGCTTCAGCCATGCCTGGCACTGCCCGCCCACAGATCCAAGATTTTTTTTTTTGGTCCATGGTGGGGCTTGAACTCTAGGCCTGGGCACTGTCCCTGAGCTCTTCAGCTCAAGGCTAGTGCTCTACCACTTGAACCACAGTGCCACTTCCAGTTTTCTGGTGGTTTATTGGAGATAAGAGTCTCACTGATTTTCCTTGCCTAGGCTAGCTTTGACCACCATCCTTAGATCTCAGCCTCATAAGTAGCTAGGATTACAGGCATGAGCCGCGGGCCCCTGGCTCCCAAGATTCTTATCTGCTTTGTCATCTCTGCAACATGAGCGCCTCCCGCCTCAAAACTGAGAGTGGAGCATTTTATTAACACACCTTGATGGCACAGTTGTTGCCTTAGCTCTCAAGGAAGCCTGGAGAGTGAGAAGCTGGCTCTGGCAGATACCATACTGGGAGGTGGGCTCTGTATCTCATGGAATTTCCACAGGTTGGGAAACTGTCTGGTGATGATGTTGTCTGCAATCACGGCCTTGCACTGGCTAGGCCGCATCACCTGAGCACCTCTAACCCTCTTTGCTGTGATTAGTTTTGAAATAGAGTCTCTCACTTTTGCCCAAGCCAACGTGGACCATGATCCTCCTGTTTATGTTTCCTGCCAGGCATGTACCACTGAGCTCAGCTATTAGTTCAGATGGGGTCCCACAGACTTTTTATCTGGATTGGCCCCACACCAAGCCTTCTGAATAGCTAGGGTTACGGGTGTGAGCCGTTGCACCTGGCTGACAATGATGCTCAGTGGTACATTAATGACCAAGAATGCGCGAAGCCATGGACTGAGTCCCCAGTACTATGCAAACAAGAAACCAAACAAGAAAAGTGGAACAGAAGGAAAAAGAATGCTGACTGAACACTGTTGGAAATGAAACCCTCAGAAATGGGAATGAAGACATGTTTTCATCATGGAAGAGTACATTGCAATGAAGATGAAACTGGAGAGATGGTGGAGAGGAAAAAAAGCCAGTTGCAAGAGCATATGTATAGAGTGATGCTATTTATAACGTTTCCAAACACGGCAAGCATGTTGTTTATGGACACGCACATATGTGGGGCGTCAGCGACATGCGGGAAAGCTGAACCTGTCACCCAGGATCTAGCTTTCCAGCGGGGGAGGGAGGAGGAGGGAGACTGGAGACCCACACAAAAGGGGAAAAGTGACTTTATTTGTATCTTAGGCCTCTTTCTTTTTCTCCTCTCCCTCCCTCCCTTCTCTTCCTCCCTCCTCACCTTCCTCCCTCCCTCCTCCCTCTCTCCTCACCTTCCTTCCTTTCTCCTTCCTTCCTTCCTCTCTCTCTTTTGTTAACTAACTCATTTGAGCAAACTTTTTTTTGTTGTTGGTCATAGGGCCTGAATTCTGGGCCTGGGCACTGTCCCTCAGCTCTTCAGCTCAAGGCTAATGCCCTACCACTTGAGCCATAGCACCACTTCAGGCTTTTTCTGCTTATGTGGTGCTGAGGAATCAAACCCAGGGCCTCATGTATGCAAGGCAAGCATCCTACCACTGAGCCACCTTCCCAGCCCCCGAGAAAACTTTTTTGATTAGCTTACATTAGTTACATAGGAGGGGATTTCACTATTCTATTTGCATACATGTTTATAATATTTTTTTTTTTTTTTTTTGTCGGTCCTGGGGCCTGAACTCTGGGCTTGGGCGCTGTCCCTCAGCTCTTCAGCTCAAGGCTAGCGCTCTACCACTTGAGCCACAGCACCACTTCCGGCTTTTTTCTTTTTGCTTATGTGGTGCTGGGAATCGAACCCAGGGCCTCAGGCATACAAGACAAGCGCTCTACCACTGAGCCACCTTCCCAGCCCCGAGGATTGGGGTTTAAAGCCAGCCCTGGCAGGAAAGTCTATGAGACTCTTATCTCCAGAAAACCAGAAGTGGTGCTGTGGCTCAAGTGGTAGAACACTTGCCTTGAGCTAAAAGAGCTCATGGTGAGTGGAAAGAGCCCAGGCTCAGAGTTCAAGCCCTATGACAGACAAAAAAATAAAAATAAAAAAGAAAGAAAAGCAAGAAAGAAAAGAAAAGATTAAAAGTTAGGTGCTAGTGGCTCAAGCCTATAATCCTAGCTACTTAGGAGGCTGAGATCTGAGGATTGTGGTTCAAAGCCAACACAGGAAAGGAGTCTTGACTCTGTTCTCCAATTAACCACCAGAAAACTGGAAGTGGAGCTGTGGCTCAGAATGGTAGAATGCTAGCCTTGATGGATAGTGCCTAGGCCTTGAGTTCAAGCCCCACGACTGGGAAAAAGAAAATAAAAAGAATCATTAACTGGGCTGGGAAGGTGGCTCAGTGGTAAAGTGCTTGCCTTGCATGCTTGAGGCCCTGGGTTCGATTCCTCAGCACCCATGAGAAAAAAAAGCCGGAAGTGGCGCTGTGGCTCAAGTGGTAGAGCACTAGCCTTGAGCTGAAGAGCTGAGGGGCAGCGCCCAGGCTCAGAGTTCAGGCCCACGACCGGACCCCCAAAACAAAACAAAACAAAAAGAATCATTAACTAACAGGGCTCCTTAAGTATTCTCCAATATGTAGAAAGACATGGGATAGCAGTGAATAGAGTGGGCTTCAAGGGCAATCAGCCACATGCTACAGTCTTTAGATGACACAAAATGACTCTGAACTAGCAAATATTCCTCTTTCAATCATCATGGAATACAACCACAAACACTAAAAAACAAAAAGTAGAATCACTAACAAGACAAAGGGTTTAAAATGCTCATATTAGGTTTCATTCTGAGTAAAAGCTCAATGGAAAAAAAATCAAAGGTGAATGATAAAGAAAATTAAGGACATGGGTTCCTACGGCTTTAATCTTTGTAGCTGATGTTATACAGATACTCTATGTCCTCAAGAGAAATGGCACTTGGTAATTTCAACTGGATGGATAAAATAAGAACATTTCCCTAAGAACAACCTGTCAAGTGCTTAGCTTCCTGTAGTCAAAACTAAGAGTCGAGATTGAAATTGGGGTTACATCATTTCAATTTCACCTGCAACCCAAATCATGTCATAGTGTTCAGTTATCAGAGAAGAGGGAAATTCTGATGAACCAACTGTTACTTGCCTGTTGAAACAGTCACCCTGGGCTGTATCAGTCTTCTTTCAAAAAAATTCAAGTAATAATAAATTGGGGGCTTTAAGGGAAAGAAGGGGGCGTGTCATAAACCAGTGTCATTGAGTTGGGAGATCTTAAAAATGGCCCATAACCATCACTGAGGGTTCTTACTTTTAAGTCAAAAGCTTTATGTATGTACATAAGTATATTATGCTCTTTTTCTTCTTCTTCTTAAAAAAAATATATGTAGCTGAGAAATCTCATCCCCCTCAAAGAAAACCATCTTTCCCCAGGTCTCTTTCCGTACCTGTTTCTTGCCTCCAGTGGGTACAACTTTCAGCCCCGCCTTCCTGCTCTCTTAGGCCCCGCCTCCTCGGTCCACCTGCATGCCCAGCCGCTGACGTAGAAGTTGGGCTTCAGAGGCCTGCAGGATTCTGGCTTCTGATTGGTCCATCCGTCTTGGGCCTGTGCAGAACACCAATGGCAATGGGGCTGGGCGGGGAGATGCCCACATCCAAGATGGCGTCCCCAAGAGCTGGGAGCGGGTGACCGGCGGCGGCGGCGGCGGCGGCGGCGGGGAAGCGGCCTGGGTCCGGCCCTCAGATTCCGGGGTCCTGGGGGTGGCATCCCGCGGGCGCCTCCCCCCCGTGGCCCGCCTACCAGGACCTCCCCGGGCCAGAGCCATGGCCGCCGAGAACAGCAAGCAGTTTTGGAAGAGGAGCGCCAAGCTGCCGGGGAGGTGAGCCCAGGACGCCGAGGGGGAGGCGGGATCGGACCAAACCCTCCCGGACCCGAAATCCCGCGGGCCCGGGGCGCCTCGGAGGCCGGACGACTGGTTTGGGGGACCCCGGGCTGAAGGGGCCGGGACCGCCTGGCCGTGGCGGGGCAGCTGTCAAGCCGCGAGCCCTGGGGCCGGCGGGGTGTGGGGCGCGCCCTGGGGCCGGCGGCGGGGGGCTCTGGGGGGTGACCTCACCCGGGAGGGGCCCGGAAGTCGGGCGAGTGGCCTGGACCATCCTGGGCGGGGGGGCTGGCCCCCAAAATGCTTCCCACTTCAGCCCCAACTCCTCCTCAGGGGTCTCCGCCCAGCACAGGTGGTTGCCTGCCGGTGGGGGGCCCCTCGGCTGGGCCCTCGACGGGGTGGGGCCCCGCAGGAACCCGTCTTTCTCCTGGACCTCCTGGGGGCAGCCAGCCAGAGAGCCATTCTCCAGCCTGCGTTCGTTACTTTACCTCCTATTGGCCTTTTAAAAATTAGGTGTTAGTCACTGACCATTTTCTCAGGATTTGTGCAGCCCAAAGTGAACCCCCCCCCTCCGCCACCGTGTGTAGTAATGTAAACAGACATTGTGTAAATATACCCAGTTCTTTCATTCTTCAGTTTTGTTGGAAAGCTACTTTTTTTTCTTTCTTTCTTCTGATTGCATGTTGACACTTAGCAATCTTCCACCCATCCATCAGTCTTCTGTTGGTTTACAGCTTCAATTTGTTTGAGGTTGGGTCCTGAGCAGTAAGAGAAGTGTGTTTTTCAGTTGTTAAGATCCTGATAAGATCTTAAGGAGAATAGAGTGGAAGTCAGTGTTTAGCACATACATTGTACAAAACAAATACAAATTAAATATTAAAATCATATGAGAGGCTGGGTGGTGGTAGCTCATGCCTGTAATCTCAGCTATTCAGGAGAATGAGATCTGAGACTTCATTTCAAAGCCAGCCACAACAGGAAAGTTCCAGAGACTTTTAACTACAAGTAACCAACAAAAAGCTGGAAGTGGAAGTGTGCCTCAAATGATTAGAGCTCCAGCCTTGAGCAAAAACGCTAAGGGAGAGTGCCCTGGTCTTGAGTTCAAGCCCTAGTTGTACCAGCACACTTGCACACACATGCACCAAAATAAAATAAAATCATGCAAGGGAATGCAAAAATGGCTTCCCATTAAAACACTGTGGAGGGCTGGGAAGGTGGCTCAGTGGTAGAGCGCAAGCCTTGAGCTGAAGAGCTGAGGGACAGCGCCCAGGCCCAGAGTTCAGGCCCCACAACTGGACCCAAAAAAATAAAATAAAATAAAACACTGGAATTAATAATGTTGTCAGTACTAAACATGTGCTTTAGATGAACACCACTTCCTGCCATCTGATTTCCTTTCCTTCCTGGTCTGTTAAGCTCTCCAGTTGTGCTCACAGTGTTTTCTGTGGTTTTCCATAGAAAGATCATGACATGCCCACATCCTAAAATTTGAATGAGTGGGGAAACAGTTAAGTCAGGAAACAATGTAGAAGATAATGGTAGGTGGTGTGGTACTTTGTGCCTTTGGTCTGTTGTTTTAACTATCTTTTGTTTCCCATATTTCTTCTCCTGAATTACAGGATCATGGAACTTTTTTTTTTTGAACTCTGGGCCTGGGCACTGTCCCTCAGCTCTTCAGCTCAAGGCTAGCGCTCTACCACTTGAGCCACAGCACCACTTC
>NW_012267336.1:2012868-2014136 GCF_000151885.1 Dipodomys ordii | reverse complement strand
CTGTCCCTCAGCTCTTCAGCTCAAGGCTAGAGCTCTACCACTTGAGCCATAGCGCCACTTCTGGCTTTTTTCTTTTTGTGTATGTGGTGCTGAGGAATCGAACCCAGGGCCTCAGGCATGCAAGGCAAGCGCTCTACCACTGAGCCACCTTCCCAGTCCCTATAATCTTCTAATCAATATCACTCCTATCATTCTGTCAGCCTCCTTCTTAATCTTCTCTCAAACATTATTTTTTCTTTAATATTTACTACAGGGCAGGGCAAACTATCACTCATGGGCAAAATCTGGTGTGCTATTTTTATATGGCCTGTGAACTTAATTTTTTTTTTTTTTTTTGCCAGTCCTGGGGCTTGAACTCAGGGCCTGGGCACTGCCCCTGAGCTTCTTTTGCTCAAAGCTAGCACTCTACCACTTAAGCCACAGTGCCACTTCCGGCTTTTCCTGCTTATACTGAGGAATGGAACCTAGGGCTTCACACATGATAGGCAAGCACTCTACCACTAAGCCACATTCCCAGCCCAGTTTTTACTTTCTTATTTTTTTTTTCTTTGTGCTGGCCCTGTGGCTTGAACTCAGGGCCTGGGTGTTGTTCCTTAGCTTTTTTGCTCAAGGGTAGTACTCTACCATTTAAGTCACAGCTCTATTTCCATTTTTTTGGTGGTTAACTGGAGATAAGAGTCTCACTAACTTTTCTACCTGGGCTAGCTTTGAACTGTGATCCTCAGATCTCAACCTCTTGAGTAGCTAGGATTATATGTATGAGCCACTGGTGCCTAGCAGTTATTTATTTGTTTATTCATTTATTGAGATGGAAGTTTCTGGGTCCAATCCACAATTCACAATTAGTAATGTATTTGTGTGCATGCATGTGTGTTTATGTGTATGGAGATATATTTGATCTAGCATCCACATGAGAGAGAAGACAATCTTTGTCCTTCCCGCTCTGGCTTCCTTCTGCTAACATGATGGTTTCCAGTTCCACAGGCTCCAGCAAGCCTAATCTAGCATGAGTAGAAGTACAGCAGAGGCACTCACTCACCCATGTGCACTGCAGCACTAGTCATATAGCCAAGCTATAGATAGCCCAGGAGCTGGGAAGGTGGCTCAGTGGTAGAGCGCTTGCCTTGCATGCCTGAGTCCCTGGGTTCGATTCCTCAACACCACATAAGCAAAAAGAAAAAAGCCAGAAGTGGTGCTATGGCTCAAGTGGTAGAGCTCTAGCCTTGAGCTGAAGAGCTGAGGGACAGCACCCAGGCCCAGAGTTCAGG
>NW_012267336.1:2009525-2012818 GCF_000151885.1 Dipodomys ordii | reverse complement strand
CTCTGTCTCTGAGCTCTTCAGCTCAAGGCTAGCACTCTAACACTTGAGCCATAGTACCACCTCCGGCTTTTTCTGTTTATGTGGTACTGAGGAATCCAACCCAGGGCTTCACGCATGCTAGGCAAGCACTCTACCACTGAGCTACCCTCCCAGCCTTGGCTTTTTTTTTTTTTTTGGACTTAATTGGAGATTAGAGTCTTAGAGACTTTCCTACAGAGAGGGAGGGGGGCTAGCTTTGAACTTTGATCCTCAAGTCTCAGCCTCCTGCGTAGCTAGGATTACAGGCACCTAGCAAGGTGCTTTGTTTTAAGGAAGCTGTTAAAGCATTTTCTCAGGAATAGAAGATTTGCATCTGGACTCTTGGTTCTGGGAAGGGAAACAGCACGCGAGACCAAACCATGCTCTAGGTTTATAACCTAGACATGAAACCATTTGAGTTATCTTCGCAAATTGAAAGACAAAAACATGAAAGTGATGGCAGGCCACTTTCACTTTCTTTCATCATGATCCAGTGAAAAGTAACAAGTAACAAAAACTAGGAATTTCATTAAATAAAATAGCCTAAGTTCAAAAATGAATAAAACTCTTTTACAAATAGCAATGTTGCTGAGATATAATTCACACTACACAATTCACCTTTTAAAATGTACAGTTCAGTGCTAGTACAGTATATTCATCTAGAACATAGGTGGCTTTGTCTAATCATCACCGCTGACTGCAGGACATTTTTAGTACCCCTACCCCCCACCCAATTCATTTCCCATTTCCTCTTTCTTCCAGAGCCTAGTATGATTACTGATTTATTTTTCTGTTTTTCAGTTTACCTATTCTGGATATTTTAAATCAGTGGAGTGATAGGATGTAAAGCCTTTTGTGTTTGGCTTCTTTTACTAAAAAATAATGTTCTCAGACTCATCCATGTGGTAGCATGTATCAATTTTTTGCTCCTTTTATGGCTGAATAACATTTGTTACTATAGAGATACCGTTTTGTTTATTTGTTCATCAGTTGATGGGCATTTGGGTTGTTTCCATCTCATGGCTGTTATGAATAGCACCTTTGTGAATGGTCACACACAGGTTGTGTGGACATGTTTTCTTTTCAGTGTACATAGGATTGAAATGACTGCGTCCTGTGGTAACTTGATGCAAATAAACATCTTAACCTAGTGCTGGTGGCTCATGCTTGTACTCCTAGCTACTCAGGAGGCTGAGATCTAAGGATCACAGTTCAAAGCCAGCCCAGAAAGGAAAGTCTGTAAGACTCTCTTAGCTGCAATTAACCACTAGAAAACCGGAAATGGCACTGTGGCTCAAAGTAGTAGAACACTAGCAAAAAGAACTCAGGGATAGCACCCAGGCCCTGAGTTCAAGCCCTACAACTGACAAAAACAAAACAAAACATAATACCTTAATTTCTCCTAGTTCTTCATAAGAACCTCATGTACTTAGTATCTGGTGCAGTGGCTCACGCTTGAAGTCCTGTCTAGTCAGATTGGAAGACTCAAGGGTTGAAGCTGGCCTGGGTAAAACGTTAAGTGAGATTCTCAACTTTACAAAGCAAGTTGGTTGTAGTGGATGTCTGTTACCCCAGCTATGTGGGAGCCTGTCAGAGGCTGGCCCAGGTGAAAAGCAAGACCCTATCTGAAAAAAATAAAGCAAAAGGGGCTGGAGGTGTATGTTGCTTAAGTAATAGAGCACTAACCTGGCAGGATTGAGGCTCTGAATACCACGAACCCCAGT
Organism: Dipodomys ordii; assembly: GCF_000151885.1. Lineage (NCBI taxonomy): Eukaryota > Metazoa > Chordata > Mammalia > Rodentia > Heteromyidae > Dipodomys > Dipodomys ordii. The sequence continues at coordinate 2,011,076 of NW_012267336.1, read as the reverse complement.
ACCCCCAAAACTTGAAAGTAGGCTCTGGAACTGAACTCCTTGGGTTCAAATCCCACCTCTGCCACTTTCTAGCTATTGACCCTGTATAAGTTAATGTCTCTGTGCCTCAGTCTGTAAACAGGGCATGGAATATCTGCTGTATGAGAATGAAATGAGAGAGGATGCATAGCTCATGGGAAGGAAGTAACCCATAATATCAGCTGCCATGAGAAAGATTTATTATAGTAGCTCCAGTTTTTGTTTGCTCCCTAGTTGAAAGACTTGGGTCAGTGGTGTGTCTGGAGTCCTCAGTCAGTACTGTGGTGCGCAGAGGTGAAAAACAAAAGCCTCACCTTTCAGGTTAATTAGGTAGAGGGCCAGGTAGAGGATCGCGGTTCAAAGCCAGCCCAGGCAGGCAAGTCTGTGAGACTCTTATCTCTAATAAACAACCAGAAAACCAGAAGTAGTGCTGTGGCTCAAGTGGTAGAGCGCTCTTACCTGAGCTGAAGAGCTGAGGAACAGCACCCAGGCCCAGAGTTCAAGCCCACGACTGACCCCCCTCCCCCACACACCAAAGAAAAGACTTCTGGCAGCTGTGGCCCTCAGGCGGCCCATTCCTGAGGAGATGGTTTTGAACAGTAGTTTTCTAGCTGTACAGTGTCTCCTCAGGGCTGGTTAAGACCTAGCTTTCCTGTCCGCTTCCAGAGTTCCACATTCATTAGGTCTGATACCATGTCTGAAAAGTTGAATTTTTTTGGGGGCAGGGGGGAACCAGACCTGGGGCTTGAACTCTGGGCCCGGGCATTGTCTCTGAGTTCCTTTTTGCTCAAGGCGAGCACTGTATCACTTAAGCCACAATACCATTGGCTTTTTTGAGTAGTTTATTAGAGATAAAAGTTTCATGGAGTTTCCTGCCTGGGCTGGTTTCAAACTGCGATTCCCAGATCTCAGTCTCCTGAGTAGGTAGGATTACAGGCCTGAGCTGCCAGTGCCTGGTTGAGAAGTTGAGTTTCTAACAAGAATTCAAGGGCAGAGGCAGCAGCTGGTCTAGGGGCTGGCTGTGCTTTGAGTACCGATGAGAAAAGAATCCTGAATTAGAATGCTGGGAACTCCAGTCATAGTGCTGGGGCTTTTGCCATATGGGTCCTGAAAAAAATCAATTGATCGCATTGGTGCATCACACAAGTCCAAACAGAACTCTGGGATCCCCACTTGCCACCTCTGTCAGCAAGGCTGTTCATCCATCTCAGCTAATGTTCCCCTCATTGCCCAACTCTGTGATTCCTCTTTTCTTGCCACATGCAGTTCAAGTCCTGCTGGCATGTCAACATTCACCTCTTCTGGGCTGCCCTCATTGCTTCACCCCTGCTGTCTGCATCAAGCATGCCTGGACTGCTGCTGTAGCTGCTGGATAGTTCTTCCTGCTTTTCTTATTGCCCACTGTTACGGTTAATAAGATCCAAATTCTCAGAGTTGGGCTGGGAAGGTGGCTCAGTGGTAGAGTGCTTGCCTTGCATGCATGAGGCCCTGGGTTCGATTCCTCAGCACCACATAAGCAGAAAAAGCCAGAAG
>NW_012267336.1:2005861-2009475 GCF_000151885.1 Dipodomys ordii | reverse complement strand
GGGCTGGGAAGGTGGCTCAGTGGTAGAGCGCTTGCCTTGCATGCATGAAGCCCTGGGTTTGATTCCTCAGCACCACATAAGCAGAAAAAAAAAAAAAAGAGTCTCACAAATCTGTAGTGGTTAATTAGAGATAAGAGACTCATGGACTTTCCTGCTTGTGCTGCTTTGAATCTTGATTCTCAGATCTCATTCTCCTAAGTAGCTTGAGCCATTAACACTCAGTTTTTCTTTTCTTTAAATGTGTGTGTGTGTGTGTGTTTGTTTTTTGCTGATCCTGGGGCTTGAACTCAGGGCTTGGGCTCTGTCTCTGAGCCTCTCTGTGCTTGAGGCTAGCACTCTACCACTTGAGCCATAGTGCCTCTTCTGGCTTTTTCTGTTTATGTGGTACTAAGGCATGGAACCCAGGGCTTCATGCATGCTAGGCAAGCACTCTACCACTAAGCCACATTCCTAGGCCATCTGAGTGGGTTTTGAGTCAGGGCCTTGACACAGGGCAGTGAACTCCAGAACCTCCTGCCTCACTTAGCCTCCAAGTTCTGGCATTACAGATTTCTGCCTTCACACCCACCGTATTTCTTCAGAAAATATCTACTGACCCCCCACCCCACCATAAATATTTATGAAATTAGTAGTTATATTTCCTGCTCCTTCTCTCTCCACCTGTTCTGAGTTTACATACACTGTTCATTAGCCTTTGTTTCTATTTTAAAACATTCTTGAGCTTTCAGCTTTAGTGTCCTTTGTGCTCTGTTAGCAAAAGCTTGATGTATTTGTCTGCTTTTTACCCTCTCCTGGTTTGAACCGTTGTCCATTAAACCACTTTTATGGTTTCCTCTACCTTATGGTAGAGTCTCAGATTTGAGACTTGGTCATAAGGTCTGGTCGGTTAGGTGGTATGTGCAGGTCTTTTCCCAGGGTTTCTCCATTCATCTTAGGAAGAGATGTGTTCTGTCATCTCGCAACCTCTCTCTCTCTCTCTCTCTCTCATCTGTCATGGGGCTTGAACTCTGGGCTTGGGCATCGTCCCTGTGCTCTCCAGCTCAAGGTGAGTGTTCTACGGCTTGAGCCACTGCACCACTTCCAGTTTTCTAGTGATTTATTGGAGATAAGAGTCTCACAGACTTTCCTACTCAGGCTGGCTTTGAACCGCAGTCCTCAGATCTCAGCCTCCTGAGTAGCTAGGATTACAGGTGTGAGCCACCGGTGCCTAGCTATCTCACAGTCTCTATGCAGAAGGAGATCCTTAAATTCTGACCTACTGAAAGTGGTTTTTCTGTTGCTTATTATACATGGACATCAGTTTGCTTTGGCACATAATTATTCTCAGGTCACTGAATTTTTTTTCTCCTTTTCATTGTGACCTGTTACATACGGAAAAGCACATGAAACACGAGTGAGGAAAAGTGTTTGTCCCCAGAGCTACGTCTTTCACGTCAGCAACTTGAGGATGTGCACACCCCTAAGCAGTGTGCATGACTTTGTGACAGCTGCACAATTTACTCTCTGCTACTTTACCTCTTTTTTTTTTTATTTTTTTGGGGTCCAGTCGTGGGCCTGAACTCTGGGCCTGGGCGCTGTCCCTCAGCTCTTCAGCTCAAGGCGAGCGCTCTACCACTTGAGCTACAGCGCCACTTCCGGTTTTCTGGTGGTTTATTGGAGATAGGAGTCTCAAGGTCTTTCCTGCCCTGGCTGGCTTTGAACCGAGATCCTCAGCTCTCAGCCTTCTGAGTAGCTAGGATTACAGGCCTGAAGAACGCATGAGCAAGGTTATTTCTCTTCCCACGGTCACACAGGCACAATGGAGACGTGTGAGTAGATGAAAGGGGCAGGGGCAGAAGATAGACATTTCTGTTTTGAATTTTGGAAAAGCTGGGTGCTGGTGGCTCACACCCATAATCCTAGCTACTCAGGAAGTTGAGACTTGGAGGATTGTGATTTGAAGCCAGATGGGGTAGAAAAGTATGGAAGATTCCGTCTCCAATTAACTAGCAAAATGCTAGACTGGAGGCATAGTTCAAGTAGTAAAGTGCCTGCCATATACAGAAGGTCTGGTATTGGCAATGTGTGCACATAACACACACACACACACAAACAATTAAGGAAGCTTTATTTCTCTTAAAACAAGTTGAGGGCTAGAGGTATAACGTGGCATCAGCTTAGTTCTATCACTAGCATTGCAAAAAAAAAAAAGCTTGAGGGATTATTTAGGCACTTACATATTTCTTAACTAAAACATCTGTCACAGACACCTGATATCTGGTATAAAGGTCCCAGCCTGCCTGGGCAGGTGCATTAGCACCTATTCTCGGCTTGGCAGTGGTTTTACTGATACAGTTGATTAGAAGGCCCTTGCAGCGCTGGCGTGGCAGGGCCCACCCAGTTCCAGGAGACTAGCACAGAGAGGGGGAGCCTGGGCCCTCTGCCAGCATGTCTGGCATTAAACCGCACAGTTCCCACCTCATGTTTGCCTCCATTCCTTTGTCAGCGTCCAACACCTGTTGATTTTTCCTCTTCAAGTTTGCGCACCATTGCAGCTGGAAGACAGCTCGGCCAGCGCCTTCTGTGTGCTTTCCTGAATGGTGAAGGCGGAGCTGGCGACCTCAGGGTTCACCCAGAGCCTCTTTGCTGTGTGTGCAGTGTGTTTCCCTGCCGTAGTGGGAGCTGCCAGTTTTCAGGTGCAGCTAGAAGAGTGAGCGTAAGCCAGGCTTTGCAGAGTTCTGGGCTTTCCTCTCTTTTCCCTTTCTACGTGTTGTTGCATGCCTACTGCTGTTATGTATTGTGTTCACGTACTCAGTGCGGGGACAACAGAAACAGACCACAGCTTTCTGGAAGCTGAAACCGATTTGGCACTGTGGCCTGCCCTGGTGAGGATGTGAATGACTGACCATCCGGTTTTTCCATTCAGCTTATGTTACTTTTGTAATCAGAAGAAGTAAACAGGAGCTGAGGGAACACAGAAGGCAAGCATGCTCCATTTGCAAAAAGAAAAAAAAATGCACATTTTCTACACACTGTACCCTAGGGATGTATACAGTTACAATGTCATTCACAAAATAAGAATACATTAAACAACCACAACAAAAAGAAAGTAATAGAAAATACAGGCTAGTTGTCAGTGGCTCACAACCGCCATCCTAGCTACACAGGAGGCTGAGATCTGAGGATCACGGATTGAAGCCAGCTAGGCAGGAAAATTTGTGAGATTCTCATCTCTAGGTTACCACCAGAAGACTGGAAGTGGCACTTTGGCTCAAAGTGGTAGAGTGCTAACCTGGAGCAAAAAGAGCTCAGAGATAGCACCCAGGCCCTGAGTTCAAGCCCCAGGACTGACCAAAAAAAACAAAAACAACCAGACAGGATTTCTTAAACTTAAGAATAGTGATTAAGCCCGGCGCCCGGTGGCTCACGCCTGTAATCCTAGCTGCTCAGGAGACTGAGATCTGAGGATCGTGGTTCAAAGCCAGCTGGAGCAGGAAACTCCGTGAGACTCTTATCTCCTATACACCACCAGAAAACCGCAAGTGGTGCTGTGGCTCAAGCGGTAGAGTGCTCACCTTGAGCTGAAGAGCTGAGGGACAGTTCCCAGGCCCAGAGTTCAAGCCCCATGACCAAAA